>NC_041225.1:39362803-39390777 GCF_002837175.3 Physeter macrocephalus
AGAAAAGACAGCCTCTTCAATAAGTGGTGCTGGGAAAAATGGCCAACTACATGTAAAATAATGAAATGAGAACACTTCCTAACACCATGCACAAAAATAAACTCAGAATGGATTAAAGACCTAAATCTAAGGCCAGACACTTTAAAACTCTTAGAGGAAAACATAGGCAGAACATGCTATGACATAAATCATAGCAAGATCCTTTGTGACCCACCTCCTAGAGAAATAAAAATAAAAACAAAAATAAACAAATGGCACTTAATGAAACTTAAAAGCTTTTTGCACAGCAAAGGAAACCAGAAACAAGACGAAAATACAACCCTCAGAATGGGAGAAAATTTTTGCAAATGAAGCAACTGACAAAGGATTAATCTCCAAAATATACAAGCAGCTTGTGCAGCTCAATATCAAAAAAACAAATAACCCAACCCCAAAATGGGCAGAAGACATAAATAGACATTTCTCCAAAGATATACAGATTGCCAACAAACATATGAAAAGATGCTCAACATCACTAATTATCAGAGAAATGCAAGTCAAAACTACAATGAGGTATCACGTCACACCAGTCAGAATGGCCGTCATAAAAAATCTACAAACAGTAAACGCTGGAGAGGGCGTGCAGAAAAGGGAACCCTCTTGCACTGTTGGTGGGAATGTAAATTGATACAGCCACTATGGAGAACTGTATGGAGGTTCCTTAAAAAACTAAAAATAGAACTACCATATGACCCAGCAATCCCCCTACCGGGCATATACCCTGAGAAAGCCATAATTCAAAAAGAGTCATGTACCACAATGTTCATTGTAACACTAGTTACAATAGGCAGGACATGGAAGCAACATAAATGTCCATCGAAGATGAATGTATCAAGAAGAGGTGGCACATATATGCAATGGAATATTATGCAGCCATAAAAAGAAATGAAACTGAACTATTTGTAGTAAGTTGGATGGACCTAGAGTCTGTCATACAGAGTGAAATAAGTCAGAAAGATAAAAACAAACACCATATGCTAACACATATATATGGAATCTAAAAAAAAAAAAAAAAGGTCTGATGAACCTATGGGCAGGACAGGAATAAAGACACAGACGTAGAGAATGGACTTGAGGACACGGGGATGGGGAGGGTAAGCTGGGACGAAGTGAGAGAGTAACATGGACATATATACACTACCAAATGTAAAACAGATAGCTAGTGGGAAGCAGCCGCATAGCACAGGGAGAACAGCTCGGTGCTTTGTGACCACCTAGAGGGGTGGGATAGGGAGGGGGTAGGGAGACGGAAGAGGCAGGGGATATGGGGATATATGTATATGTATAGCTGATTCACTTTGTTATACGGCAGAAACTAACACAACATTGTAAAGCAATTATACTCCAAAAAAGATGTTTAAAAAAAAAACCTAAAAAATATCATCTTACATCTCATTGCTTGAATGTATAATTCCTGCTCATTTATAAACAAATTTTTTTTTTTCCAACAGGGAATGCCACATGGTGATTAGCTTAGGCCTGAGCTCCCACATTATTCTTTGGCAACAAGAGAAGGAATGACCATGACTGATTTAATGTCACCAAGAGCCCAAACCTGGAGCACAGAAGCTCCACAAAGGAAGCGCTAGAATGCTTGCTGGAGAAACAAACAGTGCTCATGGAGTACTGCTGTCTACACTAAAAGAAATGCTGTCAAGTATTTGCTGGGCTGGTTAGTTTTTTGATGTGTGCCTTTCGTTTTACATTTTGTTTTCCACTGGTGTCTTGCAAGGATTTTTGAGAAGCAATCAAACTAACCAAAAGCAGAAAGTGGTACTGGCCTATCCTGCCTTTCAAGGGAAGGCAACGTGGCAGGGACATTTGCCTGCGAAGGTGAATAAATGAAGCATGGTGCTCCAGAATCTGAGAGCAAATTCCAGATTCAGATCTTCCTAAGGAATGAGATACCTCAGAATCTGACAGATTCTCCGAGGGGTTGGGAAAGAGCCCTGGGGACTTCTGTGCCCTTGTTACCCTTGGCTAAGATCAGGAGGATCCTGGTGTTTGAGGAGCTGGGGAGGAAGGTTGTGTGGCACTGACTGACTCAGCAAAAGGACTTCTAAAGACATGTTCTCAGCTTTATCCTCTCCGAGTACAGGCTACACAGCACCTTCAAAACTTCTGCCTCTGTGGCCCGATGAGATTGGGAAAGACATTTTCTGTTCCAGATATTTATTTAAAAGTTTCATTTTCACTTAATAAATCCGCAGCCATGGCATACATGGAAGGTTTCCCCAAATGGTAATTTATGCTTATTGAAGAATTACTTTTCAAAGTGCATGGGCCACCTGTCACTGAGGGCAATTGCGGCCACTCAATTTTTAGACTTATAGGCTGTTATAGATTTGGGAGTTGATGTATTTTTGAAATGTTTATGCTTTCTTTTTCTTGTTAATTATCGATCTAAACCTTTATGGATTCTGCGAGATTTGTGAACAAGGCTTTCATTAATCCCCAAGGCTGCTGAGGCGTGCAGGCGGTAGAATTCCCAGGTCACAGGTATGCAGGAAACTTGGGAACCAACAGGCTAATTCGCAGGGTCACACGGTGGGTCAGCGGTGGCCAGACTCACAGAGTTTATAACAGGGATACCAGTCGTCCTGCCGCTCACCAAAAACGGCCCTTAGCTGTACCTAGAGCGCACGTCAAGGGCGGCCCAGAAGCAATGGGATGTCGACACGCCCCTTCCCAACCCTCGTGGGACCTCCGCTACAACCGGGACGCCTATCCTGTGCCGTGTGCCTACCCCCACCTGAGTGTACTCTACCTTCCAGTGGATTTGTCCCCTTAGTCTAAAGCATGCATGGAAGGCTTCCAGATGCTAAATCCCTCCTCTTACCTAACACTCTTCTTCCCCTTCTCTTCCCTCCTAGCTCCTACCTTCCCACCATCTAAGGCAACGGAAGGTCTTAAAAATAGAAACATTGGCTAGAGTCTCTCAGCACATGATGGTCCCCAGAGTGTCAGGGTGTGGGGAGTCCAAGGTGACGGGGTCTCTTGATGCTCCTCATTGGTGCGAGCCAGTGGGGGGCCTTAGACCAGCCCCAAGCCCTGCCACAGACGGGCCAGGTACAGGAGCCACAGAGCCCATGCAAGGATGCCACCTCCTCGGGCCCACAGAAGGAAGAAGGGAGGAGGGTGGCGCTTGGATTTCCCATTGTGTGTTCTTAAGGGACCTGAGGGGAGCCTCCGGTGCCTTGCTCACTGCCAGGGATTTCCTCAGAGGAGATGTGCTAAAGAGAAAACTCAGAACCTTTTCTCTTTCTGTATAGAAGCCTTCCCTCACCTGCCCAACCTTTCAGAAGTATTTTAGTGTTGATAACGCTGCGTTCTGGCATGTGCCTCCCTGGCCCTTTCTTACCTCTTATTTCCTTGGAAGTTCTGGCTTTGAAGTAAACACAATGCGGTTTGATGGGGATAATGCAAAAGCAGACCTCAGACCCTGGAGACCTTAAATGCTAAGGTGAAGGTCAGATGTTACGCAGCGGGCTGTAGAGAGCCCTTTTCCAAAGTGTCCGCTTCACCCTTTGGGAGCCAGAGAAGACCCAGCCTCCTTCCTTCTTGGGCCAGAGACACCACGAGTCCTGCTCCGCTCCAAGCCTGCATGAGAACTGGCGGCCTCTCACAGCTAGACCGCCGGCCCTGTCGCGGCTGGACACAGGATGTCCGTGCTGGGAAGGCCCTGAGAACCCTGCCTGCCCGAGCCCCTCGTATGTCAGAAACGAGGACACGACACGGAGGCCCTCTGGGTAGAGATAAAGGCACCAATCCTTCCATCACATGCTCCTGATCACAAATTCAACAATGAGGGGGCCTGGGTGGGGTGCTTGCCTCCAGGAGGCCTGTGGTTTTATGTGTGTGAGCAAACACATTTTGTTTAAGCAGACCTTCCTCCTGCCCCCGCCTCCAGCCCCGCCTCCGACACCCCGTCTTTCTTCATTGCTAACAGATGCGGCCAGGATACAGCCAGGCCAGGGCAGGAACACACGGGCTCCCTCGCGGGTGAGAAGAGGGAGAACGGATGAGCTGCCATCGAGCAGTGTGTGCGGGGCCTCGGCTTTGAATTCTGATTCCTCCCCACCTCCTCCCCCCACCGCCCACCCCCCAGCTCACCAGGCTTTCCAACAGTTTCTGCTCTGTGTCCTTCACATCTGAGAATGGCCAGATGAAAGGAGCCTACGTGAGCAGCTAAGGAGTGGGTGCTCATCCTGACAACTGCATCGAGGCCCAGGAACTGGCGGATAGCCTCCTCCCAAGGTATCCAGCTGGGAGGCTCGTGCTGAGAGCTCTGGAAGGAGCAGTTCCCCATGGAGCCCACAGCCACCTCCCCTGGCGCTGCAAATGTGCCTTGTCTGCAGCACAAACCACCTCGAGCCAGAGACAGAGCCGGCCAAGGCTGAGAAGGAGGCTGAGAAGGGGGCTAAGAAGGGGCATGGGTGAGACGTGAGTAAGAGCCTCATGACCACAGCTCTCTCGAACCTCCTTCTCATCCATCTGAACGTCTTAGCCTGCTGGCATCTTACAGTGTCACGTGAAAGATTCCCCTGTAGTAATGAGCTTGCCTAAATGTCCTGCCAGGTAATAACCACTATGACCATCCTCAGGGCGTGGGTCCAGGGACGCCTCTCCTTTGAAGCCTACTCTGATACCCACGGCAAGGTGGTCACCGCTGCCCCTGGGCTCCACAGCTGGCCTTGCACGCATGGCACTCTGTGCCTGAGGAACTCGTGAACGCCTCTGCGTCCCCCTCAGGGACCCTCTCTCCCGCGCCCCAGCCCAGGGCCCACAGCACAGCCGTTGCTCAATAAATGTGAGTCTGATCAATGACCGACTACAAGCATTAACGGGCTTGGTGTCAGAGACCCGAATTGGAGCCCTGGCTCTGCCGTTCACACCAGCTGTGTGACCTTGACTGTGTCCCACAGCCACAGGAAAACTTGGCCTCCTCACTGAAAAATGGAATTGCTGGTCTCATTCCTGCCCTCTACACCATCACCTTTATGGGCTCAAATAAGAAATCAGATTTGAAAGGGCTATATCAGGTGTACAACACAGTACACAAGTACACTGACATTATAATCGCTGTGCTTTTGCTACTTCCATTATTATTACTCCAAGGTTTATTACTATTAATAATGGACACAGAAGGAGGACCCTTCTGAAGAAGTTCATTTCAATTACTCAATAATTTTTTCTAAAAGGAATTAATTTCATTTATTCTCCTCTTGAGGTCAGTTTCAGCACAGCATAGAGGAGGGGATAGGAGATCCCTCTGGCGGAAAACTGAGGAGTTTGGGTCAAACCCTCCCACCCATCCACCCCAAATGTACTGACCCACTGGTCCGATCTGTGTGCTCTCATAACCTCAGGAGCTCCTGATCTCTCAGTGGGCAGAGACCACCTTCCTGGGATCTAACATGGTATGCACAAAAGTTTAAAAACTGAATGTGGGGCTTCCCTGGTGGCGCAGTGGTTAAGAATCCGCCTGCCAACGCAGGGGACGTGGGTTCGAGCCCTGCTCCGGGAAGATCGCAAATGCCACAGAGCAACTAAGCCCGTGTGCCACAACTACCGAGCCTGTGCTCTAGAGCCCACGAGCCACGACCGCTGAGCCTACGCGCCGCGTCTACTGATGCCTGCGCGCCTAGAGCCCGTGCTCTACAACAAGAGAAGCCACCGCAATGAGAAGCCCACGCACAGCAACGAAGAGCAGCCCCTGCTCGCCGCAACCAGAGAAAGCCCGCGTGCGGCAGCGAAGACCCAACACAGCCAAAAATAATAAATAAATAAAAATAAATAAATTTATTTTAAAAAATGTAATCCTAAATTAAAAAAACAACAACAACAACTGAATGTGCCATGAAAAGACATAGGGGAAACATGAATGCATATTATCACCAAGTGAAGGAAGCCAGCCTGAAAAGGCTACATACTCTATGATCCCAACATTATGACATTCTGGAAAAGGCAGAACCATGGAGACAGGAAAAAGATCAGTGGTTGCCAGGGCTTAAGAGGGAGGAATGAATAGCCAGAGCCCAGAGGATTTTCAGAGCAGTGGAAACACTGTGTGTGATATCATAATGATAGATACATGTCATTATACACATGTCCAGATCCATAGACTGTACAACACCACGAGTGAACGGTAACGTAGACTGGACTTTGGGTGATTATGATGTGTCAACATAGGTTTATCCGCTATCCATAACAGATGGGCCACTCTGGTGTGGGATGTTGACAATGAGGGAGGCTGTGCCTGTGTGGGGACAAGGGATTTAAGGGGAAATTCTGTACATTTCAATTTTGCTGTGAACCTAAAAGTGCTCTAAAAGAATCTTTTTGAAAAAGGGAATAGGTGCCTCAGAAAAGAAACTGATATTTGCTTCTTTGGGAATCCTGGAAGCTGACCTAGCTGTTTGGCTTTTCATAAGATTTGGGGCCACTTTCAGGGCTTCCTGAGGGAGAGCAAAGTGGGACAGGAAATTAACAAGGACGTTAAGGACCAGAGGAGGACACACTAGGAGGGAATGGACATGAGCAATACAGCCCAGGGCATGCCCTGATCCCAGCTCAGCCACAGGCCCTCCAGTAATGGAGGGCCATGGACTTTCTGTACCTTTGGTTATCGCTTCCTGCCCAGTGCTTCATGAACTTTCTTGCCCTCATGACCTTGGCATGAGCCTTGCCGTTTTGTCTCTCCATGGCTGGAAGCAAAAGCAGCAGATGGAAATTAGGGAGGAGGGCGGCCTTGCTCTCTTTCCCTTGTGAGTCTTCCTGTGAGCACTGTCTCTGCATTTATGAGTGGGCTTCCTGGCCCTGCCTGGCTAGGTCTTTCTCAAGCCACCCTGGGGACACCACTGGGGCGGGGGGACGACAGGGGAGACCTACTACAGAAAACCCTGCGGAGGCCGTGGGAACAGGCACAGGTGCTCAGAAAGCGCTGCTCTGGGGTCAGGGGGAGAAAGAAGGCTCTGCTTCTGCCCCCGGGGATGGAACTCCCCCAGAAGTCCCAACCCACCGTGCTGCCTTTCAAGCGGGGTCTAGTGGCAGAATTTAGACGTTTTGGTTACTAGCTGTGGGCCGTGATGCTTCAAGGACACAGATGTGAGTAGTAATTCTCAGGTCGTGAGAACTGGGGACACTTGTCCTTCAACATGCAGTTGCTGAGCTGTCCCTGCCATGGTCCCTGGCCACCCTCCCACCGGCCCCACAGCAGGGCGCATGGCCTACTCCTACTCCCACGTCACTCCAGGTTGACCTCTGCCCCTGTGTTTATTACACGATATTGAAATGATGTGCCAACTTCTCTGGCTTCCTCAACAACCCATACGCTGTTAGAGGCCAGGGATGCTGCCTGTACGACCAGCTTTGGTGACCCAACCTGACTTTGTGACCCATGGACTTGGCAAACTACCTGGCAATTAGCAGGTGCTCGGTAAACGTTTCTGGAATGAATGAAGGGATAGCCAAACTTTAAGGATCCAGGAGGTCACAACAGAAGTGGAGAGGGGCAACTGGATTTCCAGAATCCAAGAGGTTTCAAGCCAAGAAAATAAACAGTAATGACAAAATAAATTCATAGTTAGATAGATATCGATAGACAGATAGATGATAGAAGATAGATAGATGATAGATAGATAGATAGATAATAACATTGCATGACATATATGAGTCAGTAAAGATGTGTTACGCATTTTTCAGACATTATCTCATTTAATTCCCCTATGACCATATGAAGTCCACAGTATCACCCAGCTGCTTCAATGTAGGAATGTGGTCCTGAGAAGGAAATCCTCATCAAAGACACTCTCTGCAGATCTCCTGCCCCCGCCTAGAGTGATTCCCGGACTGGTGTTTCTGATCACTTGGAGAAAGGGGAGGAGGACAAGACGCTGCGTTTACTGTGTGCCCACCACATACCAGGCAACAGGCGAGGTGCGCTACACAAGCATTCTTATTTAAGCTCACAGGAATCCACAGGGAATGGTATTACCATCTATAACAATTTAACAAATGAAGAAACCAAGACTTAGAAAGGGGATGAGAAAAGGTAGAAATGAGCCCAGGCTCCAGGGGGGATGTCCACAGAACCTGGTTTATAATTGACACTCAATGACTATGTATTGAATTAAATGGAATTCAGTTGAATATTGTCTATCCACAAAGGCAAATTTTATTTTAGGGTGCCTCCTTTCAGCAGACCGGGCAGACTGCCACACTCAATCTCTCTTTAAAAGGCTGCAGTGAGCCCCCTGGAGCCATCTGGAAGAGTGAGAGCAGGAGTGGCACCTCCCCCATTCACAGAAGTGTGCAATGGAGCTGAGCTGAGGCCGTGGCTTGTGGGCCACAGAATCTCATCAGCCTTGTAAAGGGAGGTGTAGTTATGCAGAAACCTTGCCAGTTGGACTGCACAGGGCTGCTTCTCCCAGAATACCTTAGGAAGGCAGCCCTGGTGGTAGCAAGGGCGTCTGTGAGCCAAGTTGGAGCTGTGTGCAGCCCTCCTAGAACACAATTACAATGCTATTTATTATATTTGACATAGAAGCCTATGGCGCTTGGATGCCTGGGTCTCCAGCAGCGATCCAGAGAGGAACAGGCTAATCATTTTAAATAACTGCAAATAATTTGCTTTAAAAATGTGTATATTGGTTGTCTCTTACCTAGAAATATCTCTCGGTGAGGGAATGTTAATTTTATTTCTGCAGCTCGCTTGAAAATTAGTACTTACAACATATTCAGTTGGTGGCACCAAAAGTCTATGTAGTTTAATATCACCAGATTTAATATTTTAATTGGAATGTGAGCTAGACATTCCAGCACACGAATCCTCCTGAGAACCTCACCATCCCCTTGTTCACACAAGTCATCCAGTCATGGAGTTGGTTGATGGTCAACAAGAAGGTCAGCTGGAGGCCCCACCCTTTGGACTGCTTTTTTCTTTCCTCTTGAATACGTCAAAATATTAGAAATGTCAGTTACTCCCAGCCTCGTGGCTCAGACGGGCTCAATAATCAGTTACTTCCCCAGCTGCACAACAAAGGCTGGGGGAGGCGGATGCAGGGAAAAAGGAGAGCTGAAGAATTTGAAAGCAATTACAGTCAAAATAGGTCATCTCTTCTGTTTCTGCAACTCTAGTGCAAAAAGTCCTTCCCTGCTACTGTTGCACGGGCGCCAGAGTCTGTTTCCCCCTTAGAAAGCAAGCAACAGCTTGCAGCAAGCTTTTGTTGACATGAATTCCATGTTGCCTGGTGCTTTTGTTTGTTTCACACATAATTCACATTTTTCTATCTTACATGCATTTTTCATAGTCTGCACTAAAGCAATGTCCTGACTTCCATCCGGGACTCCCCGTCTGGGGTCAAAGTCCCTGCAGATAACTGGGTTAAGGGTGTTGATGGAACACTCTGCGGGATGGAGCTGACATGTTAGGAACTAAATTCCTACAATACAGAGATTAAAAATCACTTTGGATCAGATCCTAAACCAAGCACGAAAATGAGCAATGGCTCAGGTACCAGTCTTAAGGACAAAGAGTCAAATTTACTTCTCTTCTGTTCTGAAGGGGTTTTCACAAAAACTCACGTGGGGAACAGGAGGAAAGGGTCCGCTTTGAAAGAGTCTCATGTGGGGCCCCAAAGGGAGAAGAAAGCGGGGACAGAGAGCAGAAGTAGGGGACGCACTGGGTGTCATCGGTACGACCAATGGCACTCATAAGCTATGTGACTTGTCGCAGCTCCTTAAACCTTCAAGGAAATGTCCTGAAAGGGAAGATCACTTTTCTATCCCCCAGCTCCAGGACAAGTGTATGGAGCTTCTGAACATGACTTTTCTACTTACGGCAAATTCCATGGTAAGCACTGACTTCATGGAACTTTAAAAGACCAAGACTAGAAGAGTCCTCAGAAGCTACCATTCCAACTTCCTACATAACGCAAGACGCTGCTCTGCGGTATCTCCAACAACCTAGGCACCGATTAATGGGGTGCCCACTGTTTGACAAGGTTACCCATTTCCTTATTCAAAACTCCTCTGTGACCAAGCTCCTCCTTCCACCAAGATGGAGCACAAGAACCTGTCTCCCATTGACACGTGTCAATTCTGCCTCAGAGTCATAGAGAACAATTCCCTTCCTTTACCCATGGCTGGATTACATGATGGTTATCAGCATGGGTTCTGCACTCACCTGAGGCAGTTCCACCTCCACCACTTACTTAACTTTGGGTAAGTTACCTAAGTTCTCCAGCACTCAATTCATCTGAAATATGAGCATGGTGGCAGGTTCTCTCCCAAAAGTCAGGTTGGCCTTTAGGAGGTACAGTGGTGGTGGGATCACACGGCAGAGGAGTACCGAGCCATGCGTCGGAAGACTCGGTGCTTTGTCCTGGCTTTGCCACGGTGAGTGTGAATCATTTAAGTCACTAAACCTCCCTGCAGCTCACTCCTCCCTTTGGTAAACGTCACAGCACACGTCCTGCCTATTAGCATCCAGGTGCTGTTGTAGAGATCAAATGCCAACACGTGACTTTCACATCTGTGCACCTGTAGGCGCAGTCCCAGTGCAGGCCTAGGCAAACACTCGGTGCTCAATAAAAGCCTGTGGACTAAACTGCGTCTGTGCTTTCTGAGAGGAAGATTAGGAATTGTGGGCTGAGAAGGGAAGCGGCTTATTAGATGAGGTTTACAATTTGGCAGGCTCCCTGGGAGGAGAAAGTCCACAGAAAGCAGAAGGTGTGTGTTTGGGCTACCGCACAAAGATCTGGGATCTAGGAAGGGCTTTAGGTGTCACCTGCTGCAAAAGAACTGAAGGAGCAGGAGTGATGAAAAAAGCAGATCTCTGGGCTCCGGAAGGTGCTCAGTGCTTGTCTCTGTGGTGCTGATGAAAGGGAGCTTCAAGGAGAGGTGAGCAAAGAGGGGTCTGATATGCAGAGGGCATCGTACGCGGATACCAGCTGGGCTGACGAGGGCCCAGAGGGTGGGGAGACGGGCATGGTCCCCACCCAGGAGGTTTCGCAGCTGAGCAGTTGTCAATGGAAACTCCGTGCTGCAGCGTTTAGGAAAACAAGCCCCGGGGAGGGGGTTGCCCGAGGGTGGAATGCAGAGCCTGGCAGCCAGCTTTCTCTCTAATTCTCCAAGTCTCACTCCTCTTTCAAGACCAAGTTCAAATTTAACCTTTCCCGGAAAGCCTTCCCTCAACTCTGGAACAATGAGAAACTTACCCCCTTTCTAAAATTTCTATAAGAATTTTGGTCTGTATAAATCATATAGTAATTATGAGTATAAAAATATGACTTCCCGATGATTTATCTATTGCTGTCTTAAAATAAGGTTACTTAACATTTTACAAGTAAAATATACTACGTGCTCCATTCAGCCACCTAGCACCCCCCTGGAACATACATCAAACATGACACAAGAGGGATTTCTAGCTCATTTCATCCTTGCCTTCGCACTCCGGGGCCTGTTGCCAGTTCCTCCTCTCTTGGTCTTGCGTCCATGTCTGAGAGAGTGGCCAGCATTCTTTTTCTGGCCATGACTTTGCCTCTTCTCTCGTTTTCTTTTCCAGTTTCCTCCTTGGTAGTCCCTCTACCCTGACTCCACACCTCATGGAACAACGTGTTTCCACGAAGCTGGCTCAGAAAGGGCCCGGACACCTGCAGGGAGACCACGGGGTCCCAAGGAGGAAGCTGAGTCCAGCTCGGGGCCTCCTCTTCACCCCTGACCCTGCTGATAGCAGAGCCGTCCACAGGCTGGCCGTGTAATAAAAGAGGGTAAGACTAATTAGCCTTTAAAGAAAGTGGCAAAATGATCCGTGGAAGGAGCAGCGTGTGTGAGAACCGGTGTCAGAAATGAACGATGCGTGGATCTCCCTCAGTTAGAACAATGGGTCTTGCACCCAGAAGGTGCTCAATAAATACCTGTTGAATAAAATCTATAGACCCGAGGCAAAAGGAATAAATACTGAACCCCCCAAATGGAAAAGTGGGGAGGGCGGAACCAAGAAAAGAAGCACTTACTGACAAGGGAAAGGTTGGCATGAGGCAGAGCCCCTGCTCTTAAATATCGGCCTCAGCTCACAGGGCAACACAGAGCGGGTGCTGCTCTCCTCCGACCCCCGTGGGCCTCAGTCGTACAGGACAAAGGTGCTCCTGGCACTGTGCTGTGCCTGGCAGGTTAGGAAGGTTACTAACGGGAGGCCAAGAAGGGAGACCGTGGCTGCCCATCACATCCACACCACCTTTCCACCTTCCCTTTGCCTATGTCCAGATACCCCCATGAGAATACTTTCAAAACAACGGACGCCAACGCCACCGAAAACTCGTTCTGCTTGAACTCAGGTATGTGCTGGCTTTGGAAGACTCCTACGCAATGAAGTGGGGTGATTCATCTGTTTATCGCAATGGGGACTGGGATGGAGGAACAGCCCATAAGGACGAGAGGGCAAGGAGCAGTGGTTATAATCTCCACCCTCAAAAACTACAGCCCTAGCAATTATACTCCAATAAAGATGTTAATAAATAAATAAATACATAAATAACTAAAAACTACAGCCCTTCTGAGAAGCCAAGTGCCTCGTTTACCTTCAGCCATCATTGTTTGTACATTCCCAACCCTAACATGCCTCTTTCAAATCTGTTCTTTTATCATCTGTGTGTACGTAGCACATATATACCTCATATGTAAATGCCAAGTTCCTGTTGTTGTTCCTTCATATAACAATCATTTATTAAGTGCCTTCTATGTGCCTGGCACAGTGCTAAATGCTTTCTCATATTCTGTATCATTTAGCACTATCTTTATCTTTATAAAGATAACTACCTTTATCTCCATTTTACCCTGAAGAAACTTAAACACAGAGAAGTTAAGTCACTTACCCAAGTCACACAGCAAATAACAAAGTTAGATTAAAATCCATATTTACCGAAGCTAAGACCAGTGTTCCTTTCATTGGACCACACTTGCCTTTAACAAGTGTATAATAATGCTTATGAATTCAAAATTATGAATAATACTTATGAACTATAAATCCCATGGGAGGGAAGACCTCTACGGTTTTATGTATTACCTTTAACTTATTAATATACGTGTAATGACTTTAATGTTTAGAGAACACATGGAACTTCGCTGTTGTTTCCGTTTTGTACTTTGCCAGTTACTCGTTCGTCCTAGCAGCATCTCTGACGTTGCTTCTTCTTAGACATCTAGAGTCAGGTGCTTTCCATGCTTTCCATGTGTTGTAACCCCTCCTCCCACGGCAGGTACGGACCCTACCACTTCCTCCTCCCAGGTGCAGCCCATGGGACAGGTCTGCAGCCTCAGTGGTGGTGAGCCACACATATTTGAGGTGCAGTGGGATATCTTTAAGTTCTAAATAACACAAATTTGGGACTTAGTCAAAATGGAGCCTGTAGTCATAAGCAACCGTCGTCATCTTGGGACAGAGTGGAGTTTCTGGGGAGTTAAGAGTGAAGATGATGCAGGTGGAACGTCTGGATCTCCACTTCAGTTTTGACATAAATCTGAGAAGAAGTGGCTATTCCCTGGACCAGGCATCTGGCCTACAATCTAGTGGGTTTTGGACATGTGCAATTTGGGCTGAAAAATCCAGTGTCCAATAAAAACAAAAGCTTAAAATGGGAGACATTGACATAAAGTAGTGTGAAAACATGCTCTGTTCCAATAAAGACAGCTGAAAGAATTCCCCCTTTTGTAACACTGAGGAAAAGTGATGACATATTTGGTCTCACGCTGAATTCATGAAAACAGAGACTTTTTCTGCAGAGGGTGAAAACATATTATTTGGTGTCCTTTTCCCACAATAAATTCTAGCATTTCACAACAGGTGAACTTTGGAAATCGGAGAGAGAAGCCGGAAAGGGCAGCCTTTCTACGAACAGGGCTTTGGGCTCCTTCTCGATGTTCACACCAGAAATTTCTGGAGGCCAGTTTATTCTTCTACATTGTTTCTGCCTGTTGTGAATTAAGTTTGAAATACCTTCTCCTGACATGTGGCATTTCACCTTGGTGCTCTTTCTCCATGGAAAATCTTGCCCATCTGTTTTGAGGCAACTTGGCATCAGAATCTGATTCCTCTTGGAAACTTTAGGATAGGACTGGTCATCAAAGCACATTAATCTCAACTAAACCTGCAGCTGGACACATGCATCAAAAGCCCCACTGCCTGGTGTGCAAGTGTTCTCACCCCGCACACTGCAATCCTACAACTTACTCCACTCCACGGGGCGCCCCTTTTTCTGCACACCCCAAGCTCCCCATCCTGCTGCTGGGATAAGATCACTAGGCTTGTTTGCATATTTCAGCCTGCTCAGGCTTCTGTTTAGATTTTGTTTTTCTTGGCATTTCAAAGCATTATGTCCATTTTTATTATACCCTTGACAGACCACAATGAAACAAATACTTATAAATTATAGAAAAAATTCAGAATATATTTTCCACGGAGCCTAGAAGTTTCGTCACCTGGTAAAATACTGCAGGCAGGACAGTGGGCTTCTACTGCACTTATGTGAACTTCAGAACTGCCTCTGATATTTGAATCTCTCTCTCTCTCTCTCTCTCTCTCTACCCCGCCCCCCCACACAACTAATTAAGTAAATTCTGGTATAGATGTCTATTAACTTTCATAATGCAGCCACAGCCTAGCTGAGCTTTTTAGCATGGAAAAACAGCTGTTATTTTTAAACAGTTATGAGACTCAGAGTCCCAATTATTTCAACTCTGTCTATATGAGATAGAGCTTAAGTTGGCTACTCTCAGCTCTTTCTTTACCGATAAACAATTCTTCCCTAAAGACTAAAGGCTACAAGGAATGCTTGGGCTCAACTAGTCATGTACTTTCTCATCCAAACATCTAACCTCTTGACAAGTTCCCTCTGAGTGTTGAGGCCGCTCCTATTGTCCACTTGTCAAATAGCCAGAAGTGGGTACCATCATAGCAGCTATGAGGTGTTCATTCCTGGGCTTAAAGCTATGAGTCCCCAAGAGGAGTCTAAGACAAGACCCCTGCTCTTAAGAGAATTAATCTAGTTGAGAAGGAAAATCTTAATATACCTTGAGCAATCAGTACATATTCTGTGTTCCGCTGATATCCATAATTATAAGTTTAGTTAACATTTTCCAAATTTCTTTGATTATGGAATATATAATAAAAACTTATGGAGGATAGAGAGTTATGACCCAGTGGGGCCCCACTGGGATTTCAGGGATGCCAGTATTGTGCTCTTTTGTAAACGAGGTGGGCACCACATGGGTATTTGCTCTCTAACAATTGGTTACAATGTACATGTAATTAACTGTTCCCAAATCCTCAAAATTACCTACCACGGCTGGAGAGCTGAGATCTAACTAAATTTATGACTGAGAGGAGAACTGAGTGACCTGAATCTTGTCACTCCTCAGATAGTGTCCAACAGGGATAGGGAGACTCTTCTTAGAGTAGCCATAGGACCATAGCTCCTCAGATTCTGGGGTCAGAGGCTTCACCCCACCATGTCAGACTTTCCCAAAATGCTACTTCTTTCATACTACATCCTGCTAAAGAGCTCTCTCTTGCCCACGATATTGATTCTAACTTTTCTAAAAGGCATCTTTAAGATGTGGCTTCACATCTGTGATGGTTAATTTTCTGTATCAACTTAAGAGTGTTTTTAGATGAGATTACCATTTAAATCCGTGAACTCTGAATAAGCAGACTGTCCTCCATCATGTGGGTGGGCCTCATTCAATCAGTTGAAGACCTGAATAGAACAAAGAGACTAGCCTTCCCCACAGGAGGAAATTCTCTAGCAGACAGCCTTCAGACTTCATCTGAACCATTAGTTCTCTTGGGTCACTATCTGCCAGCCTTCAGACTGGAACTGTGTCACTGACTCTGCTGAGACTCCAGCCTACTGGCCCACTGAAGAGTTCGGACTCGCCAGCTTCTACAATCATGTGAATAGTCAAGAGAGATAGATAGATAGGTATATAGATAGATAGATAGACAGACAGACAGATAGACAGATAGATAGATGATATAGATATATAAACAGGTTATGTTTCTCTGGAGAACCCTAACTAATACAACATCCAACTCAGAGGCTTAAGAAACAATACACATTTAATCTCTCACAGTTTCTATGGGTCAGAAATCTGGGCACAGTTTATCTGGGTCTTCTGCTTCAGAGTCTCTCATAGGCTTAAATTAAGGTGTCTGCTGAGGCTGCAGTCTCATCTGAAGGCCTGCATGGGGAAGGATCTGCTTCCAAGTTCATTTACATGCTTGTCTGCAGAATTTGGCAGGGGGTGGGGTGGGGAGGGTTTGTGCCCTGTGGTGATGAAAGACTCAGTTATTCACTGGCTATTGGATAGAGACAACCCTCATTTCCTAGCCATACAGTCCTTTCTATAGGGCAGGCCATGACATGGCAGCTTGCTTCATCAGAACAAAAAGAGCCAGAGAAAGAGGGCTAGCAAAAAGGAAGTCACACTCTCTTACAGCCTAATCATGAATGTGATATCCCATCACTTTTGCCATATTCTATTGTCTAAAAGCAAGTCACCAGGTTCAGCCCAGTCTCAAGGGCAGGGGATTGCACAAAGGCACTAATACCAGAAGCTGGGGACCACTGGGAGCCACGCTAGAAGCTGCCTACCCCACCTATCCAACCTGCCTTCTCTGTTTTTCCAACATGAACACTCAGTGCAGCCTTGAGATCTCTTAACTGGCACCCAACATAACTTGTACCTCTGCCAGACTGTTTGTCCTACCTACAGGGATCTTCCTTGTTTCTGCTTCCTGTCAAATTCTACCCACAACTCTGGATGTGTGTTTCAAAAGCTGTCAGTTGTCACATACACGTAAACACTTTAACTTGGGGTGGGGGGTAGAATTTATATCTAGAGTTGTGCTATTTAACCTCAGGAGATGTATAGGTTCAGTCTGAACAAGCCATCATATGTGTCACTAGAAGAAATGAACCTAATTTTATTAGAGAATTACTACTCAGAACTTGGGCAGTTTGCTTGGGAAGCATCCGGTCTTCTGGACCATCTGGCAATAGAGAAATGGCCATCCTTATCAAGTTTCCATTGCTAAAAAACATAATGGTAGAAACACAAGTCTAATTTAATTTGAAGGGAAACAGTTTCAACCCTCAAGAGAATGACTGGTTTTAGATCCTCGGTTCTGTTTCAGGGAGGCGTTTTTTGTTTTCTTATTGCCTTCCTTCTACTCCATGGAGGTCCGTTCCATTTCAAAAAGAATAGTATTTAAGGTTGGTTTTCTGTATGGTAAAGGATTTGCATGCCACCTCATCAAAAAGGTATTTATCTTTCTGAGTAAAGTAAAAAAGAAAATGATACCAACATACACTTGACAAACAAAGCTTAAAAATCCAAATGAAGGGTCATATATATATGATTGCTATAATCAACAGGTTTCTCTCAATCCAATAGAGAGAGAGAGAGAGAGAGAGAAGAATATACAGAGAGAGGTAAATTTTTACATTCCCAATCATAGGCTTTTAAAATTAGTCCAGGGATTTAACAGTTTAATATGGGAAAGTTAATTTTATTACTGTTATTCATAACATCCTCCTTCCCTTTGTTTTCTCAGGTGTATCTATTGGTCTACTGTTACTTCATTTTCCCAGACCAATAGTGGTTACAAAAAATAGCATTAGCAATCACTTTGAATAAAAAACTTGAACACCAGATTCCAAATGAAAATGAGAATGAAATGGCACACGTGTGGGTACACACTCAGAATTTTTCAACATGAAGGTATAAAGTGTATGTAATGGAGGAGTGAAAAGGATTCATGAATGCTGACAGAATTAAGAAAGCTGCTGAGGTGGTTTCTTTGGCTTCAGCAAAGTCTAAGACGAATTTTTTTGGCAAGAGTTACATCTTCAGGGACGCTAAGAAAACAATAAGATTGCTACAGAAAGAATTAACTCTTCCAGTGCTTTGGAAGCCTCCTCTGAGTGGTGGACTAATACGGCACATCACAGGATTAGGAATGGAGGGAGATTGCAGAGGTGAGGAATCCAGCTCCTCCAGTCGACGTGGAGAAAGGCACGGTGTTAAGTCACCAGTGTAAATAAGACCCCATGATGACCGTTTGCAGCAGTGACAGTAGTGACAATTGTTCTTTACTCTCTCTCTCAAATGGAGACCACTTGGATTTAGACTGGGGAAGCCAACTAGATAAGAAGAGCAGTGGAGAACAATTTGGTGACAGTCTACAATGTAAATAGACTTGTTGAAAAATCATTTGTCTTAGTTTTAAAGCCTTGCTAGTTCTAGTATGTTGAAATTTTTATAATCCCAATGGGTAACCAACTAGGACTTCTGCATGTAAACCTGTCTTAACTATAGCTACGAAGGGACTATTTTTCTTTTTTTTTTAGATTTTTTTTTTTTTAATGTGGACCATTTTTAAAGTCTTTATTGAATTTGTTACAATATTGCTTCTTAAGTTTTGGTTTTTTGGCCCTGAGGCATGCGGGATCTTAGCTCTGGAATCAGGGATCGAATCCAGACCCCCTGCATTGGAAGGCAAAGTCTCAACCACTGGACCACCAGGGAGTCCCCAAAGGGACTATTTAATGAAAATTATGAATTAAAAAGGTATAGCTTCAAGGACAATTGGTAGAAGGGGTTAAATGGAGCTACTTCCTACAAGACCCCTTAGTAGCAGCTTCACACAAACCAAAGTCATCACATTATTCTGTTATGTTTCTTTGCCTCTTTTTCCTGAGAAATTTAAGAATAAGATCATTTTTCAGGGAGAAATGGAGTCTTTTCTTTGCAAAGTTATAAGTGGTTCTTTATATATTAGTTTTTGGAGGAAGGAGTAGAGGGTGCTGGTCACAAAAGCTGGTAGCAAAAGAAAGACAAGTAAATTAATTCCCGCCAAAGCTCCTAGGATATCAGACAAGCCTTAGGAAACTACTTATCCCAAGATAAAATATCCATGATAGGTAAGTGGTACCCAAAGAACCAAGATTTTAAGTTATGGAAGTACTGACATAGTTGAACACCAGTGAGAAAAGTTATGCGATTCTGTGAGAATATCTGTGAGAAAGTTCTACAATTATAACTACATGTTCTCATTTTCATGAAATGTGGCTATAATTTCCTACTTGTTTTATTGCTATGCTTTTCCTAATACAATTCAATCCGAGTTAAAACAAAAAGAGGTCTGTGGCATTTCCTACTCAACCCAGTGGTGGAAAGGGGCGTGTGCAAAAAACAACGTTTTTTAAAAAATACTAAACCAACCATCCAGTAATCAACTGTCTTATACTGAGTACTTACTATGAGCCTGGCGTAGCATCAAGCACTTTACATAAAGTTATTCCATTTAATGCTCACAAAAATATAATGAAAAGTGTTACTACTATGTCATTTTACAGACGGGAAACTCAAGTTTGGCCAAGTAAATGGTTTAATCGAGGATTCTCAGCGGGTGACTTCAGTGCCGAGGTAAGAGCCATGTTCCCTGAGGGTCAACTCCTCCTACCCGCAGTCCAGATAAGACCAGAGCCAGGTCACTAAGCCTCGATGTTATGCCACTAAACTAGAGATGCATGCAGTCTTTGATATTTTAACAAATTAAATACGGGACCCACTGGGGCCAGATCTTTCAGATAATATTTCACTGTTTTACTTCAACTCGTCTGCAGGTAAGATGTGTCTGCAAAGCAGATTCACACTGAAGGCTATGTAAAGCCATAAACGAGGAGCTGTTTCCCACCCTGCCACTAGCGTAACCCCTCTCCAGGCCAGAGATTCCTGAACCCACCACAGGGAGCACTGCCCCTCTTGATGAAGTCTTCATCAGTCAGCAGCAATGTAAGAACCAGTACAATAAATTAGGCACATAGAATATCAGCATAAGATGGCCATTCCTTTAGTCTGAGATTTTTAATTCTTCCTATACTTTTTGGTGGTAAACCATGCTATTTATATATACAGAATCATGAGGATGGCATTTGGTTTTAAATGTTCTTACTTATCACAATCAAAAATTGCCAATTTTTGAATATCTATGTGTACTTCCCAAACTATTTAATATTATTTTTTTAACTGGTTCATGAAATCCAAAAGTCTTAGCATCACTGATTCATGGAACACATAGTGTTCTAACTAACAAGAGTTAAGCACTATAGCAGATTGCAAAAATGGCTAAAATTCTCCATTCATCTCTGTATCCATGTCACTTTGACTTTGCACTGTGATTTTGCAACTCCTCCCATAGAGGGACAGAGGCTATTGCCCCTCCCCCATGAATCTGCTTGGCCTTATGACTTGGCAACACAATGCCATGGAAATAATGGTGTGCCACTTCCAAGTCTAAGCCTCAAGGGATTTGATCACTTCTACTCAGTCTCTTGGAACCTGCAACCACCATATGAACAATCCCAGGCTAGCCTGTAGGGAAAAAGAAACCATGTACCCCGATGTTCCTAGCACCCCAGCAACCAACAGCCAGTTAACCCCTGAAAGCAGTCATCCAGCATACATATAAGGGGGCCCAGCCCAAATCACCAACCCAGAGTCTCTGGCTAGATAGATGGATATTGCTTTAAGCCTCTAAGTTTTGGGGTGGTTTGTTACACAGGAACACCTAACTAATACAGTCACATCTATAGGCATTGGATAGAATCTGGAACAGATATTGGCAAATCTTGTCACTTAAAGCTCTGAAACCAATCTTGGAATAATTCCTTAACATTATTTTATCTAAAAGGAAGCTTCGATATCACAGTTCCTGATTTTATTTTAAAGTTGAAGAGGTTACAAAGACATAGCTGTTGTGAGAATACGCAAGCTCACATATCTAATTACTAGAAGAAATAAGTCTAGAAACCTAGAACGGTAGAATTATTTCTCTATGTGCCCTGAGTGCACCAAAATTACCTTTGTTTACTACTTCATAGAGATTAAGTGGTGTTTTTATGACACCATGTGTGGCGCTATCAATTACTTCTGTGGAATAAATGAGACTCTAGGAGATGTTTTTTGATGATCTGATTAAAGGAACAGAAACCCCACTCCTCACACGCCAAGCTGCCCCTATTTTAAGTTAGAAATATATTCAATGCTTGTCAATCTACTGGAGAAGGTAGGAGTCAGGAGACCTAAGTCCAGGAGACGTGGGTCCTCGTGCTGTCTGTGCTGGCTACTGGCCCTTGGACAAGCCCCCATCCCATTCTTCTCTTCAGATTCTTCTTCTGTGAGGTAAGGGGGCTGGACTCAGTGAACTTTATGGTCCTCACCAATCCCACAGCATCTCAAGGCCTTAATCTGGTCACTCATATTCTTGGAAACAAGGTCCCAAAGATAAATGCATTAAAACTCTCTGGAGACTGAAAACCTGGTATCTACTTTAGTAGAGTCTACCCTGCTCATTTTCCAATATCCAAACAAAAGAAAATTTGGTTTACAGGTGTTATCGTTATGGGTGATTGTAGGGTTTTTTTTTCCGAAGGTTGCTTTTGTGCACATTAAGACTGTGGCTTTTCCATGGTCATTAAACGTACTCCATGACTTGAGTTAAAGTATATGCAAGGATCCACATGAAAATAAAACCAGGCACACTGCAGCTTCTCTTGTGATATTTATCACTGATGGCGCTCATGTGACTGCAGAGCTCCATAAAACTCTGGAGGGGTTACCTTCCCTTAATGGCGTCCTTCCCTTTCACTCACCAGCCACTTCTTATTGCAAACAGCTGCTTGGAAACGAAAAAACATTTTCTATTTCCAAGGGACATTGTTGGCTCTCAAAGTACTTTGCCCATTTTATTTAACAAATGTTTGAGTTTAATCAAATTTCTAATTCCAAAAAAGAGCCAACCTTGCATTTTGAATCACTAGCTTGTGAGACTTCTACATTTAAAAGAATATAAAAGGAATCAAATTCAAGAGCCAAAAAAAGAGTGAAGTATGTGGCTCCCATGGCTTCAGCTTACTCCTATGATGTTCTGCCACCCCTTGACCAGCTGGCTTCTGCCCATGCCGTGATTCCAAGGGGACCGACCATCTCAGCTTAAAATGAAGGCTTCCTTGAGTTCTGATACAAAGCTCATTCCCAATAACCCAGTGAAACTGCATCAGCACCAAAGTAAGGGGGGAAAACAAGCATCATATAAACTTTATTAGCACTTTATTATGAAATAAACTAGGCTTACACTTCTTTTGGAGGGGAAAAGGATGAATACCAAAAAATACCGTATTTTTACTTACTAACGTGCACTTGTAAAATGCATGGCGTGCTGTTTTACAGGCAGTAGCATATAAAATACTTTTTCCAGATGTGGATTCATAATTCTCGAAAGGCTATAATAGTTATCATAAGATTTATGGAGGATAATTTATTAATCACATTTTTTTTCTTTTAGAGATCTGTTTAGTAAGATGAAAGAGAACTTTAAAATGTCATTTTAACCAAATGTAGATGGCCTAATATCAAGTTACTCCTTTTGTTCACATTGTTTTTAATGACTTTATTTGTTTTATTGCCTCCACAAATCAGTGCCGACTTGGTGGTAATGATCTATTTAGGAAATCTCTTAAGATTTTTAAAGTAAAACCGCGTGGAGCTCTTTTAATAACTAAATGAACTGAACTATGCGAGCTGATTAGTGCTCATTTACTTGAGAGACACAGGAGCTACTCAAGCTGGTTTTTTATAAGATTTGGAGGAGACAAATCTTGTGAAAACTGTTGCTCCCTGAACATTCGTGTGGCTTCTTCGACAGAAACTTAGAAGCCCACGTGTGTCTGAAGTGCTACAAGTAACACACTGTTAAGTAACACACACATTTTGAACACGGATCCCTTTAATCTGGCTTAGATCATTAAAAGCACAGCTGTGTCAAATCCATATTGTGGACCCAAGTCACATGATGAGTAAAAAAGCCCAAACGACCCTCTTTTTGTCAGTCACTTGATTTGAAGTAAGTTTTGTCTAAAGCATAACACTGACAAAGTAAAAAAAGATAACTCTGCAATTCAGGGGGACTCATCAGCCCTAAGATTACTGTCTTCTCACACTCACACGCCATCCCCTCTTCTCTAATCCACGGCTTCACGGGCAGAGGAGTTACCACTCTACAATGGGTAGAGATCGTGACTGAATTAAAGGTCAGCACAGAGACTCACCATCCTTTCTTCCCTCCAGACTCTTACAACGGTCATCAGAGTTCCCTCACCTCTAACACAAGCATAACAACATTCACTTTGCAAAGTTATCACGAGGATTGAAATAAAATGGTGCGGACAAATCATCTACAGCCTGGTGCACAGCCCATACTCAATAAATAGAAGCATTATAGTTATCATGGGCACAAGTGCGTGAGAAATTTTTTTTTACTTTTGAAAGAGCAATACAGTCAAGTAGTATTTATTGACAGATTTGAAAATAAAAGTATGAAAGACAGAAATATCCTGAATAACTACCATGTATAATCCACTATTCTAGGTTTTGTAAGGGACAACAGAGGGAATCGATGATCCGAAGCATTTATAATCAATGAGGGAGCTCCAAAGCATGCGTTGACAATCCCAGCATCATTTTAAATCAATGGCCCCATGAAAGCACAACACCAGAGCTACACCTGGAGTGCAAGTGGCAGTTTCCACCTGAAGGGTATTGGCAGTGATTGCTGAAAGTCAGGAAAAGGTTGAGAATGGTTGGGTAGGTTATGAAGACTTCAAGCAAGTTGGGCTTGAGTGACTATAAGAAAGTGGGGTGGGGGGTTCAGGAGAAGGAAACTCAGGAGCATCTGATATTTAAGTCAACCAGGTTGATGACGGTGCCGAACAGCTTGAGGAATGAGGCCATGAGGCCAGAAGAAAGGACCTGAGAAATTGAGAACCAGGCTCAGTTTCGGTATGGAGACACAAGGCCTCTCCAAAGCTCTCTGAAAGTCTGAGAGAATGCTGTGATTAATATCACTATTAGTCCCCGAAGGAGAAAATGTTCTACCCGTGATGAAGATCTGTGTCCAACGTGGCCCTGACCATGGCTGTTTTCCATGAGAAAGGAAGAACGCAAGAGGTAGCTATCAAGGACACAGCCCTCCAGCCGCACACCTCATAGATCCCTTCATGGCCACAGTCTCTGCACTCCTGGCAATTCTCTCTTGATCTACAGACCCGCTGCCCCAAGGCTACGAGCTCCTTGAGCGCAGGAATTATTTTCTCCCTGTTTCCCTAAGGTCATGGACAGAGCCAGCAGTCCAGACATGTCTGTTGAATGGTCTGTTCTTGGCTGAGAGGCCAGTGGTAATGCCAATTGTCAAAATGAAATGTTTACAAGATTCTCATCTGTGCTGAAAGTGCCATGTGAAAAGAGGAAAAGAAGGAGGACAGAAAGGGAGTCCTGAAGTCCACTTGGGATGATGAATTAAAATCTCCCACACCTCTTTCAATAGTCTAAGAGTGAAGCCTGTTTTTTTTTTTTTCCCCAAAAGATTTCCTTTAATTTCATAAAATATTTTCATGGCCACATGAGCTAGCAAATACACACGCATCTGTGTGTATTTTGACAAGATTATCCCCTGTCCCTATCCCCCACTCCCACATCAAGGTGGACATAAGACTGGAGAAATGAATACAGAAGATGGAACAGATAGAAAAAAAATGACTAAAAGGATGGAATATAATATTGTGCTTGGTTATTTTCCTATGTCACAACCAAACAAAACGTTTTGGTGCAAATAGTTGATTTTTCCTCTTTTCCATTTAAGTCTGGTGGAGAAAAAAAATCCTTTTTATATGATAAAATATGTGGGGTTTTGTTCTCTCTAGGGATACTTTTAACCAGTAGCCAACTAGCGACCTACTTAATATCAAACCACACTCCACCTGGATCCTTTCTCCTCTAAAGGAGGGACCGGACAGGACCAGGTCATGAGCAAGAGGCAAAGGGTCTTGAGCGCCCCACCCAGGAGCCCCATGCCCTGAGAGTGAGTGGAGGCCTGATCTCTGCCTGAACCTCACAGCCCCACAGCAGGAAACAAAGCAGCCTCCTTGGACCATGGGGAAATATGCTGACCTACTAGCTCAGCTGTCACCAATCTGGAAAGCAAAGGAGTGATCTGTCCACATGAGATAACACACCTTGCCTTGCCTGTACGGGGAAGCTCCCCCCAGGTCTACTGTTCTACTCACCTGGCCGGTGTTCTGCTCACCTGGAAGGCACTGTCTGAAGTCTGGGGGAGATGCCCTGGAACGAACTCCACATCTCTTCCAAGCCGTGGTGACTCTTAACCGTTACTAATGCTTCCTGGCTGGGTCCGTGAACACAAACCAGAGGTTGACAGATGTGCACAACACAGAGAAGCCATGTGGGTAGCAGTAAAGAGAGCCTCATAGAATAAGTCCAAAACACACCACCGTCGTCATCAGTCAGGACCAAGTTCCATAGCCCAGAATACATGCACTGGAGCATTTCGGAGAGAGCAGAGAGAGTAATGATTGGGTAGATCTTCTCTTGGAAGTGGCGTTTCCAGAGTAAAGTAGCCAAGAATGAGAACCACTGCACATATCTCCTTTTGCTAAGTTGGGGCCGGATCAGGGTAGGCCTTGAATGGCTGCCAGAGGAGTTTATACTAGACGGTAGGTGGTTATTGACTGAAAAGTCAGCATATAGACTCACTTTCCCTTTTCCAGCCTCCTCCATATCTGTTTCTTCAGGGAAACAATAGCTCATACATCTATAACAATTTGTCTCAGGCAACATTCTTAGTGCTTTGCACATAGTAACTCAATTACTGCTCACAACCACCCTAAGAGTTCTATGCTGTCTTTATCCCCACCGTTACAAGGTGAAGCACAAGTGGAAGGTTGACAGACACCCTGGTGGGGAAGTTGGAATCTCAAATGGTGTTTAATCTTCTAATGGGCAAATGTTTTTCAGGGCCCAGAGTCTATAAAAAAGCAAAGTCTCCACTCATCTCTGTTGAAATCCAGAAGTCGGTAAAGTTTGAGAGAATAAGTGGCATTTAACTCATTAGTCTGCAAATACCACCACTGTACGTTCTCTTCACCAGTTTAGAGAACAGAAGTCAAACCAAAGGTGGGAGCTCAGGGCATAAATTTACCATCTGCGACGAAATGTAATCAGATCCGAAGAGTTTCCACTTTGAAGTCTTCCTGAATCTGTGTGGGTTACAGGTCTGAACACATCACCAGCTTTGACAGGTGGCTTTATTTTTCATTTCAAAGAGGGAGAAAGAAAGCCAGGAAACCAAGCGAACACATGCACAGTGGAGCTTTGAACGCTGCGCCCCGAGCATTCACAGAGGCGCTTTTCTAAGTTCGGGGTCACACGTTCAGAGGAGTGAAAGCAGCTGGGCTTTGGTCCACCCTGGACTCCGTCCTTCCAGTCACAGCTCTGTGAAAGCTGCCTTTCTCCAGCTTCGGTGTCCACCGTCTTCTCAGCTCCCACACTAGCTGCAAACTGGGCCTGAGCTTCAACCAGGGCTGCTGAGGCCAGGTGATGACTCCAGGCAAGAAAGGGCTCAACTAGGGGAGCAGCACTTGCCACATCAGAGTGGGATGACAGCACTTCTAAAGGCTGAAACCCAGCTGCCCTTCAAAATTATTCAGCCCCTAGCCTGCTTGGCAACGCTGAACCCGTCTAACGGATATACCTTTAACATCCTGAGCAAAGCAGGGCAGAGAGCCGTGAGGGGGCCAACAGCTCACTCAGCGTATGAGGTCATTAACGTGTGATTTGAATCCAAAAGGATCACCTGCTGTTTATGCATGAAAACGGCACAGTCTGCGCCGGCGTTACCTAGCACAAACCCAGACAAGTGCAAGCGCACGCCACAGCCTGCTGGGAGCCTCCTGCATGAGGTCCCAAGGGAGAAGCCCCTGGAAAGGCCAGTGCTGACATTCACCACACCCCACCGCACGAGAGCCCCTCAGCCTGGACACCCCTCCAGAAGGCAGTACGCCGGGCGAGGGAAGAACTTTCTTCAGGAGGAAGGAAGGGGTCTGGTGCGTGAGAGGTCAGGGGCTTGGCCTCGTCGGGAAGAGTAACTACACGTATCCCGGCGAGGTGACACTCATCGTTTTCCAGCCCGGCTTCTTCTGGGCCAGTACTAGTGTCCTCGGGAGAGGGGCTGAGAGTTAGTCCCTTAAACAGGTATACGGCCGGAGCTGCTGGATGAGACTGAGGGCACAAGAGCAGCATAACTCATGGGCATCCTGGGCTGAGTACTGGACGGCAGGATTTGTCTTTTTATTTTTAATAAATAACATTTATTAGACTTTTTTCTGATTATACAAGTCATACAGGCTCATTATAGAATGACTAGAAAAAACGGAGAAGAACAAGGAGGAAAACAAATGTTACCTGTAACCCCACCATTCTGGTCGTTGTGAACATTTTCTTTACTCAAGTCTTTTGCATACCGTGAATATACTTTTTAAAAATAAAAATAAATACTGCTTTTTGTAAGCTGCCTTTTCCCTTAGTAATACTGCAAGAAACCTTTCCCCCATCAGTATATATTCTTCTACCACACAGATTTAGTGGCTGAGGTCCTGTAATCTACTCAAACTTCTTGTTGACCATTAGTTTAATTCCATCGTTTTTATATAATATATAACACTAAAGTGAACATCTTGCAGGTACAACTTTGTGTACATCTCTGATTGTATCCCTAGGATACATTTTTTAAAATATGACCATACGAGCCAGCAATCCCACTACTGGGCATATACCCTGAGAAAACCATAATTCAAAACGAGTCATGTACCACAATGTTCACTGCAGCTCTATTCACGATAGCCAGGACATGGAAGCAACCTAAGTGTCCATCAACAGATGAATGGATAAAGAAGATGTGGCACATATAGACAATGGAATATTACTCAGCCATAAAAAGAAATGAAACTGAGTTATTTGTA
>NC_041225.1:39390979-39402247 GCF_002837175.3 Physeter macrocephalus
CTTGAGGATATGGGGAGGGGGAAGGGTAAGCTGTGACGAAGTGAGAGAGCGGCATGGACATATATACACTACCAAACGTAAAATAGATAGCTAGTGGGAAGCAGCCGCATAGCACAGGGAGATCAGCTCAGTGCTCTGTGACCACCCAGAGGGGTGGGAGGGAGACGCAAGAGGGAAGAGATATGGGAACATAGGTATATGTATAACTGATTCCCTTTGTTGTAAAGCAGAAACTAACACACCATTGTAAAGCAATTATACTCCAATAAAGACGTTAAAAAATAAATAAATAAAATATGACCGTGGAAATGAAAGGTTTGTATTTCCTATTATTAAGATTTTTGTTATGTATTCTAATCTTGTATTCTAAGTGACTGCAAAATCCATTCAGGATTGTTCAGTGGGTGCCCTTGGCTTCGTGCTTACTGGAGGTGATTCTGTCCCCTGTGTTCTGATGGCAGCACTTCAGGTTGTTCTCCAGTCGCTGTCATGAAGTCAATGATGGATGATGCCATCACTTGGAGCAGCCCCTTATCACATAATTGACTTTCACCAATGCTCTTCTCTACTTAACAGTATTGCAAAGTGTTTCCAAGATTGGATTTGGGGGTCAGGTAAGCCTGGGTTTGGATCTCTGCTTCTCTTCTTATTATTTTGTGACCTTGGCCAAATTACTTAATCTCTTTCAGTTTCCTCTTAAACTTGTTGCTATTGCTATGGCCACCTACCCACTACAACCATTCCAAACCCTGCCCCGGGTTTAGCTTATGATGATGGTCTTATTTTCTGACTGAGTTAAAAGATGTGAGAAAAATTTACTATATCAGAATTTGCTGGGTGTCAATAAAGCAGAAAGCAATGAAAAGTCATGAGGAGTTATAGAAAGCACCTTAGGAATCAATTAACTCCACTCTCCCATGCCGCTTTTCAATTAGAAAAGGCAAGGGAGGAAAGGCGAGGATAGGCCCTGCTTGCGGGTTTCCAGTAGAGTCTTTGTACTCCAGCTTTTTTCTCCCTGCCTCCCTCTCCACTTTCACATAAGTCTCTGAAGCAACAGAGGGGAACAGAGAAGGTAAATCGCATTTCCTGCAGAACTTTTGGCATGGAAGAATTGGAGGTATTTGACCTGCCAAAGGTCTTATAGAAATGGTGGGAGCATGTGAACTCTCCCCCTGGAACAAGAGGGACACAGTCCAAGTCCTGCCACTGGCTAGAACTGGCATTTTGTGAACCCTACCTTCAAACAAAGACAGAGATGGGGTTCCAGTAATAAATGGTGAGCATGAGTTAGACAGCAACTCTTTGGTATCTCTTGCTTCAACTTTACTGGTCACTACAGGCTTGTGTGTCCTGGGAATCAGCAAATAAATTAAAACTAGTTAAACCTGGCTTAACTCTGTGAAATTTGTGGACAATCATATTTCCCTTGGAGGAAAAATCTATGCCCTCTCTCCTCAGAAATCGAAATACAAAGAAATTGCCGAAAATATATAGAAGTTTCATGAAAAACTGTCCTATGATCCCAAGACAGAGATAGAAAGTTAGAACAAGAATGGAATTATCGGTCACTGAAGTGGGTGTAGCAAAAAGGTTGGACTCTATTTAAGTTTTAAGCACTCTGATTGCCAAGAGTAAAGGGGAAGTACGTTGGTTTAATAATGGTTATTAGTTTCAAAGCCAAAGCATTTAAATCCATCTTTAGAGACACATTTATTTCTAAACTTAAATTCAAGGGAAAAATTATCACACGGATCTCGATAGCACACAACCCAAAGTCTTCAACTTTGATCCCCTTCAAGGATCTAGGAAACTGAGATCATCCTTCCAAGAATCTAATTAACTACCTTTCAAGGAGAAGTAAGGACCCACGGTGCCCACAGCCCCTTCTCCCGGGGTAAGAAGGACCCTGTGGCTTGTCATCATTAAGAATCCCTTTCCTAGGACACCATGGCTAGGACATGCCTCAAGGCCCAGTATACTTACCCATTCATTCATTCACAGACCTTTTTTTCTAAGGGCCTGTTTTATGCCAGAAGTTGGATTAGGCATTGGCCAACAGGAACTAATAGATAACAGATGAGAGAATGAGCTACGGCCAGAAAGAGGCAATTTAATGAGATGTAATCATTTTCACCTGTGAATCTCCACATGCCTAGCAGCAATTCTGAATTATAGAAGTGAGTTCCCCTCTCCTGTATGCAGTACTGTCTTTTACACCAGCTAGAAGCTCCCTTAGGGTCAGGGGCTCTACGTCGCGCCTGTGTCACCTGCAGTTTTGATGGTGCCACTGGGTGTTCAGTAAATACTTGCAGAGAGACGGGCTCATATCCTCTCCTGAGCCCTTAGGACTCTCCCTAAGCCTATGGATGTCTGCCTCATTAGGTTTTCCCTAAGCCTGCGTATAATCTGACCCCTTCTGGGGTCTGGAAAGTTGTCCTTTCCTTAGTACCAAACCTGTTCCTCCTAGTGGGGCTAAGACAACACTTCTTTTCCAAGCCTGACTCTCAGGACCCCATGTGGCTTTCCTGTCCTTGTGCACCATCCATGTCCTGCATAAAAGACTCCCAGACCAGCCCCATTCATGCCTCAAGCTTCTGGCACTAGAAGCAAGAAAGAGGCAGCAAAATTTGCCTTTCTTTTTTTTACTTTTAGCTTCACAAGAGAGTTACAAAAGTCATCTTTGGCCTCACTGAACAAAGCAGAAAGCTGGCCTGTGGTAGTCAGGAGTCAGGTCATGGTGATACCACACTCTTAGTGCTTTTTAAAATAAACACTGAAATTACCAACTTAAAATAATATTTAAGGGAGACAGTGAAATCACTAAAACCGGAAGATAAAAACCTGACTCCACTAATGTTCTAGGTCCTAATTTTGAGAAAAAGTTCAAATCTTCAGTTTTGGGCACTTAACACCATAGCTATAATTCTGGAGAAACTTAGGAAAGGAGGAAACAATGTTTGGTGTCATTATTTCTAAACGTAAGCCTGTAGGAAAAGACCTCCCTGTGATTTCGAGTTGTGTATCACGATCTCAGCTAAGAGAACTGGAAAAGGCGAAGTATCGCACGAGACACTCTGGTCTGTAGCCATCAACCGTTTTGCTGCTGCCCCCACGTAACAAAAGCAGCTCACCTCTACGCCATGTTCTCGAAGTGCCTGCAACATGACGGGTGTGTTATACGCATTATCTCACTTAATCCTCAATAAGAACCCTATGAATCCGTTATTATTCCCTTTTTACAAATAAGGAAACTGAGACTTCAGAGGTGAGCTTAGACATTTGTAGGTGACAGCTGGGATTAAAATCCAAGTGTGTCTGAGTCTACCGCATCTTGTTATACATAACTACCGTATTATATTTAATCACTGCCTCTTACAAAGCATAGGACCAGATCCTTGGATTTCTATATTCCATTTCCAATACAATGGATCGCGTTTACCACAAAGTCCGTTTTGATTATGGTTGTTAGTAACGTCATTGTGGTTAATGAGAGAGATCATAAACAATTGTTATTATTGCTATCGATAAAACCAACATGTATTTATATGTCATTTATAGCTTATAAGGCACTTTTGCAATTATATTAATTTTGATTAATTTTTCAACAACTCTATGAGGTGGGCATGTCCCTGTTTTACAGACAGGAAACTGAAGCTCAGAGAGTTTAAATGATTGGTACACATCTGTTAACCTGTTAATGTTAGGTAGACGCTCCCCCCTCCCTTTGAGGGAGGCCTCCTCAAATCCTGTGCCCCAGGCATCCCCCTAGGTCCCGTCCTGAGACCAAGCCTCAACTTGAACTCAATTCTCTTAGTTACGCCTGTGATCAGTTTCTGTCAGCTTGTAAGATACTGATGTTCCTGATCTATTGGAAAAGATTGACGCGGTAAGTTAACGACGAGTAGGGCAGACTAAATACAAATGAATCAAGATTTCTAAGACTCTTGGCGAGATGCAGCTTCTTCTTGGGCCCTTTGACTGGGAAGCCTCTGGGAGACAGCAATTATGAATCATTTATCTCTGCACCTCCAGCCTTGGCCTTGGACTTGATGCACAGTGGATACTTAATACTTCTGGAATGATGAAAGAATGAGTGAACCAGTCAACAGATACTTCTGAGTCTGAAGTTCTCCAGTATCTTCTTAACCTAGTGCTTCCTCTTTTGACTTGTTCTTAGGATTTAGAGAAGATGGAAGGAAAAGCAGGGAGCCTTGCTGAGCCCCAGGCTAGGTGGGACACAAGGGAAGGGGGTCGTGCAGTACAAGCCTGTTGTGTCTTCCTGCTTCTCACCGACTCAGATCCCTGACCCCCAGATACCTCCCTCTGTGGTCTTGGAGGTGGCAGGGGAGTCCTTACCCTTATGGGAGGAGGCCTTTCACCTCAACTTCCCTGTTCCGGATTATTCTCTAGGAAAACTGGGCTCTTTTCACATGCAATCCAGAAGCTGCCACCACTTTGTAGAATGTTAAGATGCAATTTTATATAAAGAAGGGATTCTTTCTTTCTATTTTAGCAAGAAAGAGAAGACATCCCAGTTTTTAACATGGATTGAAAATGGAGTTTTGCCAGTTTTCTGGGTTTCATCCTGCCATGCTCTGTCAGCCAAGGTAGGAGAGGAACAAGCAGTCTGTGTTCCTAGAGCATTTTTCTCAGAATAGGAAAATGTCAGTGATTTAGATTATTGAGTGTCTGGATGAAAATCTACCTGTGCCATAACTTTAAATAAAAAGGGTTTTGATTAAACAATATCAGCAAAACAAACAGGATGAGAAGAAGTAGAATTTCTGTCTGATTTAATGAAATAACTATTTTTATTGACTGTATATATAAGTAATGGTAATTGTGATCCAATTCAATCTACTTATTGAAACCTACTCCATAAGGCCTTCTACTAATCAGGAAACATTTACTAGTCTAGTTTGGTTACATAAATGCTTTTCTTGGGTTTTGTTACTGTAGACAACAGATTTTAGCCTCCCTCTTGCCACAGGTTACCTGTGTCCACGAGGTTTTACCTGGGAAAATGTCTCAGGAGAAGGGCCTGCTGGAGAAGCGTCTGTCAAGACCAACCCTGGCCTGAGAAAGGTGATAAAACTGTGCAAGGAAATGGAATGTATACAGAAAGGTCTTTGGATGCAATTCCAAAAGCGGATGAATCTCTACTCTGGTGCTACATATTCAGTAGCGCTGAGATCTTTCAGCATGCTCCTTTACATGATAAAAAACTGTTAAAAGAGGTGAAGAAATTGGCCTGTGAGGCAGTAATTCCATCTGTGCCCAAATATCTTGTAAATAAGGAGAGGTTTTAAGTGCAGAGTGACTCCCTGCTTTCAGGAGCTTCCAGGGCGAGGCGGTGCTGAAGGAAGACGTTGACAAAGAGCGGAGGGAGCCTGACAAGGGCCCTTTTCCTTCCTGGCCTGGGAAACAAGCCTGGTCTCAGAGCTGAAAGGATCTCCAGACGTTACCTGGGCAACACCAGTACCACTGGCGTAAATATAAATATCTGCCCAATAAGACAGTTCACTGATGAGACCAGCAGAAAGTTAGTGTTGCTGGGAAGGTGAGAACTCAGGTTTTCTGCCACTTCAGCTGAGGAATCTGTGTAACTCTGCTCTGCTTTCCATGGCCTGGCCAGCCCTCCATGTTTGTGGAAGAAACATCAGCACAGAGCATCACAATCTATCATGCATCTTTACACATCACAAACAGGAGTTGTACCATGATGTAGCAAAGCACCAGCCTCTGAGTGCCTGGGGACTCTCCTCTCATCTCCTCTCTCCTCCTTACACACACACACACACACACACGCAGGTTTGTATTGTCCGAACTCTTCTTCAAAACCTTCCTGGACCAAGCCCACCACAGCGGTCCCTCCATCAACTAAAATACCAAGGAACTCATTATCAACTAAAATACCAAGGAACTCATTATTTCCTCTGCCAGAGATTTCTTGTCACTCCCAAAAGAATCAGCAGCTCTCAATCAAACATTTCACTGTCTTTCACAATGCTTGTACTTAGTTGGCACTTAGTTAAGATTTTCTGCTCAAGTGAATAATTTCAGTTCAATAAATAAACACCCAGAAGTTACTCCTCCTTCCCTCTCATCTCCACGTTTGTCCCCCATCCTGTAGCCCTTCAGGACCCCTGGGTAGCACGAGGCCTGCTGGGTCAGTCGTGCGATTAGGGATCTGTCCCTACCCTGTAAGCTGAAGGGGCTGGGCTTATAGGCTGTAGGCGCCTTTCTGGTTTAATGTGATTGACTGAAGTGATACTAGACTTTTCAAATGGTCATTCGTTCGTGCCTTAGGCAGCAGTTTCATAATTTCACTTTCAACCTTTGAATGAAGATTTAAAATTAAGTTTTTTCGGTCTCAGTCTCTGTGGCTTCTTGTTTTCCTCTTGATTATCCAAGTTCATTTCTGCCCCTGGAAAAATGTAGACTACTGTCCTAAGTGCTATCCTGCGGTCCACTAGGAACCACTCCCCAAGCCCCATCCTGCCCCAACTCTTTCTGCCATGATTCATGCAGAGCTCCCTTCTCCCTGGCCTGGGAGGACTGTCACCCCCAGCCAAGGACTCTGCCCTTAGTCCTACCTGACCTTCTCCAGGGCGCCCTCCCCCCCGTCTCCCCCACCTACGGCGCTGACAGCTGTGGGATGACGGCTCTGAGAGCCTTCCTCCCAAATAGACCCTGCTGTCCCATCCCCTCAAGACTGGGACCTTTCGTTTGAAAGTCTTACGGTCCTTGCTATTCGACTTTGTTTGTTTGTTTGTTTTCTATTGGTGGGCTTCTATTACCTTCCTCTCCACACACTACCTACCGATCCCCTGCGCTCCCTGACCTGCCCCGCTGGCTCCCCCTTGTCCTCCAGATCTTGGGAGACCCTCGTGTAGAGACAAGGAACCACAGCTGCCTTCCAGGCTTCCACTCACCCACAAACCCAAACAACCAAGCGTGCAATTATAACTGCATCCTCCCTCCTAAATCAAATTTCCTTCTGACTGAGAGCTGGAAAGTCAGCTGGCGTGGCAGCTAGAGCCCCATCAACCTAGCCAAGAAGGCCCGGTGTCCTCCAAAGGGGAGTAGCACCTGCCCAGACACACCTGCCCCGCTCCTACCCAGGCCACGCCCTCTGTGTTACCAAGACCAGCGCCTTACCATTGCGTGCCCGGGCTTCCTACACTACAGCTCTCAGAAAATCAAAACTATATCTCAGTCACTTTACGGCCCCCGCCCCCGCACATTCAGGCCTGGCACATGGCTGCGGTCAGCAAGTCTTGTTGAATGAACAGATGGATGAGTAGCCATTTGGCCACGCTCCTTCCTCTACACGCAGATTTCTCATTCTGGCGAGCCCTCCAAACTCATGCTCTGCGTCCCGTGACCGGCTCTGTGTCTCCTCCTCCACGCTCTGTTCTCACTACCTACTGTACCTATGTTTGTGAACTGCAAGGTACCCCTCTAGGATTTAAACTAAGCGGGACCAATTCTTTTGCCTTTCTTCACAAAACTTGCCTTTTCACCATTATCTTCCTTGGATTTGGACTCTCTCCAAATGGTCCGCCTCCCTCCTGAGTTGTAAAGCTGAGAAAGAGGTTAGGTTTGTAAGGCCAAACCATTAGGTTTTATCTGTTCAGATGGGAGTCTCTGAGAAGTTTGGCTTTTTGCTCTCGGAGAGGATCCTAAGTTTCAATGAGCCAGAATGACAAAATGACGCCCAAAGCAGCCACTTCTCCTATGCACTGGTCATAGCTGCAGTGGGCTGTGACCACTGCTCGTCACCTTACGAGCACATTTTAGGAGGTCTGTAACGCAGAGAAGACAGTCTTTACAATCAAGGTGGGAATTAACTGGCAAGAGCTCGGTGATCCAGGATACTGTTGTGGTCTCTGCACTTCCACTGGGAGGCTTATCATCCTCTTCTGTTTACCAAGGTCTTTTAAAAATTATTATTGTTAAACACGTAGGATTGTAGGGTTCACGAGCTGCATGATAGGAAGGCTTAAGCTCAAGTCGTCTGAGTCCTGGAAGAGGATCAAAACCCAAGCTGAAGCTCCTTCCCGCCTGACTCACAAGGCCATTGTTATTGTGTTTAGCTTTGGATAAACTTTCCTATGGAAGGTGACTGCTCACAGCGGTTCATTTTAAACGAGCTGGCTTAGCTCTGGCTTCATGTGTGAGCGCAGGCCTGTCATCATGCATTCCAGGTCACTCTCTGAAATGAATTTGTCTTTCCTCAGTGTTTCTCTGAACCGGGGAGCAGACATTCCTCCGGCTCTGCATTAATCCAATTACTAAACACCTGCAGACATGCAATAACAGTTTGGGTGCCAAGAGCCTTAGAAATGGTTTTAGAGCCGAATGTAATCTGCTGTCCTGCTATCAGGAGTCACGTTACACACCTGCCAAGACCCAAGCCAAAAAAATAACATTCCCGGTTCTCACTCCAGGCAGGAATGCTCCGTGCACATTACAGAGACAGAGTGACAGGCACTTTAGCTTGACGGCCACAGGGCCCATTAAACATTCTGAACTGCTCAGTAATTGTATCCAAAGTCACTTTAGCACCAAAATATTTACAAGAAAAGTGTGACAAAACAGGATTTTTCTTCCAGGGGCAGGTAAGGCAAAATCCCCCCCCCCCACCAAAACCAACTCAGTGAACGTGATGACTCATATGCTGAGCCCCTGTGCTTCAGAACATGTCAGAGGGGGCTTCTTGCAGGATAATCTCCAGGATGCCTCACGGCCACAAGGATGCCTGAAGGGAGGAAATCATCGCACCCCGTCGCCTCATTCGACCTCACTGCAGAGCGTCTAAGTAATTTAGAAATTCAGAAGCCAAAGACACTTGATTTTCCTAAAGATCCTGCACTCGAGCCTAAGACCAGTGATGTGTGGAGGACTCTGTAATGATACCTTTTACCAACACAGTCACCTCTAAAAGAAATGAAAGAAGGCCTCGGCGAGTCTGTCCAAAACAAGCCTTGATTGAGAATTGTTCTTTTTTTTTTTTTCTAGGCTGGAAAAATTTTGGAGAAATTCTACTGCTGCCTATGGTAAGAGTTAAATAAATCATTCACAGAAATCCCTTACTTCTATGCTTTTCACAAGAAGTTTCTCTATGACTGGAGACGCCATGTTATTTCATCGTCACCGACTTGAGCTCTTAAGGCTGGGGACAGTGTCTGCGCATTTCCACAGACTCGGGACCTGCAGAGAGCGGGCCTGGATTACAGTGGGAAATGTTCGCTGAATGTATTCTTGGGTCAAGGGTCCTTTCCCATGATATGCAGCACCCTGGGCTGAGCAGGCATCCAAGTGAACGTGAGGACGTCCTTTCCTTCCCTCGGTCACTTAGTCTACATAAAGAAACCACTGGAAAGATCAGCAACCAGGATATAAGAGAGTATATAAGTATCCAGGGGAAGGAGGCAGAAAAGGGCGCATCCTTTACACAGCCTCCCTTGAGTTACCTGCCCTCGCCTCTGAACGAAACCTCACTCTGAACCAAGATTTGCAAACTCCCTCAGGCAGCCTGCCACTTCCCACCTCAGAGCACTTAGAGTCCGTACCCCTCATCCGGCACTCCTGCAGCACTAAAATATGACATGCGATTGGTCGCTGCCTGTGTGAGTCTTGTCTTCCCAAAGCGGGCATGAGCCCCCAAGGGCAGGAAGGGACATGTTTCTCACCTCTCTGGTTTGGCCTCTCCTAGCTCCAACAGTCCAGGCACTTAGCAAAGAGAGGGCCCCTCACGGTTTACTCTCCTTGGATTTTCTTTCTAAAAAAATACACAGCTGAGACCCTCAGCTAACTTGGTTTCCAGCTATAGTCTAAGTCTTTGCCAGTCAAAGTGTGGTCCATGGACCAGCAGCATTGGAACCACCTGGAAGCTTGTTAAAAATGAAGAATCTGGGCTTCCCTGGTGGCGCAGTGGTTGAGAGTCCGCCTGCCGATGCAGGGGACGCGGGTTCGTGCCCCGGTCCGGGAAGATCCCACATGCCGCGGAACGGCTGGGCCCGTGAGCCGTGGCCGCTGAGCCTGTGCGTCCAGAGCCTGTGCTCCGCAACGGAGGCCACAACAGTGAGAGGCCCGCGTATCGCAAAAAAAAAAAAAAAAAAAAAAAAAAAAATTGCAGAATCTTAAGCCCCACACTAAACCCACTGTATCAGCCCCTGCATTTCAGCAAGATTCTCAGGAGATTCAAATGCATGTGAAAGGCCGGGGAGCCTAGTGAAGCTATCACCCCCTCTCAGAATGGGACCCTACTGAACCCTGGGAATCCACTGTCTCTGGCAGAGTCCTCTGTGTGCTCCACAAGCTGCACGGCTCGATACGGCTCCCATGGTGGAGAAAGACACTGAGGATCCAAGAGGTCTGAGCTGGAAGAGAAGCAGCAGCAAACAACAGCATCTCCATCGTGTGCCTGAGGGGACCATTCGGTGTCCAGAGAGCACGAGTGCACAGCCAGAGGCAAGGAGGCCAGAGGCTGGCTTCCGAGACGAGACGGGGGGCTCGATCTGCCAGCCCCTCCCACGCAGCCCAGCGTTCCCAGCCCACATGTAACCTTCAGCCCCTGCCCAGAGCAGTCAGCCTGACAGTAATAATAGTAGTCACAAGAAAATGCAACCTCGATCATGCTAACAACTTTTGAAAAGTAAAATGCTCGGGATATGATTTCAATTAAAACTCACATTGTCTGACTTGTCTCTCTGCATAGCAAGAGTTCACCTCCTCTTGCCCCCTTACCTCCTCTTGTCAAAATGAAGGGGGACAGGGGGAACTGTGTTGATGCCTGCTCCCACCTTGAGGTGTGGGGCTCTGGATGCCCGACATCACTTCCTATGCCCTGTCTGCTGAGCCCCCATAGCAAAAAAAAAAAAAATGGCCTTCATGCTGACCTCACCCCAAATAAATCCCCCAAGTCGTGGGCAGAGTCAGAGTCCTTTCTCTCTACCCCGCCCCACTCCCCGTGTGTGTGTGTGTGTGTGTGTGTGTGTGTGTGTGTGTGTGTGTGTCTCAGTTTATGAATAAACAATTCTGAACTTAAAAGGAACTGCTCGGGGGAGCAGGCAAGATGGCGGAAGAGTAAGACGCGGAGATCACCTTCCTCCTCACAGATACATCAGAAATACAGCTACACGTGGAACTTCTCCTATAGAACACCCACCGAACGCTGGCAGAAGACCTCAGACCCCACAAAAGGCAAGAAACCCCCCACGTACCTGGGTAGGCAAAAGAAAAAAGAACAAACAGAGACAA
>NC_041225.1:39403293-39442081 GCF_002837175.3 Physeter macrocephalus
CGATGCAGGGGACGCGGGTTCGTGCCCCGGTCCGGGAAGATCCCACATGCCGCGGAACGGCTGGGCCCGTGAGCCGTGGCCGCTGAGCCTGTGCGTCCAGAGCCTGTGCTCCGCAACGAGAGAGGCCACAACAGTGAGAGGCCCGCGTATCGCAAAAAAAAAAAAAAAAAAAAAAATTGCAGAATCTTAAGCCCCACACTAAACCCACTGTATCAGCCCCTGCATTTCAGCAAGATTCTCAGGAGATTCAAATGCATGTGAAAGGCCGGGGAGCCTAGTGAAGCTATCACCCCCTCTCAGAATGGGACCCTACTGAACCCTGGGAATCCACTGTCTCTGGCAGAGTCCTCTGTGTGCTCCACAAGCTGCACGGCTCGATACGGCTCCCATGGTGGAGAAAGACACTGAGGATCCAAGAGGTCTGAGCTGGAAGAGAAGCAGCAGCAAACAACAGCATCTCCATCGTGTGCCTGAGGGGACCATTCGGTGTCCAGAGAGCACGAGTGCACAGCCAGAGGCAAGGAGGCCAGAGGCTGGCTTCCGAGACGAGACGGGGGGCTCGATCTGCCAGCCCCTCCCACGCAGCCCAGCGTTCCCAGCCCACATGTAACCTTCAGCCCCTGCCCAGAGCAGTCAGCCTGACAGTAATAATAGTAGTCACAAGAAAATGCAACCTCGATCATGCTAACAACTTTTGAAAAGTAAAATGCTCGGGATATGATTTCAATTAAAACTCACATTGTCTGACTTGTCTCTCTGCATAGCAAGAGTTCACCTCCTCTTGCCCCCTTACCTCCTCTTGTCAAAATGAAGGGGGACAGGGGGAACTGTGTTGATGCCTGCTCCCACCTTGAGGTGTGGGGCTCTGGATGCCCGACATCACTTCCTATGCCCTGTCTGCTGAGCCCCCATAGCAAAAAAAAAAAAAAATGGCCTTCATGCTGACCTCACCCCAAATAAATCCCCCAAGTCGTGGGCAGAGTCAGAGTCCTTTCTCTCTACCCCGCCCCACTCCCCGTGTGTGTGTGTGTGTGTGTGTGTGTGTGTGTGTGTGTGTGTGTGTGTGTGTGTCTCAGTTTATGAATAAACAATTCTGAACTTAAAAGGAACTGCTCTTGCACAAATGGAAAGAGCCTAAATTCCTTGCCAGGGCTTGTCTCATGCAGACAGCCCCAGTGAGCTCCAGTGATCTACCTCATTTGTGTTGAAGGTGGCTTTTTCTAAATCAATTCTGATCACCCAGCAGGCGAGTGCCAGACAGCCAGACGGGGATGGGGCGGCACGGGCCTCGTCAGAATCCTGGTACATACTCTCCCCAAGGAAACAGACTTGCTGTCACCCTGAAGATCTCTAATGCCCCCTTTCAACAAGATGCTAAACAGAATACAATACACAAGGCCGGCATCAGAGCCATTAGGTTATGTGTAAACAATCATCTTAATGCTTCTTAAGAAATTGATGAACTAATGCCGCAGATACTTGTTGAGTGTTTGACCCTCTTTCTGAATCTTCTCATCCTTTCTTACCCAAGTGATGCCTATTCGTTCTTTACAATTAGCTCAAATGTTATCTACGACAAAACTTTTCTACATCTGGTAGTATACAATAAAGATGTTTAAAAAAAATAAATAAATATTAATGTTTACGTGGGAAATTCCAAAAAAAACCACTTTTCTAAATGCTCCTAAATTTCCCAAATGCTCTCCCATTCTGCTTGGGGTAAGTATCCTCCTTTGATGGGGGTTTTCAGGAAAAACAAAATTAGCAATTGCTGCTCAGATGGTTTCTGTCTATTACTGTGAGGGGAATTAACGGTGACTTTGAAATTCAAATGAAGTAACTTCTGTTATAATGTCATATATATGTTCCTGATAAACTTCACATTTTGTAAAACCACACATTAAAAGCAGCAGGGCTTTGGGGAAAATAAAGTTAAGAACAGACCCCCTCAAAATTTTAACCAGAGCACTAACAAAAATAGTAACAATTAGTAATACAAATAACAAAGTAGTTAAATCACCACGGATCTTTACTCCCGGCATCAAAGCCACCCCATTCTTTACATCTTTAAGTTTCTTAATTTTTAATTTAATTCCTTTAATTTCTGCCTTTGAGACACAGGTCCTGTAAGGCATTTCATCTAATAGAGATCAGTTTCATCAAGATGAAACATATAATCCAAGGTGTAAACCCTCTTCATCAGTTAATTTTTTTTAACACTAAGGGAAATGTATTTGCAGCACCTTCCTTTGCATTTATAGCTCCCCCAAATAGTTTAAAACAGAAGAACGTGTACTGGTACTTAAACCCATCATATTAGTCACCTCTCGCTCTAAAGTAAAGTACGTGCAGCATTTTCAGCTTTTTTCTTAAGGTCTTTATATATCACAAAGGCTTTCTCTTTACTTGAGAACAAACGTGCCCTCCTTTCTAAAAACATTAAAATGTTTTATGAAAAAAATCACCATTATACTGATACCATTTTTCCTATTAAAAGAAACATGTAACAGAAAGGACTGTATAGGCACTTGCAGCCAATACTATGTGAGCGTTTCAAACATCAATTGCGTGGTAGACATAATAGGAAAGAGCAAAAGGGACTTAACCTTGAAGAGATGATTAAGCTAAGGATATTAAGATGGGAAGACTATCTTGGATTATCTAGGTGGGGTCAACCTAATCACAAGGGTCCTTGTAAGAGGGAGACAGAGTGCCAGAGTCATAGAGGGAGACACGGTGACAGCATCAGATGTGGGAATCACGTGGGGCCACAAACCAAGGGATGCAGGCAGACTCTACCATCTGAAAAAGCCAAAGAAACGGATTCTTCTCAAGGGCCTCCAATGGAAAGCTGGAATGCAACTTCTGGCCCACTTTAGACATCTGACCTCCGGAATTGTATGAGAATAAATCTGTGTTGTTTTAAGCCACGAACTTAGTGATAATTTGTTACAGAAGCAACAGGAAACTAAGACAGACAGTAAAACCACCACAGCAAAGTCAGCATCAGTCTTTATTACCTCATCTATCCTATTTACCATCACCAGCTCCCAGTTTTCAGCTGAAGAAGCATTATGAAACTTTTTCACTGTGGGCACGCCACCTTAAGGGTTTTGCCAGTATGGTCTCATAGCAGATGCTCATGTACTCAAAGACTGAGACAACAGAGTGATAAATACAATCAAAAAGGACTTTGTTGAATATTTAACATAAACTGAATAAATCCTTATACCTACTATATAAAGCCCCAAGTGAAATAATTCCCCAAGGTACGGCACTGAGTAGTATTTAGATCAAAGGAGTCCATATAGATACTGACTTCAGGTCTTAGCATCAATTATGTGCATAATAGGTATACGGGGCCCCAAACTCAGTTTTATCCAATCTGGGAGAACTACTCATTACACTTGCAAAACTGTGCATTGCCACTACCCCCAAAGACCGCCAAGCCGGCAGCAAATAGAGCCTCGTCCCCAGACTGAGTAAACAGGGAGAACCCATGTCTGGAGCCACCACCCAGAGGGCAGGGCCTCAACCTCACCTCCTTACTCCAAGCTAAGCCCATGGCTTCAGATGCCTTTTCTTTCCAGGATCAGAAGTAAGCAGCCTGAAGAAGTATGTAAAACACAATACACACTACAAAATATTACTCTCAAGCCAACTCTTTCAACTTTCTACTGAACCTCTTTCCAACGAAAAACAGAAAACAGAAAGAGAAATGGCCAGAGACCTTTAGCGCCTCCTCAGGGAAGTTTCCGAGGCCATTCTGACTGATCTCAGATTTCACGTAATGCACTGACATGCTGCTGCAGGGGTGTTTTAATGCGGGGTTTCCTCTCCTATCTTTCTACCACTCTTTCCGGTTAAAGTAGCGTGTCCATATTCTTGCCTTTCAGTATGAGACAGCAAAGCCTCAATGATTCACTTCTGTGTTGGGTAACCAACACATTTCCAGATCAAACACAAATTTAGTGAGGTGATGTAAAGTAGTCACTCAACAAACATAAAAAAGCAGCCCTGGGGGGTTTATGCAAAGTCCAAACAGAAACAGGAACTTGGCTTCCTTGATAGATCCGAGCTGTGGTGGGCGGAGCTCAAAATACACATCCCTTTCTTATCTCACTCCAGTTTCTCACCATGACCGCTCCTCTCACTCCCTAATATTTTCAGATGAGTCTAAGAGGGAAATTCAATTCTTTCCTCAAAGGTAGGAAAAGTGAGTTCTTTTCTCTTGGGACTCAGGAGCACCCCAACCATGCCGCCAACTCGTTGGGTCGCTCGGTGTTGCGGGGGCCCAACTGCAGCTCTCTGAAGAACATGGAGTGTGGCGGGGCGTCTGCAAAGATGGTGCCAAAAGTCCCTCCCAGTCCTGGGAGCTCACGCCACTCTCTTCTACTTCCTCTCCTCTAAACGCCGGGCTGCCCTGTGACTTGCTTTGACCAATGGAATGTGGTGGAAACCAGTTCTGGGCCAGGCCCTAGGAGGCCAGGTAGCTTCTGCTTTCTATCTGTCGGAAGCCAATTCCCGAGTGAAGACACTCGGGTTGACAACTGAATGACGAGTGGCTGCATGGAGATAAAATGGCCACACAGAGGAGAACCAGAAAGAGATGACTCTGCTGCTCCCGCATCATGACACCATCGCAGAGTCAGAAGCAAAGAAATGGTGGTGGTTGTTTAGCCAGTACATTTTGGGGAGATTTGTCATGTGACAATAGAAAAACGAAACAGAGAGGCTGTAGTGGGTGATTGCTAAGACCACTTCTTGTCCTAAAATTCTTTTTTTTTTTTTTAATTTATTTTTTAAATTTATTTATTTTTGGCTCTGTTGGTTCTTTGTCGCTGTGTGCGGGCTTTCTCTAGTTGCGGCGAGCGGGGACTATTCTTCGTTTTGGCGCGCAGGCTTCTCATTGGGGTGGCTTCTCTTGTTGCGGAGCACGGGCTCTAGGCACACGGGCTTCAGTAGTTGTGGCATGCGGGCTCTAGATCGCAGGCTCTGTAGTTGTGATGCACTGGCTTAGTTGCTCCGTGGCATGTGGGATCTTCCCAGACCAGGGATCGAACCCATGTCCCCTGCATTGGCAGGTGGATTCTTAACCACTGTGCCACCAAGGAAGCCCTTGTCCTAAAATTCTTGGCTTCTCATTGTTTCTCAACACAAAGTGCTCCTCTGAAAGTGCAAAACTAAGATGTGATAAGTTGAGAGGACATTATTTCCAGAGACACCCTCCTACCTCCCCGCAGAGGGGCTCTGCCCTTATCCCACCAGGCATGACAGAGAGTTCAGAGGCTGAGCCGGCTTCCACCAAGCTTCGGCCCCTGGCATCCTCCCAGGAAGAGAGGGTCAGGAGGTGGGTATCCTAAACCTCAATGCCCAGAGCCCCAGACAGGGAAAGGAAGGAAGAAGTAAAATGGTTACAGAAAAATCGGGTGGATAACTGAAAGCGGATTATGCTGTAATAACAATGAACCCATGTCCCCTGCATTGGCAGGTGGATTCTTAACCACTGTGCCACCAAGGAAGCCCTTGTCCTAAAATTCTTGGCTTCTCATTGTTTCTCAACACAAAGTGCTCCTCTGAAAGTGCAAAACTAAGATGTGATAAGTTGAGAGGACATTATTTCCAGAGACACCCTCCTACCTCCCCGCAGAGGGGCTCTGCCCTTATCCCACCAGGCATGACAGAGAGTTCAGAGGCTGAGCCGGCTTCCACCAAGCTTCGGCCCCTGGCATCCTCCCAGGAAGAGAGGGTCAGGAGGTGGGTATCCTAAACCTCAATGCCCAGAGCCCCAGACAGGGAAAGGAAGGAAGAAGTAAAATGGTTACAGAAAAATCGGGTGGATAACTGAAAGCGGATTATGCTGTAATAACAATGAGGATTGGATTTCATAAAATCCTCGGTTCATAAGTTCATGGCCGGAAACAAGGTCCCCCCGAAGCAGCAAGTTCAGCAGTCTTGAAAAGCCAGTGCAACTTTCACATCTCTGCTTTCTCCGCCCTGTGAATAAGACCTGACGTGCGACTGCAGCCCAGCCGGACAACAGTCGAGAACACACAACGTGGCCCAGCGATGTGGGAAAGCAGTGACCACCTGGTGTGACTTAGAGATGCCATCCAAAGAAAGGAGGCACAGGGTGCGCCCCATCTCGGGCGCCAGTGATGGAGGAGAGATGGGGGGAGACCAGCCACATCCTGGGGAAATATAAAAACAAAATGAGCCTCGACAAAAAGAGGTCAGAAGGGCGTTCCAGAAAACACCCCCCAGCACCCGTTTACAGTTTAGTGATTTCAGCGTTTAATGATGTCAGAGGTCGTTTCACAGGTTACCTGGCAGAGGTGGAAAGCCCGTGATTTGGGTAATAACAACCACATTGCCCAGGCTCTCCTTGCAGAGGAGCAGACCCTGGCTGCCAAGGAGTCCCTGGAGAGCAGCCAGCCTCTGCTCTGCCAGGCAAATGAGCCCACCGCGATCTTTCAAATCTGGACACCAGCTCATGATCCAAATGCGCGATGTAGGCGCCGGTTCTTGATTCGGGATAAAGTCCTAGAGCAGCGGAAAGGCATGGAACTGGGACCCCCACCAGGAGACGCGGGCAGCAGCCAGATTTTGTCGGCGACGCGACCTGGGACAAATCCTCTGTCTTCCACTGGTCTTCGACCCTTCCTCTGTAAGATGACAGCGTCGGGCAAAATGGCTGCTTAAGGAACCTTTCTAACACCATAGTTCTGTTTCTTTAAAATCATCTGATATATTTCTTTCTTTTTAAAAACTCACATGAGGTTGCCTGCAGTAAATTTCTATGCTCCCCTCCTGGGGGAGATTATTTCATACTGTTCCCCTTGTGAACATTATAACAGCACAGAGTACAAAATACCTGTCCTTAAAGGCAGGACTGTGATGGTCGAAACAGAGGGACCAGGAATTCATGTAGGGCCTCACTAATGACTGAATGTGTTAGTAGTTACTTTGTGTTAAGGCTTTTTGGTCAGACACTGTGGTCTGTGCACTTTCTTTTCGGGACCTGGGAGGTGTTTTTTATTGAGATGTTCCTTGTGGCATAGACTATGAATAATTCAATGTTGTAAGTGTCCCGAGGACACTTGAAAAGAAGGAAGCTTATCCGTAAGGACATATAGTGGATCACTAATGTAAAAATTCAACCTTGTTTACCCCAGAACTCTAGGTCCTTACTCATGTTTTTCCTGTTTCATTCTTATTATTGCCTACTTAAACTATCATACATTATATAGTATTAGAATTCAACTATGTTAAAATTTAGCACAATGGTACTGTTGATGATTCTTCCTCAGACTCCTAAGTTTTAGCACTACCTGTGTAGATGCTATATTATTCATAACATACAAATTTATCCCATATTTTCATTAATCCATTCTTTGATCAATATAGAATGACCCTTCGAGCCCCCTTATTGCATTAATTTCTGCTTTATCTGATATCAGTGTCAGCCACCTGATTTCTTCCGTTTTTTTCTGCCCCCTAATACACTATTGCTCATCATTTTATTTGCAATCCTTCGGTGTTATTTTGCCTCGACTGGTCCCTTATTACCATTCAATTTAATTTAAACCAATCTGAGTGCTTTTTTTTCCTTGCAGTATAAATCTGTTATATTTGATCTTGCTTCTGTCATGTAATTTATTTTGTACTTTTTTTTTTTTTTTCTGTTTTCTTGCCATTTCTTTCAACCGGGTTGTTTCTTCTGTTGGTCGTTTATTTTTATCCTGCTGCATCTTTACTGTTTCCTCTTTCAGAAATTCTCACTGTGTGTTGTTTGGTCTCCAAGATCTATTTCCCACACCTCTTCATCAATCTCTTGTCATTTTCCTTTTAATTTTTCCTTAGAGTTCAGGAAGGCTTTTTCACGCTCTTGTCTCCTCATTTCTTCTACAATATCCAGCCAGCCATTCACTGTTTCCAAACATGATTTTAAATTTTTTAATAAAATACTTCTTCCGGATAAGGTATGGACTCACCTTAATTTTCTCCTTGTCAATGATGTGGTCCACAGGCCCTGCTCCCTACGGAGTTTACGAATATGCATCAAATACTTTCTCAAATGTTCTTGTGTTCTGACAGTAAAGTGATTCCAGAGAAGTGGTTCTGAATTGTCAGGGTCGTTGGCAGCCAAGCCGCTTCCTGACGTGGAGGACGCTCTCGGGGGCCTGCAGTGCTGCCCTGTCTGGTTGCCTCACAGAACCTCCCCTCTTCCTGCAGCAAACACTCAGTCTCCTATGTAAATACTTGCAGAGGGCTTCTAGGGTCTCCTCCTACTCACTCCTTAGTCAAGACTTCTTGGTTGAAAGTGGAAAGTGGCCAAAAATCCAGCTCAAACCAGATCAAGGAGGGTCATGGGGGATGCGGCAGGTTAGAACGGAGACTTCTGTGATCACTAAGCTCCAGAACCAGGGCTCTCTTGGGACCACGGTCTAGTCCTTTATTCACAGGGTGGCACACAGTTAGGAGTCAGACCGCCTGGGTTCAAATTATTTCTCCACCGCTTGTTAGCTCTGTGAACTTTGCTTACCTTGGTTCCTCTACCTATAGAATAGTTGGAATACAGTAACTACCTCATAAAATTGCTGTATGGATTTAATGAGGCAACGTAAGCCTACTACAGCATCTAGCACAGAATAAGCGTGATGATGTCACCTCACATTGGCTCACATTCAGGTAGGATTGAAGGTGGGATTTGGGAGAACCCCGTATGCATCCTCCTGGTGGCAACTTTAACAACAGAAGCTCCATGCGCGTTAAAGACACCAAAAGAGGGCAAACAACTCAACCCGACGATGGAGTGACGACTGGGAGAGCTATAGCATCCTGAGCAGACGCTGTCAGGGAGCAGAAAGAGCCACACCCGGGAGACAGCTGGGAGCTTCAGCTCAGCACAGACAGGGACCCAGGCTCCCTCGGCTGGGACCCAGGTGGGCGTTACCACTTCTACCAGGAACTAAGCTCTGGGCCTCCGGCTGCTGCTGATGGCGAACAGCGCTGCTGTGCCCCCGCCACCTGGATTAGCTCTCCGTCACATCTTGTCTTCATCGAGACTCTTTGGTTGGAAGCGGCGATAATCCAAATCACACTCTATGAAGGGGACAGTAAAGAGCGGAAAGGATGGGAATGGACCGCGGGCTTCATGAGCAATTAGACCTCGGGACTCAGTATCCCGAGGACTCCCATAGCATCTCTCTCTCTGCTCCTCTTGAGCGTGCCTTTCTTCTCTTAGACAAGCTCCCCCAGGTGGCAGGGGCATTGTTGTGGCAACATCGTCTACTCTGTAACCTAAGAGTGGCGGCTCCCATTAAAAAATAATAAACAGACTTTTCTTTTGTACTTTTTGGCCATGCCACGCGGCATGTGGGATCTCAGTTCCCCGACCAGGGATCGAATCCGTGCCCCCTGCGGTGGAAGGGTGAAGTCTTAACCACTGGACCGCCCGGGAAGACCGTTTGTTTTTTTTTTTTTTTACGTAGAAGGACCTACTATATAACACGGGCAACTCTGCTCAATATCATGTAACAACCTAAATGGGAAAAGAATCTGAAAAAGAACAGATACATGTATATGCATAACTGAATCACTCTGCTGTACACCTGAAACTATGGCAACATCGTTAATCAACTATTCTCCAATCTAAAATAAAAAGTTAAAAAAAAATAAAAATGATAACAATAAACAGAGGGGCCTTCTGTGCTGGCCCTTCCCGCCTCCTGCGGGCCCATGCTCGGAGACCAGGCCTCCCAATATGGGTGCCTCAAGCGCTCCCAACCTGGGTGACAGGTGCTGCTACTAAGCTGGGACAGCCGTCTTCTCACCCACCCACTCCCTCTAGGGCTTGTCGCCGTTCTCCCAGGGTGCTTGGACAGAGCCCCGGGGCCAGCCTGCAGTGACAGCAGGGTCCTGGTCTCCCCAGTCCCTTCTGATCTGAACCCTGATGCCTGGCTCCTCTGCCTCCTGCATTTATTATAAAAATAATAACAATAAACAGAGGAAATAAGAGGTACTAACTACCAGTTACAAAAATAAGTAACAGGAATGTAATATACAGCACAGGGAATATAGTCAATATTTCATAATAACTTTATATGGTATATAATCCATAAAAATATCAAATCGCTATGCTGTGTACCTGAAACTAATATTGTAAGTCAACTATATGTCAATAAATAAAAAAATAATAATAAAGGTGATAATAATAATAAACGAATGAGCTGACTGACCTTGAACCAAAGGCAACGGGAGCTGGGTTTGGCATCGTCCCTCAGAACCACAGGTTTGCTGTAAGGAAGACGCAGCTCCCCCAGAGAAGGGGATGCTCTTTTAAGAAGATAAACAGTAAACAACAATACCTCCCTCATACTCCAATTCAGCAGGTGAATCGCCAGCACTAACACTCAAAATATTTAACAAGTAATACAGCTTTTGGCCAATCCCAGTGGCCACTGACACCAGATTCTGGAGACCTCTCTATATTGTACCACGTATTATCCTGTTATTTGCTGGATTGCAGGGAGACTAAAGGGTTTCCAGAGGAGGGAACCATCTAGATGACAAGGACAGCACGAGAGCACGCAAGAGGCTCCGGGAAGTGGCTGTCTACAAATCAGTATGAAAGTATTTCAACATTTCACAATCAGTGGTCATTTCACCATATACTGGCTACATTTGGTTCCACAGACATCGCCTCTAACCAAACTCCCCCAAGTGTCTAGCATGTGGATGGCACCAGTCACAGTTCACTCGTGTCGATAAAGATTTATTTTCCCTTTTTGGCACATTCTGTTGATTGTTCCAAGGTGAATCTGAGAGGGGATAAACATTGGCTTCTCATGTTAACAGCTTGCCTAGAAATCTCTGGAATTTTTAAGATAAACTTTTTGATTAAAAACCAAACTTCATGGATGCCTAGAAACTCAGGAAACTGGTCGGTCTGGTCCCTGAATCTGAACGTGTATCTGCTCTCAGGATGCCCAGGGACGCTGGGAAGACGTCTGAAGTCAGTATTTCAGAGCGAGTGTTCTTTGCACCACTGTCCATCCAGAGAAGTAAGTCCCAACCATCTGAGGTCACTGCCTCTAAAATCTAGTGAAAACACAGATATGGGTCTTTTAAGGTTTTGCTGTGTTTATTTTGCCATTATTATTTCATTATTTTGCTTGAGATTTACCAAAACTAAAAAGCAGAACTGAGTATTCCTCATAACCCACTAATTGTTCTACAGACAAACCTTTCTGTTCCTCCTTAATCTCAGCTGGACTCAGCCCAACTGGAATGAAGTAATGAACTTTATCAAGCTGATTAAACTTTCCTGCCACACACATCCATTCCCTCCTCATTCCCCAAATGACCACATACTTTACAGGAAAAAAGACCACAACTGATATCTCTAAGATATTTCAACTTATTTAAAAAAATATAATGTCTTTCCAGGGGCCATTATTTCTCTGTTTTTCTGTCTCTTTCAGAACTATCAGAATTCTCTGAATTTTTTCCCATAAAGACACCTTCAGCATGAATGGGCTATTTTATTTTCACTGTGTTATAGGCTACAGAATCAGTCAATTTTAAAAACAATAGAAAGTTTTATTTGTTAGCAAAACATTGAAGTGCTTGGAGGTTATTTCAGGCATATATAAAATCCCTATTTAAAAACAGGAAGCCCAGATGCTTTACAAAGTGCACGGAATAAAGTGGAAAAGAATACCACATCTTCTGAGAAGCATTACCCAGCTTTTCCTTTGTCCATGATGCATTGGCCATCCTCTGTTAATGATGTCTGCTGGGCCCTCACCAAATCCATCGTTCCTGTAGCCGTCAAAAGCCTGGGTTCAAGGTCTTTCCTTCATAAACCTCAAATGAAAGTTCTACTGCAGACCACGCGATTTCAGAGAGCATTTTCCAGGGTTTTGGAGGACAGATGCACACACCACAAGACCATCCTGCTTAGCCTAATGGGGTCAGCTTCCCACACAAGTATCCAGAGAAAGCTGGGTATGACTCATGTAATTCACAGAGTATTAGGAGCTTTTTGCTGATCTGGTCACTATTCCTCTTCCAATCTTATTTCACCTTACACCCTCCATGTTGGACCTTGAACACATCAAATGTCTATTTCACACACACCAACACACCACATGTTCCTCCTCATTCTCTTTTGTCTTCTGAAATCCCCTTCCTCCACTTTACCTTTTTTGAAACATTAACACAGAATCTGTTCAGTAAATAATATAGGGCTGGGTAAATGATTACCATCCAACTATTAGCAGTTGCTCTCTTCAGCCTCATCACCACCACTACGACCCACCCTAATGCTCACAATCAGTATCCTCAAAGGTGCAGTTCAAATGCCCCACCTTCTGCGAAGACTTTCCTGGTCTTCTAGTCAGAATTAACTGTACCACCCACCCATACCCCGTGCTTCTTTGCCTCCTGGCATCGGTGACGTCACTTGCATTTTAGTCATTTTATTGTTGTCATTGCAATCGCTGTTATCGTTGTTATAAATAAGCTCCCCCACGTGTGCCTACTCTCCCTGAGAACAGGAACCACATCTGACTTTTCAGAATGCCCACCCACATCCTGCTCATGCTTTATTCTTCCCCCTAATAGGCACCTGATAATCACCAGTTGCATCGGACTGGTTGTCAATAAGACTTTCTCATTTTGTTGATGTCTTAATACTTGATCTGGGTTCTTGGTTTTGCTGTACTGCATCTCATATTCTGTGACTACTTTTGCAAAGTTAAACATGCTTATCCTTTATTTGTATTTCAGAAATTTTCATTTCATTTTATTTCAGAAATTTTTATTTCAGAGTTTTATTTCAGAAATTGATTCTGAGGTTGATACATTAATGTTCTCAATCCATAGCAGAATGTGGCTAGTCTGAAATGAACTTCTTGCTGTTCAAATGTGCTTTTCCTTTTGGATCCACATAGAAATAAAAGGCTAGGTTGCTCATGATACTTTCACCGGATATCCTCTGACCCCTAAATTAATTTAAGTTTACTGTAGGAAGCAGTGGAAGGTTTGTTTGGGCTTCAAGTCCCAAAACCTGACCCCCTAACTCTCAGCCCCAAACTACACAGGAAATTTCTAACAGTGAATCAAGAGCCAAAAGTACATTTATGACAGAGCCAAAGAAAAGAAAAGATGGGGAATGACCAACAGGGTCATTTTTATTATAATTTACAGATAATCTGTCAACACAGCAAAAACCTAGTTATTGGCTGCACACTGTAATGGTGTAATTCTTTACAAGAAAACTCAGTTGTCCCATCTTTATTCTCAGCCACTTCAGCAAGAGCTATACTCCCTGGCATTGGAGGTACAGAGAACAACACACTGACCTCCCTGGGCCAATTTATAAACCATAGGATTCATTACCCAAGGTTCAGCTTAAATCATTTGCCTTTATCTACTCTCTACCAATCCTCACGTTCAGATCTTACCTCTATACAGTTGACTCAAATTTGTAATTTAAATCCAGCTTCATCAAGCTCAAGACCATATACCAACTCAACATCTCCAACTGCATAATCCACAAGGACTCACAATCAGAAGTCCAAAACCACGTCCAAAACTCAGTCTTCAAAGTAGTTCCCCCACACCAGACTGACCTTATTATGATTATTCCATGTCTCCCAGGCTGGAAGTCTCAGAGGCCCTCTCGAGACTTTTCTTCTTCACATCCAGTCAACTGTCATAGTTTATAATTCCTGAACCATGCTTTTCCTTCAAACTATGCAGCAGTTCCCTAACTATCTCTTCAAAGTACTACTTGTATGGCTACTCTTAAAAGACAGCTCTGGTCACGTTAGTCCCCTGCTCAAAAACTTTCCATGGCTCCCCATTACCCCCTCAGTTTAGCATCCAAGGCTGGCCAAATCACCCTAATCTCCCATTGCTTCTACGCTAATCACAGATGCCTTATATTACAGTTGCACATATTCCCCGTGAAGGCATGGTCTATGTTTTCTTCATTTCTGCACCCCTCATAGGCTGACACTGAGCTGTCAGTAAGTTTTTGACTTGAATCTCATATGCTTATCTTGATTCCAGAGCCCTATGTCTGGACCCACTCAAATGAAACCCTCCTTTCTTCATATACCATATTGTACTTGATCCAGATTCCCCTAACAGGAATTTCTGTTAATTTGGGCAGAAGCCAGCCTAGAGTTTATCTTTACATTAGCTACCTGTAAAGTAAATTAATAGTATAAGTTAGCTACCAGGACATATGTTTCATCCACTTAAAAATAAACATTTTAAAGCAATGAGAAGGACTTTTTACACTCAATTAGTTTACTTTTTAATATATACTTTTCTTATACCTATCCAACCCTGAATGCATCTTAAGTGAATCAAGACGCACTTCTTGTTAAACATTTTATAATCAGACCGATCCCACTCTATGGATTCAAAAGAGTGAGCTTTACTGTGTGTATAATGGTTATCTAACGATTCCTCTTTCTTTGACCTTCTACTTTTCAGTGATAAATGCAAAGTGAGTCTCCTCTGCTTGACATCGAAATCGACTACCCTTTTCTACTTTAAATTCATGTAAAACTACCACTGCACAACTGAGATATCCTCCTAGAGGCAAGGGCAGCGGCTGCAGGATCTTGGCCCCAATGCTTAGGCAGCTGGTATCATGTCCCCGTGCCTTGTGGGTTCCCGGTCTCTGGAAGAGAAGTGATGATGGGTGCTGTTGGCGGTGCTGTTGGCTCTAGGCTCCCGCACCGTCCGGCCACATGAACCCAGAAGCATTCGTCTGTCCAAGCCATGAGGACTGATCAGCTGAGTTGCAAACAGTAAATTCTTACTCCCTGGTTATTGCCAGGTAGGCTCTGCAACCAGCCTGGGATCAGAGTTTACTTTTTTACCTCAATCTGCTGTCCACATCCCCTCAGCTGACTGATGAGGTTCCTATTACCCCAGCTGCCCCCAGGAAAGAGTCCTCAATCTAGTACAACATGGGAGAAATTTGGAGAATTCTAGGCTACAATGCCTACAGACATCATCGAACTGGGGGTGAATGCTGTGGGCAGATGCTCGATGTGGCATTAATTAAAAACAACCTGCGCTTTTACAAATGCAGCTGTTCCGCCCCCTTACACTCCTCTACATTTCCAGTTAACGACCATGAGTAACAGTCTCTGTCCCTTTAACTTCATAGACACCACCCATAATTCACTCTAAGGCACAGGATTCCAAAGGATTGGTTCTTAATTAATCTGTGCAGGGGAGACATTTTCCCATACAAGTTACAAAGTGAGTGATAACCCAGTGTTGCAATATCCACTCAATTTCCCTTAATATTCACACAAGTAAGGAACCTGAGACCTAGGGAAACCAGCAATTCCTTGGAAGACTGCCACCTGCTATCGAGTTACTTCAGCCTCGAGGCTGCCCTTCAGGATATATCACATTAGGAAGTAGTTCTTGGGAAGGGGGTGCTTCAGGACAAATTATTCAGTGAGTGCATCATGCCTACAACGGATATATAGGCAAGACCTCGATGTGTTCATTTAACCCTCTAAGCCTCTCTTTTCTCACCTGTTCAAGATGGATTATTATCTCTACTCACTGTACAAGACAGCTGTAAAATAAACGGACATCATTGGCATATAGCAACTCAATACGTGATACGAGGGAAGCAAACGCAATGCCTTCTTTGCAAAATGAGCACCGCACTGGTCATATCTCCCATGAGACCCAAATTCCCCTTTCTCCCTTCCTCAGACACAAGCATGCAACATAAAATGATAGGTGAAGACCACTGCCATAAAAAGAAGGAAAAAAAATTAGAAGTGATTGTTAGCCATGTACCCAATATGCGTGGCATCTTTTAAGAGAGGGATAAAGTGGGTCAACCCATGGATGGCAAGCATATTGCTCTTTCTAAATCATACCATTGAGAGGGAAATGATATTATACTTGAACAAACACAATTCAACATTGCCTAGAAAAAAGAGATATAGAGCTAGGAAGACACATACACCCACAAATGGTAAACTGTTATCACTAAGAAAAAACTGGCTGTAGTAAAGACCCTTGGAAACTACAACAATCAGAAAATGGCAATCTGAAGGCTGGGCATGAAAGAGCATGGCACAACTCAGTCTTTATGGTTTGGCATGGGAGTTATCAGAGGATACAGGATTATTGTAGGGATAGAGTTTTTGTTATTTTTAGTACCTTAATTACAGGGCCACCTCTTTGGCTCACAATCAGATGCCTCTCTGTGTCCTGTCCAGAATCCTGACTGTCACTTTTGGTGGCTTGGGCATTAGTGGTTTCATGATTAAAATGATCCTTGACTGATCCAAATGAGGGAAGGGAACACAGTCAAACAAGGTTATGTCTTGGGGGAGTATTTTGGGATCTATGGTGCAGAGTTGTATTTGAACCCAGAAATGGTAAGAATTAGAAGAGTCCCGCAGAATGCATGGTGCAAATCCTTCATTCCTAATTGTTAGATAGAGGCATTAGAGTTCAGAAAGCCCAAGGTCAAAGTAAGTGAAAGAGAGGGCTGGGAGGAGTTCACTGAGTCAGGCTGGCCTCACATCTCATGGGAGCAGAAGGGATCACAGCTATTTTCCCAAAGACTGACTGATGCGTACGAGGTGTAACATCACTGTTACCCCCTTGAGTGGTTACTCAGTAGTTCCACTGAAAATTACCAATAATTTAATTGAAAATAAGCAGTTCAGAAGGAAAATTGGCAGAAAATAACAATCCTTATCACTAGTTTTTCCCTTCTTGGAAGTTTTTGTACACCCTTTAGGCAATTTCCCCAAATTTCAACTTTTTAACAGTATTATATATTTTACATGTAATATATTTGGTTTGAGGTGATAAGGTTGTCCTACTTTTTTCCTTTTATTTTCTAAATTTTTTAAACATTTATTCCTACTCTTCTTGCTCAGCATTGTTTGCATACTTTTTAAAAATTTAGCTTCCCTCTCCAAATGAATCATCTAAAACAAATTTGTCAAAAATGAATGTTTGTGATCATCACTTCACGTTCTTTAAACCTGTGTGAAATCAAGAGTAGAGCGCCAATTCTGTCATAAATATCTGGCAATTTTATTTACTCCCTCAGTGATTTTGCCTTTTTCCTAAATTTAAATTAATTTCTATCAGTACTGCCTACTCTCTATCTTTAGCTATTTTACCACCCTTTCAATTGCACATTGCTTTTATGCTTTAGAAACTCTGTGTAACCCCTCTACAACATTATATTGCAATCATTTAATGATATACTGGTGTTTGGGGTTTTTTTTTTTTTCTGAAACTCAAGGCTATGGCGAAAAGTATGAAAAGCATCAGTAAAGATTTAGGGACAATCTAATCTATGCCTGAGCTTTTAGATTTTGGCATTAAGGGCACAAATGCAGAGGTGAGATGTGATGCAAGGTGTGGCCTGTGGCCTGTCCCTGAGTGAGGGACAGGCCAACAGCTGGGTACCCTAGAGATGGCATTGCTGCCAGCCTGGGCACAGATATCTACATCAGACATTTGTGGAAGAGTCAGGAGTTGAAATTTGAGTATAAATCCTGATCTATATAAATCCTGGGATGGCAGAGGTAAATTCCATATATGTAAATTCCAGTATATGTTTAATGTAATAAAAAAATAAGCTTCTCTATACAAAAACAAGCACACAGATGTTTATAGCATCTTTATGCATAATTGTCAAAACATGGAAGAAACCAAGATGTCCGTCAGTAAGTGAATGGATAAATAAACTGTGGTACATACAGACAATGGAATATAATTTAGCAATAAAAAGAAATGAGCTATCAAGCCATGGAAGGACATGGAGGAAACTTAAATGCATTTACTAAATGTGAAAAGCCAATATGAAAAGGCTATACACTGTTTGATTCTAACTATATGACATCCTGGAAAAGGCAAGTAACATGGATACAGTAAAAGGATGGGTAGTTGCCAGGGGTTGGGGGAAAGGAGAGGGGCTTCCCTGGAGGTCCAGTGGTTAAGACTCCGCAATTCCACTTCAGGGGGCGCAGGTTTGATCCCTGGTCAGGGAACTAAGAGGCCCTTGCATGCTGTGCAGGGCGGCAAAAAACAACAACAACAAAAAACTAATGCTGAGGGGAAAGGAGAGATGAGTAGGCGAAGCACAGAGGATTTTTAGGGCAGTGAAACGACTCTGTGTGATACTATAAGCGTGGATAGCTGTCATTACACATTTGTCCAAATCCACAGAATATACAATGCCAAGAGTAAACCCTAACGTAAAGTATAGACTTTGGGTGACAATGGTGTGTCAGTGCAGCTTCATCGGTTGTAACAAAAGCATCACTGTGTTGTGGGCCGTTGATTGGAGGAGGCTGTGCATGGGTGAAGTCACGGGTACGTGAGACATCTCTGTACCTCCCCCTCAATTTTCCTGTGAACCTAAAACTTCCCTTAAAAAAACACTAAAACCTAGTAAAAAGACCTTGAACATCTTTATTAGTAATAATAACAGCCAATGCTGAGTGTTTAATCAGTGCCAGACCTTACTCTAAGTCCTCTATATGTATCGATTCACTTAACCCTCCAAAGAGCCCTATAAGCTAAGCACTAGTATGAGCTGGACTTCACCTGAAGAGGCGAAGGTGCAGAGCAGCTTAGCGACCAGCAGAAAGCCGCGTGGCTGGAGCTTTCGCGTGCAGGCAGTCAGGCTCCAGACTTCAGTTTCTTCCATTGTCTCCAAGGCTCTGCGCTGAACCCTCACATCTGAACTGCAGTCCTAATATGAAAGGGAAGGAGGGAATCCTTCAAAGCCCGGATCACCGTGAACAGCGTTTCCTCAGCAAAGCTGAGCAGACCTCCCAGCTGTAGCTGCACTCTGCCCTGCGCTGGGGCCCTGACCCCTCACCCCACCTCAGCACGGCCACGGCAGGGGGCCTGTGCGAGTGCGATGCCCGTGGGGCTCCGCCCCGCTGCCCAGGCTGTGCTCGGGACGGGCGTGCGGGTCCTCGGCCCTGCAGAAGGATCTGATTGAAGCCGTGCCGCGCAGGGGAAGCTCACGGGGATTTCACAGCCTCCTCTTCCGACTTGGGCAAAGGGCACCGTTGTTTGTTTTTATGAGAACTGAGCTGGAGGGGCAGAAGGTGTTTCCAATGAAGGCCCACCTGTATCACGTTAAGGACACACAGGAACCATGGCTTTGAACCTCAGCACGAATGACTGTCTTTCACGCAATAATGGAAAAGCAGCCCGTGAGTATCTGTAGGGCTCACAGCGCGCTGAGGATCACTGCCCTGCCCCGCGGACACCGCAGACATACCCACCGCGCTGGCTCTGGGCTGACCTTGCCATGCCGAGGGTCCGTCACTGCAGCACGGGAGGCTGCCCTATTTCCCAAATCAAAAGCCCATGACTGCTTCCCACAAAGTAACCACGCACCATGCAGCCCAGCTTCCTTCTCTCCAGAACATGCCCAGGCTGGATGCTCTCGCCTGCCTGACGCCCTCCTCACCCTTCTCAGGAGGGTTAACAGGAAGGAAGTCCCCTGCTTTGCTTCCTCCCAGGGCAGCCTCAGAAATGTGGAGGTGATGTCTGAGGGAGGCCCCGAGGAAGAGCTGCCCAGGACCAGATGGAATTCACATCTCCTGGCCAGGAGTACAAGGATGTAAGAGGGAGAAGCTCCTCGGGGCCCTCCCCAGCACCTGCTCCCCAGCAGTGCGGCCCACTGATCTACTCTCCCGAATCATACAGTAGGCTCCGAAGTCCTCCTAGAACAAGCAAGCAAACACAACAAATTTACATCGCTTTTAGGGTTGGGTCCCTTCCCAAGTAATCGGTAACCCAGCCAACACTGCAGTGATATTCATTGATGGCTTCAACCTCGTATCTTCCTCTCCTACCGGCATCTCTGGTTTAAACAGAAGACCGAGGCGAGCCACGTTTAACCCAACAGACGGCTTTGCTAATAGTGGGATTTCTGGCACTGTGACCCCAGACTGGTACGCGGTGTCAGGGCCACCCGCCCCTTCCAGGTCCCCTCAAAGTGCAGAGAAGCCTAGCTCCCCTGAGATCACAGGCTGAGTCCTACAAGTCTAAGGGGCTCTGTACAGAATCAGGGCCATGAGAGATGCCTCATTCTCTGGGCCACCTCTGTGTAAGTTAGCAAGTCACAGTGGGCAGAACAAGCTTGAGTCCTCGGTCCTTCCAGGGCCAGCTTTGCTGTCTCGAAGAATTAAAAGCTTAAACTTCAGGAGTGTCTGCACTAATGTAAAACTGGGTTACTACCAAAGACGTCTGCCTCCAAGTTCATTCTGAAGATCCAGTGAAGTACTGGACAATGTTTTGTGAACTACAGATCCTGCACAAATGTAGGCGTTTTTGTTATTAGAAGCTAGGATGTTAAAATACATTTAAAAGCTCACTGGAGATGTAGTTTCTTGTGTAAATGTTCATTCACAATTTTACTTTTACTCCTCTGGTCAGCAGCACTGCATTTACATTAATGCCTCCGAGGCCCGAGTTTGGAGCCAGGTGTGAGCTGCTCGGAAGGCTGTCCTGCCTGCCCCCAGGTGGTTTCCAGGTCCCAGCCCACCGCCCTGGGTGGCTCAGCGGACAGGTGCTGGGTGGCTGTCCTCCCACCAGCGCCCTCGACAAAACCTAGGATCCCACCTCCACCCCACCCCCAGTTCCTCAGGCCCGCCCAGACCGTCCACCAGATGTTCACTGAGTGCCTACCGCGTGCCAGACATGTTCCAGGTGCTGGGAAGCCAGCAGTGACAAGATAGACAAAAACCCTGTCCACAGAAAGTTCACACATGGAAGGGGAAGACAGCTCATATATGAGTAAAATGTATAGTGTTTCAGATTGTGAGAAATGCTACAGAGAAAATCAGAGGATGAGGGGGATGGAGAGGGCAGAGTAGGAGGGCATACTCTTCAAGAGGATGTCCTGGGAGAGCCTCTCTGAGGAGGTGACATTTGAGTACAGACCAAATCTGGCTCACCACCTCTTAGCAGAGAATCGTTTTTGCAGAAGAGCATTTGCAATCATTTCCAAGATAGGGAACACTAATTTTGATGTTATCCCCCTAACAGAATTCCATTCTTCTCAGTAGACCTGTATTACCCAAAACCAAAACCAAAATCACAGTACTCAGTTCTTCTGATTATATTTCGAATTTCATCAATAAACATTTTGTGGTAATTCATTTTCTATCTTGTTATAAAAACAAATAAAATAAAATAAAAATAAATTAATGCCTCCGTGACCAGCCTTGTGTTTCATGCACAGGTAAAGCATAAGAAATGTGAGACACAGTTGTGTTCTCTGTGCATTTATAGTCTGGTTGGAAGGCCAGGTCACACATGTTAAGTAACCACACAAGCAAGGCATCATCCGTATTACCGGTGCCTCAGTTACAAATACAGACTTGTAAACAACTCACACGCAACAGCCGTTGCACATCCAACCAACCTCTTTCACCTTCACAGCTGTCCAAGATCCCTTGGGCAGGACCTCCTCCATTGCCCCGCCCACTGCAGAAGAGCCCCACTATTTCTGTCCCCACTCCTCCTGCCCCCGTGCCAGAGATCCTTCCCACCCCGAGCTGGGGGCAGACATGTGGGTTTTGAATCATCCCAAAGTGGGATGTAGAACATGCTCTTCCAGACATGCAGTGAGCTCAGGGGTCTTCACAGGGTCTGCTCCCTCCAGGCTGGTCTAGATGCCCCTCTCTGTTCTCCTCTAATAGCACTAACTCCCTGAGGTCAGGGTCTGTATCCAGTTCACGTTTCTATCTGCAATGCCCAGCACAGGACTTCGCATAGCATTACCCCGGAAAAAAAAAAACAAAAAAAAGAAAACAAAGATAAACACAATTGTGGGAAAAACAAACGAAGAAATAAACCATATCATAGGCTACCTGTGTTTGAGGAGGCTACCCTGGGAACTACTGTTAAACCAGAAGTAGAAAGAAAGGAGGGTTAAAAAGGACACCAAAAAATGAAAATATGTATGTGTTTGTATGTAAGCACGCAAGCATGCAGGAAAATGGGAAAGAAAACACGCTAGATTGTTAACATAGATTGGTGGGGGGCAAAGGGTGAGGGGCAGAGAAGAGAAAAAAAGAGAAAGCCAATGGTAAAAAGGGAGAATTACAAGAAAAAACTCTATTACTTATAATAGAACCACGTATATGTATCTAAGTAAAACTAGAAAAGGGGAATGATAATTCTTTGAAATAATCCTAATAAGAAACCAGGTCTAACCCAAGTGAGGAGCTGAATGTTCCCAAACACACATGCAAAGAAATGAGGCCCGAGGCCAGGAACCCAAATGGCACCTTCATAGCGGCAATTCCTGGGCCTGGATGCTCCCTAAACAATCCGGGGCCCCCAGACTGTGGGTTCTCCAGACTCCAGGCTTCCCACCAGCATGTCCAACTCCAGCTGAGGATGGGTCCAAATAAAATGGTTCACACAGCACTGCCTGCATCATATGAGCTGAACTAACATCAACAATTACATCAGGAAAAATGTGTTTACCTTGGTTTCCCGCCACAGAAAACGGGTCCAAAATGATGTTGAACATACGCCTTTCATTCCCGCTTCTATTAGAAGGACAAATAATTTAACAGGTGGAACTCAGAATTCCATGATTCTTTTTTTTTTTTTCCTTTTTTAAAAATTTTACCGTGGAGTATGAAACATTCCACTTTTGGTCAACAGAATCTGGAACCCTTCTTAGCAGACCTCAGCGAGCTCTATTTATTTTGCAAAAGCCCTTCTAACGCTCACAAGAGCAGTGAGTTGGAAAGACCCGGGGAGCCCAATCAGACTGTGCTCTCGCCTGTTATCAGTACAATATGTTGCTTCAACCGAGAGACCAAATTCTCTGACTAACTCCTCCAAGAATTGATCCAGACAGCAAAAAGAGAGGAAATCCATTCGACTTTAGCAAGGCAATTGGTCCAGACTTCATACAATATCGTTTCAGTCTAGAATTTTCATCATCACTGCCAAAAACATCAAACAGAAACATTACAGGACTTTCACTCAGTTTTTACTCTCCAAAGAATAGCCATCTTGTTCCAGGCCTGAGCAGCAAGAAAGGAATTAAAGGGAGCTGGGGCGGGGGATCGTCACATGGAGCATTTAACTGTTTCTCACTGTCTCATTTCTAAGCTTCGTGACAATTATTAATGAAAAGTTAATGAAGTTTTGAAATTAAGGACAATCGGAAGTTTCCCCACATGTCAAATGCTCCACCTCGCAAAGACTCTCCAACCATAATCATCAGGTTATGGCACTTACCTTTTCTCTTTTACTTATTTGTCCTATGTAATCATTAATGTTTATGCTAGATATTGATTGAAAAGTATCTCAATGATCTATTGAGAATTAGAGTCAATTAGAGTGCATTAGTACAGGTAACTCTAACTACTACTATGAACAAGCCCCATAACATATTATGTGTCAAACACCATAAATAAATAACTTGCTCACATAAAGTCCAAAAGAGATGGTACAGATGGGTGGCAGGCCTTCCACATGAGGTTCAGGGACCCATGATCTCTCTGTCATATGCTCAGCTCTCTGCTAGGACCATGGAATCCCCTGTGTTCAGCCAGCAGACAGGGCATCAGAGTGTGGAAAAGCTAAACCCACTTCTTAAAAACCTCAACCCAGAATGACACAGGTGATTCCCACTCATGATACACTAATCACCTAACTGCAAAGAAGGCAGTCGGAGTATTATCTAGCTGCATCTTCAGAAGAAGAGAAAGCACTTCTAATAAAAAGCTAGCCACTGTCTGCCACAGACAGCCAACGGGAACAATCCATACTCTAATAATCCACACTTTACTGTACTGTATTTGTGTTATATTATACATATATTGTATTCTAATTATCATGGTAATTTAGGAATTATATTCTGGCTCGGGGGTGTGTGTGCGCGTGCGCACACACGTGTGTGACCCAGACAACTGGACTGTGACGACCTAGCCAAATTCAAAACCTGACACTTGCCACAGATAAACATTCAGGGAATCCTAAAATGGCTCCCTACTGAAAAATTGAAGTCCAAAGTGATTCAGACACACTTACGATGATCCAAACTCTAAGGCAGAGAGTTTGTCTAAGTAAGAATTTGGGGAGCGATACAAAACCTTGCCGAGGGGAGCAGAGTCAAGATGGCGTACTAGGCGGACGCGAAATTCGCGGCTCTGCACAACTAGGGCACCTACCAGGCACCCGTGGGGGACCACGGACACCGAAGGGGATGGGAGGAACCTCCAGTGACCGCGTAGGATGTGGGGCGTGGGTGGAGTGAAGGGGGAGGAGAAGTGGAGGTGGGTCGGGACTGGCGCCCCTGAGGGGTAGCTGGGGGAGGGGAAGGGATCCCACGCCTGAAGGGGGAAATTGGGGAACCACTGGGAGGGCAGAGGATCCAAAGGGAGCGTAGCCAGGTTTCCCCTGCCCACTTGGGCCCCCAGCAACCTGCTGAGATCCTGGGCCTGATCCTCCGTCCACCAAGGCCCCCTCCAGCCATGAGGGTCCTGAGAGACTAGGAGGGGAGGGGGAGCAAAAGTAAAGACCGGACCTAGGGGACCGGCACCCCTGAGGGGCGGCTGGGGGAGGGGAGGAGTTCCTACACCCAGCGGGACCCACCCATGGTTAGGGGTCCAGCGGGGCCAGGGGAGGCCCTGGGGGGTGACAGTGGGGGAGGGGCACGAAGGAACGGAAGGGAACGCGGCTAGCCTTTCCCTGTCCACTTAGGCACCGGGAAGCCTGTTGGGCTCCCTGGTCTAATCCTCTGCCCTCAGAGCCTCCCTCCTGCAGCGCAGAGGCCAAGCCCCGCCCCTACACCCCTACCCAGGGCCCCACCTCTACACTCGGAGACCCCCTCCAACGTGCCGGGCCTAAACCCCATCCACATGCCCTCACGCAGGGCCCTACCTCCCAACTCTGGAACTCCACACTCCAGGACTACTTTCCACGTGTTGCCTCCCCCCTTCTGTGCAAGACCTAAGCAGAGACCCCGCCCCATGCTTGAACGTCCCGCCTAGGCCCACCCCCCAAGGGCCTCTTCTGGCTACATGGGTTCGAAGCCTAGGCCCCACCCCATGCTCAAACGTCACCCCCCAACCGCCTAGGCTCCGCCCCACCCTAAAGCCCACACCTGCCTGAGTTCCACCTGTGCCTAAACTCCGCCCCCATAGCCAAGGTTATTTTTTTTTTTCTCTTTTCCTCTTTTAGATTGGGATTCTGTTTTACCTTCTTGATTCGTTGTTAATTCTTTTATATTTTTACTTTTCCTAATAAATCTTTTTTTTTTCTAATTTTATTCTTTATACTTTGTTATTCTTCTCTTCTTTTGGCTTGTTGCCCGCCCCCCCCCCTTTTTTTTTCTTTTTTCTGTTGTGGTTTTATTTTGCCTTGTTGCAGTTGTTTCAATTATAGATTTATTTTTCATAACACATTTTTTATCTTTTGGAATTTATTCTGTTTTTTATTCTTTAATATTGTACTGCTCCTTTTTTTCTTTCTTTTTTCCTTTCATTCTCTTTTTTTTTCTTTTTCTGTTTTTTTTTTTAACCATGCCATGAAGCTTTCAGGATTTGGTTCCCAGGCCAGAATCTGGCCTAAGCTCCTGTGGTGGGAGCTCCAAGTCCAAACCACTGGACTAACAGAGAACCTCAGACCCCAGGTAATATTAATCAGAGTGAGGCATCCCGGAGGTCCTCATCTCAGCACCAAGACCCGGCCCTATCCAACTGCCTGCAAATTCCAGTGCTGGATGCCACAGGCCAAACAACCAATGAGACAGGAATACAGCACCATGCGTCAAAAAAAAAAAAAAATTGAAATGACAAAAAAATGTTACAGATGAAGAAGCAAGGTAAACACCTATAAGACCAAATAAATGAAGACGAAATAGGCAACCTACCTGAAAAATAATTCAGAGTAATGATAGTAAAGATGATCCAAAATCTCGGAAATGGAATGGAGAAAACAGAAGAAACATTTAACAAGGATCTAGAAGAAGTAAAGAGCAAACAAAAAGTGATGAACAACACAATAACTGAAATTAAAAATTCTCTAGAAGGAATCAATAGCAGAATAACTGAGGCAGAAGAACGGATAAGTGAGCTGGAAGATAAAATGGTGGAAATAACTGCCAGGGAGCAGAATAAAGAAAAAAGAATGAAAAGAATTGAGGACAGTCTCAGAGACCTCTGGGAAAACACTAAATGCACCAACATTCGAATTATAGGCTTCCCAGAAGAATAAGAGAAAAAGAAAGGGTCTGAGACAATATTTGAAGAGATTATTGTCGAAAACTTTCCTAACATGGGAAAGGAAATAGTCAATCAAGTCCAGGAAGCACAGGGAGTACCATACAGGATAAACCCAGAGAGAAACATGCCAAGATACATATTAATCAAACTATCAAAAATTAAATGCAATGAAAAAATATTAAAAGCAGCAAGGGAAAAGAAACAAATAACATAAAAGGGAATCCCCATAAGGTTAACAGCTAATCTTTCAGCAGAAACTCAGCAAGCCAGAAGGGAGTGGCATGACATATTTAAAGGGATGAAAGGGAAAAACCTACAACCAAGATTACTCTACCCAGCAAGGATCTCATTCAGATGCCATGGAGAAATTAAAACATTTACAGATAAGCAAAAGATAAGAGAATTCAGCACCAACAAACCAGCTTTACAACAAATGCTAAAGGAACTTCTCTAGGCAGGAAACACAAGAGAAGGAAAGACCTACAATAACAAACCCAAAACAATTAAGAAAATAATAGGAACATACATATCGATAATTACCTTGAATGTAAATGGAATAAATGCTCCAACCAAAAGACACAGACTGGCTGAATGGATACAAAAATAAGACCTGTACATATGCTGTCTACAAGAGACCCACTTCAGACCTAGGGACACATACAGATTGAAAGTGAGGGGATGGAAAAAGAGATTCCATGCAAATGGAAATCAAAAGAAAGCTGGAGTAGCAATTCTCATATCAGACAAAACAGACTTCAAAATAAAGACTATTACAAGAGACAAAGAAGGATACTACATAACAATCAAGGGATCAATCTAAGAAGAAGATATAACAATTGTAAACATTTATGCACCCAACACAGGAGCACCTCAATATATAAGGCAAATGCTAACAGCCATAAAAGGGGAAATTGACAGTAACACAATAAGAGTAGAGGACTTAAACACCCCACTTTCACCAACAGACAGATCATCCAAAATGAAAATAAATAAGGAAACACAAGCTTTAAATGACCTATTAAACAAGATGGACTTAACTGAAATTTATAGGACATTCCATCCAAAAACAACAAAATACATTTTCTTCTCAAGTGTTCATGGAACATTCTCCAGGATAGACCATATCTTGGGTCACAAATCAAGCTTTGGTAAATTTAAGAAAATTGAAATTGTAACAAGTATCTTTTCTGACCACAATGCTATGAGACTAGATATCAATTACAGGAACTGTAAAAAAATACAAACACACAGAGGCTAAACAATACACTACTAAATAACCAAGAGATCACTGAGGAAATCAAAAAATACCTAGAAATAAAGGACAATGAAAACATGATGATGCAAAACCTATGGTACGCAGCAAAGCATTTCTAACAGGGAAGTTTATAGCAATACAATCCTACCTCAAAAAACAAGAAAAATCTCAAATAAACAACCTAACCTTACACCTAAAGCAATTAGAGAAAGAAGAATTAAAAAACACCGAAGTTAGCAGAAGGAAAGAAATCATAAAGATCAGATCAGAATAAAGGAAAAAGAAATGAAGGAAACAAAAAATAAAACTAAAAGCTTGTTCTTTGAGACTATAACAAAATTGATAAACCATTAGCCAGACTCATCAAGAAAAAAAGGGAGAAGACTCAAATCATCAGTATTAGAAATGAAAAAGAAGTAACAACTGACACTGCAGAAATACAAAGATCATGAGAGAATATTACAAGCAACTATATGCCAATAAAATGGACAACCTGGAAAAAATGGACAAATTCTTCCAAAGCACAACCTTCCGAGGCTGAACCAGGAAGAAATGGAAAATATAAACAGACCAGTCACAAGCACTGAAATTGAAACTGTGATTAAAAATCTTCCAACAAACAAAAGCCCAGGACCAGATGGCTTCACAGGATCAAACATTTAGAGAAGAGCTAACACCTATCCTTCTCAAACTCTTCCAAAAGATAGCAGAGGGAGGAACACTCCCAAACTCATTCTACAAGGCATACTAGCAAACAGAATCCAACAGCACATTCAAAGGATCATACACCACGATCAAGTGGGGTTTATCCCAGGAATGCAAGGATTCTTCAATATACGCAAATCAATCAATGTGATACACCATATTAACAAACTGAAGAATAAAAACCATATGATCAACTCAATAGATGCAGAAAAAGCTTTCGACAAAATTCAACACCCATTTATGATAAAAACTCTCCAGAAAGTAGGCATAGAGGGAACCTACCTCAACATAATAAAGGCCATATATGACAAACACACAGCCAACATCATTCTCAATGGTGAAAAACTGAAACTATTTCCTCTAAGGCCAGGAACAAGACAGGGTTGTCCACTCTCACCACTATTATTCAACATAGTTTTGGAAGCTTTAGCCACAGCAATCAGAGAAGAAAAAGAAATAAGAGGAATCCAAATTGGAAAAGAAGAAGTAAAACTGTCACTGTTTGCAGAAGACATGATACTATACATAGAGAATCCTAAAGATGCTACCAGAAAACTACTAGAGCTAATCAATGAATTTGGTAAAGTAGCAGGATACAATATTAATGCACAGAAATCTCTTATATTCCTATACACTAATGATGAAAAATCTGAAAGAGAAATTAAGGAAACACTCCCATTTACCACTGCAACAAAAAGAATAAAATACCTAGGAATAAACCTACCTAAGGAGACAAAAGACCTGTATGCAGAAAACTATAAGACACTGATGGAAGAAATTAAAGATGATACAAACAGATGGAGAGATATACCATGTTCTTGAATTGGAAGAATCAACATTGTAAAAATGACTATACTACCCAAAGCAATCTACATATTCATTGCAATCCCTATCAAACTACCAATGGCATTTTTCACAGACCTAGAACAAAATATTTCACAATTTGTATGGAAACACAAAAGACCCCAAGTAGCCAAAGCAATCTTGAGAAAGAAAACCAGAGCTGGAGGAATCAGGCTCTCTGACTTCAGACTATACTACAAAGCTACAGTAAGCAAGACAGTATGCTACTGGCTCCAAAACAGAAATATGGATCAACGGAACAGGATAGAAAGCCCAGAGATAAACCCATGCACATAGGGTCACCTTATCTTTGATAAAGGAGGCAAGAGTATACAATGGAGAAAAGACAGCCTCTTCAATAAGTGGTGCTGGGAAAACTGGACAGCTACATGTAAAAGAATGAAACTAGAACACTTCCTAACACCATACAGAAAAATAAACTCAAAATGGATTAAAGACCTAAATATAGGGCCAGACACTATAAAACTCTCAGAGGAAAACATAGGCAGAACATGCTATGACATAAATCACAGCAAGATCCTTTTTTTACCAACCTCCTAGAGAAAGGGAAAGAAAAATAAACAAATGGTACCTAATGAAACTTAAAAGCTTTTGCACAGCAAAGACCATGTGACCCAGCAATCCTACTAGTGGGCATATACCCTGAGAACATCATAATTCAAAAAGAGTCATGTATCACAATGTTCACTGCAGCACTAGTTACAATAGCCAGGACATGGAAGCAACCTAAGTGTCCATCAACAGATGAATGGGTAAAGAAGTTATGGCATATGTATACAATAGAATATTACTCAGCCATAAAAAAAATGAAATTGAGTCATTTGTAGTGAGGTGGATGGACCCAGAGTCTGTCATACAGAGTGAAGTAAGTCAGAAAGAGAAAAACAAACACTGCATGCTAACACATATATATGGAATCTTAAAAAAGAAAAATGGTTCTGATGAACCTAGGGGCAGGACAGGAATAAAGACACAGATGTAGAGAATGGAATTGAGAACACAGGGAGGGGGAATGGTAAGCTGGGAGGAAGTGAGAGAGTAACACTGACATATATACACTACCAAATGTAAAATGGATAGATAGTGGGAAGCAGCTGCATAGCACAGGGAGATCAGCTCAGTGCCTTTGTGACCACCTAAATGGGTAAGATAGGGAGGGGGGAGGGAGACGCAAGAGGGAGGGGATATTGGGATATACTTATGTATATAGCTGATTCACTTTGTTATATAGCAGAAACTAACACAACATTGTAAAGCAATTGTACTCCAATAAAGATGTTAAAAAAAAAAAAAAAAACTTTGCCAAGCACTCTGCCTTCACTGTAGACACTGGCCAGACTAGATGCTCATGTGCTCCCAGAGGCTTTGCCTGGACAGGTACAATGCCTACTACGTTCTAGCTTGTTACAGGTCACAAAGCATATCAATATTTCTCCTTTGAACTTCAAAAAAGCTCTGTATAATAATCTGAGCAGGGATTACTGTCTTTTTAAATTCTCAATGTAGAATCGGAAAGCCAACCGTCCTACAGGTAAGTAGAGGTGGGCCTTAAAGGCCAACCTCCCACCACATCCGCACCCATCAGCTCCCTAGAAAGGCTATGACGACAACCATTTCCACAATTACAGTTGCCTTCTTTCCACACTGATCATTTTCATTAGATCATTCCTAGTGCTTTTATTTAACAACAAAAAAAAACCCTAACACACATTGTTCCTTGAGTATGATGGACTCTTACCCCCACCAAAGAAACCTCATAAACCCGAAGGCTTTGTTACTCAAAGTATGGTATGTGGACCATTGGAAGCCCCTGGGAGTTTGTTAGGAATGCACATTCTCAGGCCAATTCACTGACCCTCTGAATCAGACTCTATTTAAGCAAGATCCCCAAGTGATGCTTCAGCACACTAAACTTTGAGCAACATTGCTCTAGAATACACTTTAACATGTTAACTTGAGTGCTTAGTAGGGGAAAAAAAAGACCTAATATAAAGAGTTCCTACAAATCAATATGAAAAAGAAAAACAGGTTAAAAAAAGACAAAATATAAGAACAGTGAATTCACAGATGAAATGCAAATAAACATAAACATAAAATGCTCATCTTCTCCAGCAATTTAGGAAATGCAAATTAAAACAGTAACATATTATTATTTTTCATCTATCCAATTGTTGAAATTTGTAACGTGTGATAATCTTCAAATAGAAAACACTTTGGAAAAGGGGCATTTTCTTACCCTATGGGAGCTTAAATTGTAATACAGGCACACCTCGTTTTATTGCATTTTGCTTTACTGCATTTCACAAATACTATATTTTTTTTACAAATTGAAGGTTTGTGGCAACCCTGCATCGAACAAGTCTATAGGTGCCATTTTTCCAAACAGCATTTGCTCGCTTCATGTCTCTGGGCCACATTTTGGAAATTCTCACAATATTTCAAACTTTTTCATTATAATTGTTATGGTGACTTGTGATCACTGATCTTTGACGTTATTATTGCAAAAAAGATTACAATTCACTGAAGGTTAAGATGATGGTTAGCATATTTTAGCAATAAAGTATTTTTTAATTAAGATATGTACTTTTTTAGACATAATGCTATAGTCTACTTAATAGACTATATTTTAAACATAACTTTTATATGCACTAGGAAGCCAAAAACTTTGTGTGACTCACTTTATTGCAATATTTGCTATAGTGCAGTGGTCTGGAACTGAACCCTCAATATCTCCAAGGATGCTTGCAATCTCTCTCTCTCTCTCTCTTTTTTTTTTTTTCCTGTTTTAAAGATTTTGCCCCAAAATTTCCACTTCTAGGAATCTGGTCTATAGAAATACCTGTTAATGTATCAAAGACAAGTGTAAAAGGATCTCATTACTCCATTTGAATTGTGAAATATGAAGGGAATATAAATATCAATTTATAAGGAAATAGTTCAATAAATTAAAGGTATCCATACCAGAGGACTGTGCAATAATTTAAAAAGAAGTCAGTGTCATGAAAAAAATGTTCATGACACGGTTGAATGCCTAAACAAGTTGCAGGATAGTATGTACAGTATGATCTCATTCATATAGAACAGAGGTATATATATTTGTTAAAACTCATAAGAAACACTAAACTTAAATTTTGTACATTTTATTTTATGGAAACTATACCTCAATAAAATTTATTAAAAGGACTATATGTGTATATGATAGTGGATGTTATGTACTTTCAGGCCAATGAAATGGCCCATAAGGAACACAAGAAGGCTCTGAAAGTGGCAGAAGCCTAGAAGAAGAGAGAATGAGTGGGAACTTTCTATAGCGTTAGTATTTTTTCAACCAGCATGTACACTTCTTGTATTTTATAAAGCACAAGACAAAAATCGAAATGAAATAAATGGAGTCATTTGCAGTGAGCCCGAATCAATGTGGAAACGCAAATCCAACTTGGCCTTAGCTCCTTCCATTAGCTGAGTTCGGTCTAGCTGAGTCCGGTGTGAAGGTCTACATTTGAAAGGGTTGTCAACATCACACACATCTTTGCCAGACTGACTTTCCATAGACAACTGCTTATTACTTCACAGATAACTACTGAGCATCCTTAAACATCAAGCTCTTTGCTAAAAATTTTATGGAAATTTGATACAAAAAAGAAGACAATTCCAGCCTCCAGTCCTAATCACTCTTCTACTGAAAAAGCTTACAGCATTCTGTGCCAGGTAGTGTAATAGATCTAAATGTGTTAACTTCTCTTGCTGCCTCACCCACTGAGTGCTGTTTATCATTATTTTCCTTATTTCCTACCTACTCTGGTCAGGGTAGTCTTTATGCTGTCCTGCAGACATCCCAGCCTTTGCTTCTGCTGTCCCTCTCACCTGGAATCCATGTCTCCCTCATTATTTCATGCTCTCATCCACCCAACAAGATCCATCTCCACCTTGTCCATGAAGTTCTTGCTAAGGCCAGAAACCCTCAATCACCTCCCCGCCCCACACCTTGCCTTATTTGTTGGATAGTCTTGTCTCTCTAAGGAGAAAGGGGACCATGTCGACCTCTTTCCTAACCCTCCTATTGTCTTGTACAATGTCAAGTACCTAGGAATAATTAACTGGCAACTATCAATGATTTGTCACTTCATAGTTTTTAAATGTTAGACAAAGGAGAGGAAATCATAGGAAATAAGTGCTTTTCCAAAAGCCTAATGAGGTAGGTATTTTCCCCATTTTATAGATGGATAAACTGAGGCTTAGTGAGGTCAGGTGATTTGGTCAGGCTTATACAGCTCATAAAATACAGGGCCAGTCTTCAGACCTACTTCTGAATTTCTCTAAAGCCCATGTCTTTGCTCTGTACCATGCTACCCTCTTAACTTGTCACTTAGGTGATCTCATTGAATTCTCACATTGCTGTCTCAAGAAACACTTGTTGATTGATTGACGACACGTTCAGTAGCAATGTGGTCCAGTTCAAGGGTTTCCTGCAGCTGAATTTGATGAAAAGCCCCTGCTGTGCTCAGAGAGGTTTAACCTGCTTCAAACTCTGGCTTTCCCACAATATCATCAGTCTCAGTCCCAAGACCTGTGCAATACATAGCACAAGGTTTTATATACTTACAGAGCTTAAAAGTAACGTCTGAGATGAGAGAGTTCAAACTTAAGCCCTGGCATCTGGAGCCAGGGTTCAATGCTGGGGACCCCCATCCTCTGCTTCCCAAGGTTCTCCCTGATGGTCGCTTGGCCACGTGTGGGCTGGGCTTAGACAAGCGGCCTTGACTTTACCTCCTGAGACATGTACTGTTGGCACATCAATATAGAACACTTGGAGTCCCCAGGAGCCCGGCCACAGTGATGGCACAAAGCCAGAAATGGACACTCAAAGAGTCAACAAGGTGGGTACAGTTCCCCATTAACTTGGGAAAAATACTCAACATTTCTAAGCCTGTTCTCTCAGATATACTATGGGAATTATAGAACCTTTCCTGCCTACCCTTCAGGAGATTCAGAGAATCAGAGAGATCCTGTGTATGGAAAAACTGTATATACCACAAATCCCTGCCTGTACTATATCACCATATGGTGAAGAGTCATTGTCTCTAGAGGAGGTGGCAGCCGCCATGGACAGAGCACTGGGAAAAAGTCAGGAGACCTGGGGTCCACTCCTGGTTGAGCTGCCAAACCTCTTCATGTCTTAACAGCCAAGAGGCTCTGGACTCACCAGTTCTGTGGGTCAGAAAGATAGATTTCCAAGTCCGCTTCATTTGAAAATAACATACACTTACTAGCAGAATGCTCTGCAGGAGAAACTTAAGAAGCCGGGATGTGGGGCTTCCCTGGTGGCGCGGCGGTTGCGCGTCCGCCTGCCGATGCAGGGGAACCGGGTTCGCGCCCCGGTCTGGGAGGATCCCACATGCCGCGAAGCGGCTGGGCCCGTGAGCCATGGCCGCTGAGCCTGCGCGTCCGGAGCCTGTGCCCCGCAACGGGAGAGGCCACAACAGAGGGAGGCCCGCGTACCGCACTGCGCTCCGCGACGGGAGAGGCCGCAACAGTGAGAGGCCCGCGTACCGCAAAAAAAAAAAAAAAAAAGAAGCCGGGGTGTATGCGGATAAGCCACGGGCTCTTGAGTTAACTTCAGCAGCAATATCCTTGGATTATGGGGCTCCGGACGTAACACTGACCCCCAGTGACTCACTCAGTCTTGGTGCCTGAAGCATCTCTTTTGCATCGCTTTTTATTATTTTCAATTCTCTTGTTATTTTTAACCATCCTGGTTTAAGTGCATTTTAATCCTATAAGCCACCTCAGCTCCTGTTTTGAACCATGTCATCTATAAAACACATCAATTAACAAGCAACTTGCTTTGATCTTAGTAAGTCATAGAATTTCAGAAATGGAAAAGAACTCAGAAATCATATTTAGCCTCATATATAATAAGTGGTAAGAGGAGACCCAGAGAGAGAAAAGGACATGCCCCAAGTCACACATCATGGTGGAGGCAGAGTCAAGAAGGGACCTGGGTGCTTGCAGTGCGTTGCTGTCCATATCATTGTAGAATATGAGCCTGGGTCTCTGTTTCTCCAGCTATGAAATGTAAATAATAACACTGTGGTCTTGCAACATTGTACATTAATGCTGTGTAAGAAAAAACTTTGCTATAATTATTATCTGTGGTTTTCCAAAACTTCAATAATAACAAAATAATGTTCTTCCTAAAAACTCATGGAAAGATTCTTGGAAATCTAAGAACACTGAGTAATCTTTACTTGTGCCACTGAACCAGAATACTTTGAACTGGGCTGTTCAGACACACAGTTTGTTCCCTCATAAGGCTGTCCAGTTTGGGGGCCAGAGAAAGCCGGTATATTGGCTTGGAAGCCTTTTAGGTGGAGACTGCTGTGGCATCGTGAATACTCAGTCATAAGTAATGCAAAAACTTATTCCGGTTGTTTTTTGAAGCAGGCAGAAATACTTGAGGCTCTGCAATGGAAGGTCCTCAGAAAACAAACCACATCTCATGGATGTAGCAGTAGTGATACTAAAAAAGAAAGGCTCTATAGCTCCCTGGTCAAGGATACGGGCTGAGCGGTCAAAACACTGAGATTTAAATTCGGTTGTGGCCACTGACTGACCCTGACCTTGAGCGAGTCGCATGACCTCTGAGCTCAGCCTCCTTATCTAAAAATGGGAATAAAAAGAGTATCTACCTCATCGGATGTTCATAAAAGCTAAATTAGTTAATCACGTAAATTGCTTAAAACAATGACCCATGCGTGGTAAGTACCCACTAAATGTTAGCTCTTATTTCAGGGTTGCAAGCAAAGAATCCTAGTTTGGTGGCAGAGTTCATAAATCTCGCAGCAGCATGACTAACTAGGCATGAATCTCAGGCCCTCGTGTCCCAAGCTCTGCACATTTTAAGGGTTTAACAACTGTATAATTTTCCAACACCAATTTCTAAACTATATGAGAGAAACTTTCTGTTCTTTCTGAGTATTCACAGAGAAGGATACAGGCAAAGGAAAGCCTCAAGAACCTGTGAGAATAGCACAAGCAACTGCTTTGGTTGCCTGCGTTAGGGAAGCCTCACCTGCCAGTAAGAATGTCCCAGGAAGAGAGGCAGGAGCACCAAGAGGATGCAGCTGAGCCTTTGGCCATGGCCAGCCTGCTTCTCAGCTGGGCCTGACCCGCCCCCTTGTATCCCTGGCTCTGTCCCTGTCTTCAAGGTATGACCCTGAGTACACCCCCAGCCCTCTGGGGTCCTCAGTTTCTCCACCTATAAAAAGAGAGAGTGGTTGAAATAATCCCTTTGTCTCTTCCAGCCTAACCTTCTTTTTGAATATCCTACTTGGCTAATCTCTCTCCAATGTGAAGAAATCTTCAATTACTAGAGAAACTTATGCACAGCAATGGAGAAATGTTAAGCGGTCTGTGTGAAATACCCAGTAACTGCATCAAAATTATTTAACCTAAAATGACAAACACCCAAAGCAGACTCACACAATATGGGACATGGAACCTTCAAAATTCTCAGTCAGTTCCTTGGAGCTGGTCCAGCAGCTCCACCCAAGCCACGGGTGGGCTTAGAAACATTCTAGCCAGACCTTTCCCTAGCTCTCCACTCACCCAATTTTGTGTCACAGAAATTACACATGATTCCCCAGTTAGAGAATAGAGGTCTCTGCAGATAACCAAAGACTGGCCCAACTGAGTGCAAATACAGCCAGTACTCAAGACTCAGTTGGATGTAGCAAGACCTCGGTCACTCACCAAAACAACGCTCAGATCTGGCCCAAGCTGAGGTGTAGGAAGAAGTTAAAAGACAGTCCTCAAACCTGGGGCCAACTTTTTAAAAGAAATCCCAGAAGACTCACTGACTGTTATTTTTGTAAATTATCCAGGGTGGCTCTGTAGGGAAGTACCTCACTTGAAGAAAACTCAAAGTAAAATCACCAGCACCAAATGTAGAGCTTAACCACAGAAGGCATTTGATGCATGTTTCTTGAAAGAAGACATTTATCTATTTAGATGTTTGGGACTCTTCACTTTAGAAAGGAACTCACTGCCAGATTCTGGGAAGAAGAACCTTCTGGGTACATTTATGTCTGTTTATGTTCTATGCTGATTGACCTGTTTGCCACAATCTTCCAGTAGTCTGCTGCCCTTCTCTCTGCTCTATACCTTGGAGCTTCCATTTTATTTTGGTCAATGGGAGGCACCAGCAGGAAAGCAAAGGGCAGGAAGAAAGAGAGGTTGGGGTGTGTACTTACTCCCCATCGTATCCCCAGCTGCATCCCATCTCAGTTCTGGCTTTAGCGGCTTTCTAGTTAGTCCCAGCTGCTGTGCTGCAGCCTGACTCTCAGGGACCCGGGTCTCACCGGGGTCCAGTAACACTCTTGGCCCCTTGCCTTGCCTTGCCCCTCAGGCCTAACGGCTTCTCATGGTGGCTAGACCCTGGGTGCACAGTCCCCGTTGCTCACTTCTCCCTGCCCCTGCTCCGAATGTCATCTCCTCACTAAACTCCTCCTGGGACTGACGCACAAGCCATCAGCTATTTGGCCAGACTGAAGTGGAGTCAATATTAGGCCCTACTAGCTGACTTTAAGAGTCATCAGGGCCAGAGAAAATGCATCTCTGGCATTTCTGAATTAAAACGTCAGTGGAAAAATGAGGATTCAGTTAACAGGTGTTGCAGGAATATGGTTGTTGTAAAAGGCATGTATAGTCTGAATCTGGTGCTCTCAACAAGAGTATGTGCAACCGACTTTCTCAGAGCAGTAAAGATGTCAAACGCTTCCTCTTCTTATCTCATCATTACTTGACAATTTAGGAGGAGTCAGAGATCATAAATGGCCTCATGAGTTCTTCAGAAAATCTTTTCTCAAGGGAAACATAAAAGTGACAGTAGCAGCTACTGTGAATGAGCATGGAAATGAGCTTAATTGGGATGCATTTTATCAAGCCACATTAACCCAATACATCACGTATTTTACAGTGTGGCAGAGTATCCGAGGGGGTGTCAAACCTCAGGACATACCAGGAGCCCAAAGCAGACATCTATCCTATGGCCAAGATCATAAAGACTTCTGCATCTGTGGCAGAAACGTGGAGGCGACACATCCCTTCGTGCTATTCTTGAGCTTCTCTGAGCCGGCCACTGCCTCTCTCTGCCTTTCTTCTCTGCAGAAACCAGAAGAGGCACAGACACTCATTCCGTCCTTCCCAAACAATGGGAAGCATGTTCAGTTTCCCAGCCTCAGAGGACTTTGCCGCACAGAAGGTGACCTCTTCCTTCCTCATCCACAAAATTGGCCACGTCTCTTAGGGCATCTCTTAGGTTCTGTGATGCAGGCTGCTGCTAATTCTGTCTTCAGAGGCATTTAATCATTTGCTGCTTACTCATCCTTTGAAAAAATATTTATTGTGTATAGTTTACACCAACTATATGTATCAACACTGAAGATAGAGTAGTTAAGAATTTAAATTAAAAGTTAAATTTTAAAGTGGACAAAGAATTACAGAGAGTGAGAACTGCTCTGAAGAAAAGAAAGCAGAGGAGCGGGCTAGACAGTGGCTGAGGGCAGGACCACAGCACTATTTCAGAAAAGCCAGTTGTGAGAGATGCCACTAAGAAGACGCTCGTTCCGGGCTTCCCTGGTGGCGCAGCGGTTGAGAG
>NC_041225.1:39444979-39477353 GCF_002837175.3 Physeter macrocephalus
GAGCCTGCGCGTCCGGAGCCTGCGCTCCGCGACGGGAGAGGCCGCAACAGTGAGAGGCCCGCGTACCGCAAAAAAAAAAAAAAAAAAGAAGCCGGGGTGTATGCGGATAAGCCACGGGCTCTTGAGTTAACTTCAGCAGCAATATCCTTGGATTATGGGGCTCCGGACGTAACACTGACCCCCAGTGACTCACTCAGTCTTGGTGCCTGAAGCATCTCTTTTGCATCGCTTTTTATTATTTTCAATTCTCTTGTTATTTTTAACCATCCTGGTTTAAGTGCATTTTAATCCTATAAGCCACCTCAGCTCCTGTTTTGAACCATGTCATCTATAAAACACATCAATTAACAAGCAACTTGCTTTGATCTTAGTAAGTCATAGAATTTCAGAAATGGAAAAGAACTCAGAAATCATATTTAGCCTCATATATAATAAGTGGTAAGAGGAGACCCAGAGAGAGAAAAGGACATGCCCCAAGTCACACATCATGGTGGAGGCAGAGTCAAGAAGGGACCTGGGTGCTTGCAGTGCGTTGCTGTCCATATCATTGTAGAATATGAGCCTGGGTCTCTGTTTCTCCAGCTATGAAATGTAAATAATAACACTGTGGTCTTGCAACATTGTACATTAATGCTGTGTAAGAAAAAACTTTGCTATAATTATTATCTGTGGTTTTCCAAAACTTCAATAATAACAAAATAATGTTCTTCCTAAAAACTCATGGAAAGATTCTTGGAAATCTAAGAACACTGAGTAATCTTTACTTGTGCCACTGAACCAGAATACTTTGAACTGGGCTGTTCAGACACACAGTTTGTTCCCTCATAAGGCTGTCCAGTTTGGGGGCCAGAGAAAGCCGGTATATTGGCTTGGAAGCCTTTTAGGTGGAGACTGCTGTGGCATCGTGAATACTCAGTCATAAGTAATGCAAAAACTTATTCCGGTTGTTTTTTGAAGCAGGCAGAAATACTTGAGGCTCTGCAATGGAAGGTCCTCAGAAAACAAACCACATCTCATGGATGTAGCAGTGGTGATACTAAAAAAGAAAGGCTCTATAGCTCCCTGGTCAAGGATACGGGCTGAGCGGTCAAAACACTGAGATTTAAATTCGGTTGTGGCCACTGACTGACCCTGACCTTGAGCGAGTCGCATGACCTCTGAGCTCAGCCTCCTTATCTAAAAATGGGAATAAAAAGAGTATCTACCTCATCGGATGTTCATAAAAGCTAAATTAGTTAATCACGTAAATTGCTTAAAACAATGACCCATGCGTGGTAAGTACCCACTAAATGTTAGCTCTTATTTCAGGGTTGCAAGCAAAGAATCCTAGTTTGGTGGCAGAGTTCATAAATCTCGCAGCAGCATGACTAACTAGGCATGAATCTCAGGCCCTCGTGTCCCAAGCTCTGCACATTTTAAGGGTTTAACAACTGTATAATTTTCCAACACCAATTTCTAAACTATATGAGAGAAACTTTCTGTTCTTTCTGAGTATTCACAGAGAAGGATACAGGCAAAGGAAAGCCTCAAGAACCTGTGAGAATAGCACAAGCAACTGCTTTGGTTGCCTGCGTTAGGGAAGCCTCACCTGCCAGTAAGAATGTCCCAGGAAGAGAGGCAGGAGCACCAAGAGGATGCAGCTGAGCCTTTGGCCATGGCCAGCCTGCTTCTCAGCTGGGCCTGACCCGCCCCCTTGTATCCCTGGCTCTGTCCCTGTCTTCAAGGTATGACCCTGAGTACACCCCCAGCCCTCTGGGGTCCTCAGTTTCTCCACCTATAAAAAGAGAGAGTGGTTGAAATAATCCCTTTGTCTCTTCCAGCCTAACCTTCTTTTTGAATATCCTACTTGGCTAATCTCTCTCCAATGTGAAGAAATCTTCAATTACTAGAGAAACTTATGCACAGCAATGGAGAAATGTTAAGCGGTCTGTGTGAAATACCCAGTAACTGCATCAAAATTATTTAACCTAAAATGACAAACACCCAAAGCAGACTCACACAATATGGGACATGGAACCTTCAAAATTCTCAGTCAGTTCCTTGGAGCTGGTCCAGCAGCTCCACCCAAGCCACGGGTGGGCTTAGAAACATTCTAGCCAGACCTTTCCCTAGCTCTCCACTCACCCAATTTTGTGTCACAGAAATTACACATGATTCCCCAGTTAGAGAATAGAGGTCTCTGCAGATAACCAAAGACTGGCCCAACTGAGTGCAAATACAGCCAGTACTCAAGACTCAGTTGGATGTAGCAAGACCTCGGTCACTCACCAAAACAACGCTCAGATCTGGCCCAAGCTGAGGTGTAGGAAGAAGTTAAAAGACAGTCCTCAAACCTGGGGCCAACTTTTTAAAAGAAATCCCAGAAGACTCACTGACTGTTATTTTTGTAAATTATCCAGGGTGGCTCTGTAGGGAAGTACCTCACTTGAAGAAAACTCAAAGTAAAATCACCAGCACCAAATGTAGAGCTTAACCACAGAAGGCATTTGATGCATGTTTCTTGAAAGAAGACATTTATCTATTTAGATGTTTGGGACTCTTCACTTTAGAAAGGAACTCACTGCCAGATTCTGGGAAGAAGAACCTTCTGGGTACATTTATGTCTGTTTATGTTCTATGCTGATTGACCTGTTTGCCACAATCTTCCAGTAGTCTGCTGCCCTTCTCTCTGCTCTATACCTTGGAGCTTCCATTTTATTTTGGTCAATGGGAGGCACCAGCAGGAAAGCAAAGGGCAGGAAGAAAGAGAGGTTGGGGTGTGTACTTACTCCCCATCGTATCCCCAGCTGCATCCCATCTCAGTTCTGGCTTTAGCGGCTTTCTAGTTAGTCCCAGCTGCTGTGCTGCAGCCTGACTCTCAGGGACCCGGGTCTCACCGGGGTCCAGTAACACTCTTGGCCCCTTGCCTTGCCTTGCCCCTCAGGCCTAACGGCTTCTCATGGTGGCTAGACCCTGGGTGCACAGTCCCCGTTGCTCACTTCTCCCTGCCCCTGCTCCGAATGTCATCTCCTCACTAAACTCCTCCTGGGACTGACGCACAAGCCATCAGCTATTTGGCCAGACTGAAGTGGAGTCAATATTAGGCCCTACTAGCTGACTTTAAGAGTCATCAGGGCCAGAGAAAATGCATCTCTGGCATTTCTGAATTAAAACGTCAGTGGAAAAATGAGGATTCAGTTAACAGGTGTTGCAGGAATATGGTTGTTGTAAAAGGCATGTATAGTCTGAATCTGGTGCTCTCAACAAGAGTATGTGCAACCGACTTTCTCAGAGCAGTAAAGATGTCAAACGCTTCCTCTTCTTATCTCATCATTACTTGACAATTTAGGAGGAGTCAGAGATCATAAATGGCCTCATGAGTTCTTCAGAAAATCTTTTCTCAAGGGAAACATAAAAGTGACAGTAGCAGCTACTGTGAATGAGCATGGAAATGAGCTTAATTGGGATGCATTTTATCAAGCCACATTAACCCAATACATCACGTATTTTACAGTGTGGCAGAGTATCCGAGGGGGTGTCAAACCTCAGGACATACCAGGAGCCCAAAGCAGACATCTATCCTATGGCCAAGATCATAAAGACTTCTGCATCTGTGGCAGAAACGTGGAGGCGACACATCCCTTCGTGCTATTCTTGAGCTTCTCTGAGCCGGCCACTGCCTCTCTCTGCCTTTCTTCTCTGCAGAAACCAGAAGAGGCACAGACACTCATTCCGTCCTTCCCAAACAATGGGAAGCATGTTCAGTTTCCCAGCCTCAGAGGACTTTGCCGCACAGAAGGTGACCTCTTCCTTCCTCATCCACAAAATTGGCCACGTCTCTTAGGGCATCTCTTAGGTTCTGTGATGCAGGCTGCTGCTAATTCTGTCTTCAGAGGCATTTAATCATTTGCTGCTTACTCATCCTTTGAAAAAATATTTATTGTGTATAGTTTACACCAACTATATGTATCAACACTGAAGATAGAGTAGTTAAGAATTTAAATTAAAAGTTAAATTTTAAAGTGGACAAAGAATTACAGAGAGTGAGAACTGCTCTGAAGAAAAGAAAGCAGAGGAGCGGGCTAGACAGTGGCTGAGGGCAGGACCACAGCACTATTTCAGAAAAGCCAGTTGTGAGAGATGCCACTAAGAAGACGCTCGTTCCGGGCTTCCCTGGTGGCGCAGCGGTTGAGAGTCCGCCTGCCGATGCAGGGGACACGGGTTCGCGCCCCGGTCCGGGAGGATCCCACGTGCCGCGGAGCGGCTGGGCCCGTGACACGTACCACAAAAAAAAAAAAAAAAAAGACGACGCTCGTTCCATCCGAAGTGTCAGACCTCACTCCACGGCGTGGATCTCGTCAGCACGCTCTCTCCGCTCAGCCAGCCGGCCCCCGACGCAGGCCACAGGCTTCAGTCCCACCCAGTCGTGACTCCCAGCCCGTGGGCCGCTCCCACTTTTCCGTGCCCTCGCTCAGACAGAATCATCTATTTTAGGCTGCCCCTGCCCCACCCACTCATGCTTCCCTGGCTCCCATCCTCCAGTCTCAGGTCAAACCTCCAGTCACACAGCTCTTCCTGATCCATTACCTCTGTCTCCACCGCCTTTTTCTCTCAGCCTTCACTGACCTCTGTACACACATACACCTATTACATCACTTTTAACACGATGTCACACTTTTCATGTCATATTAGAATTATTGCTTTGATCATCTGTCATCGTATTAAGCTGCAAGCCCTACATTATACGCCCAGCATCTCTCACTGCACTCGGCCTGCAATACTCTCCCATGAAGCAAATAAGCCTCCTCAAACCTACGTGATCTTAGAATGGAATTGTCCTGATTTTACAAATAAGGCTCAGAGTGGTGAACTCACTTACCTAAGGTCACACAGCCAGTAAATGGTTGAAGCTGGAATTTAAAACTTGGCATCCTGAGGCCAAATCCTACACATAGAGGGTTAGCATCCAGATAATTAGTGGAAAAGAAGGAAATCTGGGCCTGAAATACCAGAGTCACTGGCAGCCCCTGCACAGGTGTCATTTTGAGCCTCCACAGATCTCTGCATGAGCCCCTTTCCTCCTAGCCAGAAACTGAAGCTTATCTGTGGTATTTAAAGGTCCAAGAAATTGGGCAAAGTTTCACGGTGGGGATGGAAAACGTCGTCTGCTTCTGTCAAATTTCAAAATCTTGCAGTAGTTGTCTTTTTTAAACGCCCTTCATTCTAAAAATATCTCCCCACTCCCCCTCCAAGAAATTCCCTTTTGTCACTTAAATGGTCAAAGAAAACCCTGAGGAGATCAAAAAGTGGCCATTCCGGGCGAGCAGCCCCGAGTGGCCCCCGTGTCTTAGATCTCCGAGAATCCTCTGGGCCCAGAGGCAGAGCAGCCGGCTGAAGCGGCGGACGTTTACTTTAACCTCTATCCTTCTGCCAATGCAGGGAGGTAGCCTTGAGCTGAACGCTCTCCCTGGAAAATCTGGGTGCCTGTGGGGATTTCAGGTGAGAACCCCAGTCCCCCTCCACGTCCCTTCGTCACCTGTCCACACGGGAAGGCGGGAACCACCACCCTCATTTCATATCTTTACCACCCGCAGACCCAGCTGCCACCTGAAACCTCCTCTGACAACTGCTGTCTCCACTGATCCATCCTGTCATTCGCCACATCACTGCTCCACCTGTGTCCTCTCCAGACCGATCCATCGGATGGCGGGCCCGGGCCTCACGCCGATGCGCTCCCTGCAGAGTTTCACACACCGCTCTGTGCACAGTAGGTGATGAATGAGCGAGGTCACTGAGGTCATCCTCCACGCCTGCAAGTCCAGCGCTATGAGTGCTTCCCGCACAGCACGCGCTGCTCTGATCCCAAGAGGATCAACTGTGCAGATGCAGCGTTCTCTGCTTCCTAACGTCATAGTCCAAGGGAAGAGAAGACGTACTTTCCCAAAACTCCTGCTGGGGTCAGGAGTGAGGAAGGGCCCAGTTATTCGGAACGTGAGTCCACAAGGCATCCCCCGTGCACGCGTGTGGGGGGGTGTGTTAACACTGACACGGCCACAGCCTTCACTCCTGCCCGCCTTTTCAACCAGTGCACACGGTAGACTCCGTTCTGGTGGAATGGGTAGGGCGGGGCGGGGCCCCATGAGAACTGGGCCCCACTTCTCCCCCACGGGTACCTGGGCAGAAGACGGGCAAGGATGGTGCTTTTCCTAAGCACACCTTTGTTCAAATAAGAAGTTGACCTACAATTTGGAGGTTGACTTCCTGAAGCTTGGCCTGTATTTCAGGCAGTATCTGTTCAAAAGGGAAAGAACACTTGAACAATGAACGAGGCAACCATGCTAGAAGAGCTTGCCCATGATATATGCAAAAAGATTCTTTCAAGAAAAACTATAAACTATACACTGGGCCACTGGCAGTCTCTAGTGGGTCTTAATCATGCCAACTGTGACAGCAAATGCAGAATGGAGAGGTTCCAGAACTGCAATTATACTATAAAAGTGGACTTTCCACTTTACCCTCTGAGTCTTCCTACATAATATGCCCAAGAAGATCACAGGTAGGTCAGGAAAGAAGGGGGAAAAGAGTTAGTTCACACACCTGTGTCATCCAAAGTGGCCTAATGTCCACTGGTCCCTTCTCATTCTCCCCAGTGGGATTACAAAGGAGCGTGGACAAAAAAGTCGAGAAGCCCAGGCCTCCTGATACTAAGATAACACTACCCTTCCCATTGCCTTTAGAGTGAGCACTGAGAGCTATGTCTTCAGGGCCGGGGTTCATCACACTGGTTCACCATATGCTTTTTCAGGGACTTCCTGTCCAGCCAGCCCCGCCTGCTGAGCCTCAGCTGAGGAGCTAAGTGACCTACTGGACCCCATGTGAACACAACTGTACTAATGAGGCAGATTAATTGGGACTTAACAGTTAAAGGCAAAATGTGCCCTCAGGGTGACAAGAAACTTTCAGACCTTCTTTTTGGGCTACCTAGTGATGGACGCCCCAAGAGTACAAACTGATGACATCCATGCGTGTGTATGTGCACAGATGCCCAGGAGACAAACTGGGGTTGCCTGTGAGGCCACAGCTCTTCTAGACAATGCCTTACCTCTGCTTCCTCATAATGTTCTTCCCTTCTCCTGTGGCCTCAGCTAAGCCAGATGGTAAGCTACTTAAAAACACACACAAACACAGACAGAGAAAGCAAGAGCGAGAGCAAACATACATCTAGTACAAGCAAATCCTGAGAGCCTTCATCCTGAACGTGTGTGATTTACAGGCCTGTCGGTGAGACAGGTGGGGAGGAGAAGGCAATGGATTCATAGCAGGACCTATGAGGTCATATCAGAACGAATGGGCCCAAAGCCTTCAGGGGGTTCCCCTGTGCTAAGATTCTGGGCAACGGGCACACCTATTAATGAGCGGCTTCCATGTGACAAGTGTAATGCTTACGTAATACCACTGTCCGTGTGGCTTGCGCTCTTGGATCAAGCCCAGGCTGGAGAACAGTATGAAGGCTACCCATGGAGGCACCCTGGTCTCAAAAGGATGTGGGCATGATTGCTCTTTTTTAGAAGACGATAAAAATCTATAATCAGCTACAGAAGGATGGCTGCAAAGTAATTCATGCTGAAAAGGTCTGAGCTAAGGACATTTACTCTTTAGTGCACAGCATGTGATTTAGTTTGGAAAAATGAGGAAAGTTTCTTATACATATGTATCAAGCCATTGTAGTGAGGCATGGCCAACACTATTCCATCATCCACCGTCGCCCCAGAAGGCCTGGCCCATGCCAAGTCAACGCATATTCCATGATCATGAGCCACCCTTCAACCTCGTCTCCAGGGCACCCAGCTTTGGACTGTAGAACTGCCTTGACTAGGGACACATGCCACGCCAACTGCTCATCTGTCCCCTCTTCCTTCTTCAGCGCCAACAGCCCACTGCATCCTTTTGCAGATCTCTACTATCTATTAGTTCTTTCCACCGACCTCAATTCAGTGCGGCCATTAGACCACTACCCTCTTGTCTCCTGGAAAAATCGGACCTTCAGTGACTGCTCCATCAACAAGAGATGTTTCATCTTCAAAACGCTGCTTTGTTGTGCATTTTATGAAAGATTTTGGCAAGAAGCTGGTTGTGGTTGGGTGATGTCATTTTCTCAACCCAAGACAATGCCTGAGAGCATGTCCACAATGCTGAGGAACATTTGGAAAAGCAGAAGCCAGAGGCCTGCTTCTTAGGCAGACTTCCGCTCTGTCCTCCACATAAAGAGGTCTAATTCACACAGGATACCTAGGAGAATGAAACACTAACCAGCACCATATCCTGCTGAAGAGTGAACTAGTTCTGGCAGTATGAGAACTAAGGCCTCTTATCTCAGGAAAAATCAAGGCAAAGCTAGATCCTGGAAGCAGACTTGCTCACTTCACTGGGAGAAGTTGCCAACGGACCTGGGCTCCATTTTGGCAGGTATTAATCTGCAGTGCTTGCCGAAACCTTGGCAACTGGACTGATAAAGTCATGTATGTTGAATTATTCCTTTGGGAGATGTAACTGGAGAAACTAAGTCTTCACACCCTCCCCATATCTTCTAATAATCATATGATTAGCTTTGGCAGCTGGCATTATGTGGCAGCCATAGGCAAAGAAGAATCCCCTTTTCTTTCCTGTGAAGGTGATCGATGTCTAACTGGGAATCAGAACAGCAACCCAGTCCCATTGGCCCTAGCCTCCCATCAACTGAGTTAATTTCTCCAGATCCACGGGCAACCCTACTACAGAATGAAGTGTAACCACTTTGTTTTATCTTGCCAAAAGAATGCTATGATAAGTTCTGTTGCCAGTGGTGGAATCTGCAATATTACAGTAAAATAAAAATCAATGCCTCTTGGTCCTAGACACAACCACAATACCTTTATGGGTCCAAATTCTGAAAGCTCTGATAGTGAACATCTTGTTCGTGTTGATGTTAGCAACTTCCAAAGATGTTATGTGGATCTCTCTGCCACCCGCTAAATCTCCCACTCTTGCCACTTCATCAATGACTACAAATTTATAAAGAAAATCTGCCTAAGAAAATTCCTTGCTCCTCATAAAACTACGATCTCTACACACAAGAATGCTTTATGTAAAAGGCACTTTCAAATTAAAGTTCTAAAACGTATTCAAACAAGGATTGTCTCATTGTTTGGGTACCACATAAAGAATAAAGGTGTATCACAGTAATAATTTTCAAGCTCTGCGCTCCACATACCGCAGTGAAAGAGTTCCAACTCCAATGTTAGCACCTTGAGGGAACAGGGTTTAATTAACTGTGTACCCCCAGAAACTATTAGAGCTCCTGGAACATGGGAGATAATAAATACCTGTTGAAAGACTAAGTGTCAGACTTAGCCACACTGGGGGCTACATAATAAATCCTGTGTGCCAACTTTCGAACAGAATTAAACCCCATACCCCACGCTCTCTCTCCCTCTCTCAATATCCATACACACACAAACACACACACGTACACTTAGACACACTCGTGATCAGCTCATCTAGGCTAATCTACGCAAAGATAAAGAAATAAAAGATATGGTATTATATACGGAAATTATAATTTAGAAAGGTCAGGAAAGACCCAAGTTTCTGATTCTGTTTTTCACCCCCTCCTGAGAGATTATACCTCTGGGATAGGTAAAAGTGAAAGTACATAGTGCTATGACGCATCCTTTGGTTACAACTTAAAACTTCAAATAAACTTTAAAAATTGGGGATTGGAAACATACATTCGATTCTCTGCTTTTGCTCTACCTATTTTTTGTTTGCTTGTTTACTTGCTGTAGTTGTTGTTTAGCATAGGAAAACATAAAATAAACCTGTTTAAACACTCATGTTCTTCCATAGAGAAAGCATACAGAAACACAAGATGCCTTCAGGAGAAATTCCACTCACCCCCGGCACCACACACTCTTAACTCGAAGGCCCTAGTTGCTCATATTTGTTTCCCAGACTGATCAGCAGACACTGGCTTGTTGAAGATTAGGCCCAGGGATCATTTTCGAATACACGGCTCATTGGTTTTATGAGTTCTTGGTAACCATAAAGGTCTTGAATTCCTTTGCAAACAGCAAAAACATATTTCCTCTTTGTGGGGTACCAAGAGTTCAGACCAAAGGCTACAGTGACATATTCTGGGTCTGTGCCTCTGAGTAACCAAAGGCCACCACTCCACTGACATGAGGACAATCAGGCATTAATAAAAATAGTTTCTCCTTTAAAGAGAGAGACATGTCGTTTGAACCTGGCTGATCTTGGATAGCACTGTTTGCCAATGAACCACCTCAATGACCAAAAATGCCAGCCAATATTACTAAAGATTCGGCAAATTTATTTTAAAGGATAGAAACATGATTTATCTACTCATTTGGATTTTCTGATTTACCTTAAAAAGGATAATGCTGAGAGTAATGCCCAACATTTCTACAGGATATTAGAGTTTGCAAAGCTTCTTTCTTTCCATGACCACTTTTGAAATCCCTCAAACCTGCCCGCAAGGCAGACGAGGCAGGCTCCAGTGTGATTTGCCTGCACCTCAAGCGGAAGGGTAACAGGAGTTAAAATGAGATTCTCCCTAATAACACATTATAAAATGAGACGCTAACCCACCAATGCAGGACTTGCAAGGAAATGTTTCAGAAATCACATTTGCAATCCTTAGTCCAAAATCCACTCTGAAAAGCTTTGAGGTTGAAGAGACCAAGAAGAAAGGATTTCTTTGGCAAGAATGTTAGGAATTACACCACCCCTACACACATTCCACGAGAAAAAGAAAGGGAAAGCATCCCTTTTACCTGTGGGAGGCTTCAGGATTGCAGTTTGGAGAGCTCGACCTGGGGTCTAAAGGCACAGAGACTAGTGCTGGCTCCAAGCTTGGAGAAAGCCACAAGCGGGGGCAGTGATGGGCCACCCTAAAAGCAGAGGGAGGACACAGGCTGCACTGGAAACGGCCTGGGTTTGGAGTTTCCCTTGGGTTCCATTAAGGATCCTGTAAAAGGAGACCAGAATATATCAAGCTATGAAAAATTCTGCCCAGGAATCCTCCTGGGAGCTGGGCAGCTAGGTAACCCCAAGCAAGGCTAGATATTGATATCTCGAGTCGGAAGTGGCCAGTCTGAAGGGGCGCTGACTGTGTCGAAGGAGCAGCAGTCGATCCTCAGTACGAGTGAGTGTTGAACTACCACCACACCCACAGGGCAACAATAACTGATCACGATAGGCCCCATCAAGCCGCTCCTTTCTTGCTCCCTAACTCTCTCCCACAAACCCTCTGCAGCCCTAAAGGCCCAGAGCTGACTAGGGACAGGTATTAGGGGAGGAAGAGTAGCACAAGATGGGAAACAGAGCCGTTTCCCACCTCCAATGGAAGGCTTCCCTGCCTGAGGTATTAGTGAGCTGAGGAAGGGGAGAAGCTTCAGTGTAAAGTGAAATTTAAAGCATCAGAAATTCAAAATATCTAATGGCTACCCCGTAAAAGCTTGACTGCCTGGTAACTGTTGATTACATTTCATGGGACGTCTGAATCTGGGACTCTCGGGCTGGGGCTGGCCTACCCCGCAATCCAATATGAAGAACAAAATCTGGGGTGAAAGGAAGGGAAATCAGCAGAAAATTGTCCCACTTTTGCTCTTCAGAGGCTTTGCTCTTGTGGAAAAAGACATAATATGTACACGAGCCCTCCTGGGCTAGGACCCTCACCTAGAAAGCCGGTCCTTCCTCATGGGCTGACCTCATCTTAGTCACACTCCCTTCTCCCAAAGAGGTAAGACATGGATCTGTCTACAAGTGACCAGGTGACCAGCTGTGTGCTGAGAGTCCCCAAACCTTACAGTCACGTGTGAGTTCAGAAGACGGAAAAAGGAAACGTGAAGAGTGTCATTCCCTAAGGGGACAGAGCTTATAATGATCTGGAGACTAAGCCATGAAAGGCAGGATGGCCTCACCATTGCTTCTCGTGACACCCCACCTGACTCTCCTTGAATTTCATTGCTTCATAACACCCGAAGTTGTTTCATTTGAACTTAACCATTATTGATTATGTGCCTTCTCTAGAAGGGAACGCTGTTTTTAAAGAGGCATCTAAAGGGAAACAGATCTCCTAGTTCCAGCTTCAGCCCTGGCACTAACATACCATATTACGTTGGGGGCAAGCGCCTTTCTCTCTGCCTCTCTGCTTCAGTTTCCTATATGTAAAATCAGAGCACTCAAGGAGATGACCTCTAAGACCGTCATTGCTCTAACACATTACACCACATATGGAGTCTGGAAGGATTTAAATGTGGCTAAATTATGCAGAATGAATTAGCCCTTGAACTTGTACAGCATATTGTAATCTTTGCAAAATTCTTGTACAGTTCATTACCTAGATGGTTTATATCTTCTTCACCTTTGATTCTAAGGAATTGGTGTTATTAGCCTTGCAAAACAAATGAGGAACCAGACTGAGAGAATTATCCCAAGTCACACAAGTAGCAGGACCAGGAGCTAGGCATCCTGACCCCCAGTCTGGTCTCCTTTCTTTGCCCTACAAACTCTGGTGTTTGCAGTTAATAACAACACAGGCAGCTCCTGGGAACTAGTGAGGGTCCTTTCTCACTAATGTCAGGTAACAACATTACACTGGTCTTTCTCAAAGTCCCAAAGGCTGGTCTGATTAAGTGGGCTCTTCCCAGAGGGTCTTGTGAACCTTAAATAACCTTCTTTCTAAGTTTCTTTCAGTAACTCTGACCATTTGGAGAGAAAACAAACCCATACACAGAGGAATTTAAGGTGTTATTTTAACTTTGTATACCATGCATAAAAAGTTACCCTTTCACTCGAATTTTTGAATATAAGTTGGGAAAAAGAAAAGTTTTGGCACATGTTCTCCAGGTGAACGCCCCAGGGCTTGAAGTTTAACTCCAGGACAGCCAACAAATCACCAGGGTAACCCCGTTCCCTACTCCCTCCCCCTCTCCCACAAACTCCCCTCCCCTTCTCTGTATCTCACCAGCCACCTGTGAGGTTCCAGACTTTCTTCAGGCACTCTGAATTTAAAGCAAGAACTTGGCCCCGACACTCAGAATCTCTCCTGACTTACTGTCTTTGTCTCGTTCACTGAAAGAAGAGAATTATTACTATTATTATTTAAGGAGAAATAAAAATCAAGAACATATTCAGTCATTACAAGAGCACAGAACATCGTTATGATATGAAGACCCAACATACACACACACACACACACAAGTGGCCATAAACATGAATTACTGGATAGTTATTCAGAATGTCAGGAATCCCAAACCATCCAGGGCACAGCTCTTAATCTAACAGAGGAAAATTCTCCTGAAAAAGAACTTAAAATATCAAATGCCCAGTTGCACTAGGCATTTTTCTGGGTGCCTAACCTGCAAAATATAGACCTCACAAAACTTTCACTATACTCACTGTTATTCCTACTTTACAGAATAGAAATATAAGCTCAGGAATGTTAAGTAATACTGCCATCTTATAAAAGATGGACCTAGGATTTGAACTCAGGATTCTCTGGATAAAAATTCCATGCTCTTTTCTCTGTTTCATGCAATGTCTCCAGTGATAGGTAGCCGTCTAAAATCTGTATAAATCACTCTGATTGGAGTCCTCAAGTCCACAATTCCCCTAAATTGTGTAGCATAAAATAAGCAAGCAGCTACGGGTAGCCGCCAAAGCATCTGCATAGAAGCAACTAAAATACACAAGACAGGGGCTTCCCTGGTGGCGCAGCGGTTGCGCGTCCGCCTGCCGTTGCAGGGGAACCGGGTTCACGCCCCGGTCTGGGAGGATCCCACATGCCGCGGAGCGGCTGGGCCCGTGAGCCGTGGCCGCTGAGCCTGCGCGTCCGGAGCCTGTGCTCCGCAACGGGCGAGGCCACAGCAGAGGGAGGCCCGCATACCACAAAAAAAAAAAAAAAAAAAAAAAAATACACAAGACAGAAAAAATATATATAGCTAGTGTTGCATATTATATTCCTTAATTTATTCTCACATGTATCGTGTCTGTTAATCATCATGACCTGCTGAGGCAGTTATAACTGCCCCAGCTTTGCATTTAAGAAATGAAGCGATTGTCATCACGTTTCAGTGCCTGGGCACAAGAGCCAGGAGTCTTTCAGTAATTTCTGCGTGTTTCGGTATATTACAGCATGGAGTCATCAGGGCTGATCAGGCAGAGTCAATTTGTATTCAATAACTGCGGATGAATAAGAACAAGTTTTAAAGATTTCTACCAAAAGCGCTTACAATATAAAAAGTTTTTTTCTTTGAGAAATAATCATCAGTATATGGGAAAAGCCACTTTTGAGGAAGAGTTCACTCCCTGACAATGTGTATCTCCCCATATTTCTTTCCTGCCATGCACAGATTCAACTCTCATTTTTGTTCGTTAAACTTTTACATGGATGCTTCTACCTATTCCACTTGATATAAAAGAACTGGCTATAACCACGTAAAGAGAGAGAAGAATTATCCAGAAGCACTAAGACGATCATGTTTCCTAAACAGTTACTAAGAAAGCTAATTTAAGGACTGCAGAATGTATTGTCACAATGACCCACTGGCCCCCTGCTCACAATTCTCTTCTACTTTGCCTGTCCTGGGACCCTCTGCTACCCAGAAGCAAATGCAGGTCTTCTGGGGGCCTTGACTACCACCCCCAGTAACCCTTGGATGGCCTGCAAATGGTCCTGATAACATCTGATAATTCTTTCACTCATCAATCCCCTAAATTTGCCACCGCAGAAAGACGGAGTGTTACTGGCAAGTAAGTAGCATCCCACAGGGCGGAGGGTGTGCCCTGCTCAACGTCAGGCTTTTCAGCTGAGTGGACAATCTGGTGTAACAGTGGGATGCTGGGAGCAGGGACACCGGACACCAAAGCTCTCCTGGTCCTGTTGGTAACTTCATTTCCCAAACGTTCATAATTAAACAGCTTTTATTGAAGTAATCAGCATGAGCTCCTTAGCTTTGTTTTTGCAACCGGTATCGTGTTTATGGAGCCAAATATTAGAGACTTTGATACTGAATACCTCCTCGGATGTGTTAACGTTGGCAGGGTCTCTAGATTCTGAAGATGCCGGGCTGCCTCAGCACAGCCTCCGCTCCAGCCTCCAGCTCATCAGCCCCCCTCCCAGACCACAAAGCAGCAGTTCTCCTGTAAGACTCACTTACAGTATTTCTCCTGAAAAGTCCCAGGGAACGGTGTGCAATTGAAACAGGGTGAAATATGATCTCAAAGTGTCTGTCCAACCAGAAGTTTTCAAAGAAAACATTTCTTAAATCTTGTGTTCACTGCTGTTTCAGCAGGCCAATTAGATTGGATGGGACTAGGGGGGGAGCTGTCGCCAGTCACTGCAGCAGGAATAGCAAACAAGACTTAGAGCAAATAAACGAGCCCCAAACTGGCATCCCAGGGGCCCCTGGCCAATGACCTCTTTCACTCCCCAGGCGGGACGACCAGCCCACCCTCTGGGACCCCGGGCCAAACTACAGGTTAATCAGATGAGACATTAGTTAGCAGCCTCGATTACTAGAAAGTAATTAATCAGGGAAAGTCTCCAAACAGGAGGAGGATAAATAAACAGCAGGCACATGGGGTCCCATTTTGGCTCTAGATAAGGCTGCCATCCAGGTGTCCTGCTGGGGTAGAGCCCATCTATCTTGTTCCATTCCTCTTAGGAAATGTGGTGACATTTCTCACATCTGCCTAGAAAATGCAAAGCCAAGAGGGCTCTGAATGGGAAGAAGATGAGGGACTTTGGAAAAACTATTAGAGGAAAGGCTCCCGGGGATGGGGCGGGGGACAGGGGTGGGTGTGGGGAGCTTTGCCCTCCCTGTACATCCTTTTTCATTGTATGTAAATTCTGCCTTATTTCCACATTTAAAAAAAGAAGAAGGAAAGGTTCTCCGTGGGTTGCCAAACTCCTATTCATTTGGAGAAAACCAGGGGCTCAAGTGCTTTTCTTACGTCTGGGCATAAGACGCCCACTGGGTCATTAGCCCCCGAGACTCTGTTCAGCTTCAGGGACTCTCGGTACAAAGCCGTGAAGGATTCAGACCATCCGAAATTACTGGTTTCTTCTTCAATATTGATTTGGGGATGAGGAAGATTAGAAAGGATGGAAGAAAATGTAGTTAAATGCAAGCGGAAAGTGTCAACCATTGGTCCAGCTCGACTTGACGCATTACATCAAATAAGGTCATTTGTTTATGTTGCATCTTTTTCTTTCTGGAGGAACAAAAAATGTCAGCAACTAGAGAATGTGTGTAATGTAAACACGGCTGTGTTAGCTCAGCTCCAGGGAAAGCACACCCAAACGTAAGTCAGCGCAGGACATCCTCTGCTCAGAGGACAAGCACAATGATTTTAACCTAATGACCCACTCTTAAACGGCTCTACAGCAAATCGCAATTAAATAAATACCACTTAACAGAAGCGATTTGTTTTACAGCTAGACTATTTGTGGGGAGAGAAAGAGAAGGCTGAATGAGCCACTTAATCTTTAATTATAAAATTAAGGTAGTTTCCAAATATTGTTATGAATTCAACCTCAAGCTAAATTTATAAAATGTCCCAGCGATGAGTTACAGGCATTCTGGAACAAAACAGAGAGATGGGAGGTGTGGAGGTCGACCAAAAACTGAGGTTGCTTTAGTTTGTTGTCTTAAACTAAAGTTGAGTCTAGTGGCCTTTCTTTGGCCCAATGATTAGGAAGACCTGATTAGAGCTGTATAAAAATCACGGCATAGACACCAGTGAATGAGTGAAAACTGTGGCCACACGTGTTGCTGTGGGAAACTACAGGACTGAGGGTCAGGAGAGCTGAAGTCAAGGCCTGGCTCTGCTGGTCTCTGGAGCACCGGGGAGGAATTCGTTGGAATGGAGGAGAGAGAGCTATTACGGCTTGTAGCTGACACTGAGAAATCATGACAGCTCTTGCGGGATCCAGTGACCTGGTCAGCCTTCCCCAAGGAGGGCCGACAGGCGGCACTGACACCTCCTTCACTCAAGGGCTGATCCTTCCTCCCTCCTCCCTCCCTTCTCTGCACAGTCTCGCCCTCTATGCGTTTCCTGTCTCATTATTTAATTCTGATATTTTTGAGGTGTTTTAATTTTTCACGTGTTTTTAATTTTTTTCACGTAGGCGCCCACACAAATATCTTTGAGCAGGTGACCTGGACCAGGCTTTGTGGCCTCCAAGAAAGACCAATCACACTTTCATCTTGCCCCCCACAGACCTTTACAACCTCAAAAAACTGGTAATGGTGTCCCTAGGAATACCGGGGGCTCAATCGAAAGCTGAGTCCTGCAAAGTCTTTTCCTCTTACAGCCTCGAATGATCCCTAAAAATCCAGACTTTCCAGAAACAGCTACCAGTTTGCCTCCCCTGCTTGTGTGTCACTGTTGAGATCAAAAAGGGCACTCATGCTGCTGAGAAGCCAAAGCCTTCCACCGGGGCACAGCAAATCCCACGAGACGGTGAGCCTACTCAGAGCACGGTCTCCCGCAAAGGCAACTCCTCAAAAGGCACCACTCAGTCGGCCACTGATTATGTCGAAGGCTCTGTGAGAGCAGAAGCCATGTTTTCTCTGTCAGGACACCTAGCATGAGGCCTGAACACAGCAGCTGTCACCTGTTCCACTCTACCTAGCAGCTGCCTGGGCCCAGCACTCTGCTGTCTCTGAAGATGCAGAGAAATAAAATTTAGCCCCTCCTATAAAGAAACTAATAAGGGAGACAAATATATGAATAGATAATTAAAATCCTAAATGGCGCGTGTTAACGCTAGATGTGGCGGAAACATAGATATCTCTTTCTTTAATCCACGTCAAATGATCTCCAAGTCTTACTGACTTCTAGAAATCACTCGCTAAAGCAAAACCTTAAGCAAATAGCTCTTCCTGAGTTCAAAGTCCAAACTGCAGGTGACGGTCCTAAATCACTCTGATACGATCGGGCTATACTTGGAGGCCCCACACTGCCAGAAGGACCCTGACAGATGAGGACGTATTCAGGAGACGAAGAACAAGGTGGCAGATAAACTCAGAGTCATGATTAAGAGGGAATCGTTGAAAGAAAGCCAAGGAGGGTCGTCCGGGCAAAGAGGACTTGGCAGATCCCTGTGAGGGTCTCAAGGGCAAGAAGCATGCAGTGTCCGTGCAGGACAGCCCCCTGTGACCGTGCAGGTGATGGCGGACTGCGTGCATGGAGCTCCCTGGAGCTGCGCGGCTCACGGCTGCACAATCGCACGTGGAAGCCCCGTCTCATCCCTCCTCTACGGTGCCCAGAAGAGCAGCCTCTTGATAAATGTTTGGTGAATGAGACCCATTGCTATCTACAGATGTAGCATTTTTTGGTGAAAAACTGCTGTCTAAAAGACGAAGCAGATCTTTTTACTAATTTAGTTGTTGCCCCAAATGGCAGAAGATCAATGGATGCAAAAAATCAGAGGTTAGGTGAAACGTTTTTTAAGTTTTGAAGATCTTTCTATGAAGCAAAGTGGTCAAACTATGATGGGGGTGACAGGAGGCAGGCGTGGGGCCCCCTGCCTCACAGACGCTCTACCAACAAGAGGGCAGATGAGCGGCTTTCGGGACTTGGGGAGAATGTTCCATTCTTGGAAGAGAAAGTGGAGTTTGGGCTCAAGCTGGGGGCTGCCGCAGGGTCCTGGTAAAGAGCAAACGGTGGTGAGCGGACCCCTGGGAGGTCCCAGAGCCTGGCAGGAGGTTGCACCAGCGGGGCCCCAAAGAGTTAAATTTCTCTTCAGCTCCGGAACATTTTAAAAGTTATTTCTTGTCAAATCAAAATGTTTCCAAATGACTCCTTAGGTCGGAAAATGCCAAGCATTACCGCGTGGGTTTGCTCGGCAGGCAGAGGGGCCTGCAATGCCGTCCAACCGCATTCTGCATGCGGTGGGAGAAGTCCCGTGTCCCCCGTCCTTCCTAATCTGATGAATACTCGTCATAAATTCTGGCCAGGCCGTCGGCAGGGCGGCCGCTGGCACGGGGCGAAGGGGAGGGGGCTGCTTTACGAGGGCCAGAGGAGACAGCAGGCCGCCAAGCCCTCTGCAAGAAGCTAGTAAATCAGCAGCCAGGGGAGGCTCCGCGCACAAGGGACTGCCCCGCCCCCAGAGTCTCGGGGAGCGCAGGTGAACCGGGCGGGAGAGGAGGGAGGGCCGGCTCTGAGTCGCTTGTGGCTGTGGGATCCTGAGGCCCAAGGTAAGGAGGTGCAGTGAAGCCGGATTCCACCAACTTCCCAGGGCCTCCGGCGGGCCACGCTGTCCCTCCATAGGCACCCGACCGGATGCTGGGAATACAGGGACACTGACAGAGAGGACCCCTGCCAATTAGTAGCTTGCTTTCCGGAAGGGAGACCCACTCAGGGAAGAAAGCTTCTATTAGTTTGCTCGAGGTACCATAACAAAATACCTACCATACACTGGAGGCTTAAACAACAGAAATGATTTTCCCCACAGTTCTGGAGGCTGGAAGGCTCAGATCAAGATCCCACAGGGGCACTTTCTTATAAGGGCTCTTGTGGAGAACTGAGCTCAGCTACTCCATGGAATTGCTGCCTCGGCATCCGTTTTGCTTGGCCAAGCAGACCTCGGGGACCTTAAACTGACACTAGCCCTCCCATGCAAGCACACGCCCTAGATAGCAGCCCAGAGTCACAAGCAAATGTAAGTTCCCAGGAGGACTTCCCCAGCAACCCTTGTGATCTACGGTCCCCCTGCCTCCCAGTGCCTGGCCTTGTTTGCCTTATTGCACCCCCGTGGGGCTCACCCAAACCTTGCTCTTTCCATTTGAGTCAGCCAGTCCAGCCCTAGCCTGGGAACCCCAAAGCCCTGTACCCCACAGGCCCTAATAAAGGCATGTGCCCACGGTGGTCCTTCCCCTGCCCTCTGTCTGCATTCTGCTTCACCTCCCCATATGGCCACTTGAGTGTGCTGGGTAATTCCTCCAGGACCAATAAGGAATGAATTTCTCCTTTTCACTTTCCCTTGTGGATGACTGTTGAACTGTGGCTCAGCATCCAGGACCCTGTGCTCCGCTTAACAAAAGTTACTTTAACAAAGTCATAACAATTCTCATCCTGGCTTGCAGATGGCTGCCTTCTCGTTGTATCCTCACATGGCAGAGAGAAAGAGAGTGAGCTCTCTGGTGTCCCTTCTTATAAGGACGCTAATCCTATTGGATCAGGGAGGGCCCCACCCTTACGATCTCATCTAAGCTTAATTACCTCCATAAAGGCCCTATCTCCAAATGCAGTCACACTGAGGGCTGGGGCTTCAACGTATGAATTTTGGGAGGGACACAAACATTCAGTCCATCACAGAGCTCTAAAAAATAACTCTAATAAGAGGTAGTAAATGCTGTTATAGAACTGTGGAGTGACTCATCTGACAGAGGGGGTTAGGGGTGAGGGAGTAATAAAGGAAAATGCCATAGAAGAGGCATCTGATCTGAGCCAGGTAGAATAAGAAAGAACCCACCCAGTGAAAAAATAGAGGAGGGAGACCATATAAGATGGTGGGAAGAGTACAAGCTGCCAGATTGAAATCCTGCCTCTGATCCTACTAGTTCTATGACCCTGGACAAGCATTTTAACCTCTCTGAATCTCAGTTTACTCAACTGTAGAATGGAATTAAGATTGTCTACTTGACAGGGTTGCCGTGGAGGCTAACAAATGAGCTCCTGTTAAGGAGCTTAGCAGACAATGCTAGCTGGTAAGAGATGGCATTCCAGGCAGAACAGAGGTGAGAGCCCGTCAATCACACGGAGTCTTCAAAACAGAAGGGCTGTTTAGAGAAGGGTGAGCAGTTCAATGTAGCAGCTTCAGGAACATCAAGAAGAGGACAAGGATGTGGGATGAGTCCAGACTGGGAGTTTATTGAATGATGGACTAAGGAGTTGAACTTTGTTCTGAGAGCTCCATGGAGCCATCGGAGGATGTAGAGCAAAAAAGTGACATGCAGAGGCCTAGATTTTAGGAAGATCACTCTGGTGTCCATGTGAAGCAGGAACTAAAGAGAAAAGGAAAGCTGGACCGAGGAACAAGGCTTGGGTATCCAAAGTGGAAGACGAGAAAATGTGCCAATAACCATTCTGCCTGGCAGCTAAGTCCCTTTCCACTTCAAAGAGCATCTGCTGAACTTCCACAACACGCAAGCCCCAGGCCAAGGGCTGCAGCTGAGACTCTGGCCCAACCCCCACCTACTCAGTATGCGGGACCCGCCACAGTCTTTTCCCAGCACACCTTTCCAGTCTTTCCCCAACACTCCCCAGCAGGCACGCTGAACTCCAGCCAAACAGACTGAAGGGCCTTTCCTGACAGAATGAGCTTAAACTATTTCTTCCCCTTGTGCCCTTGTTCTTGTTGTGGGAACCTCCATGCCTGGGTCTGAATCACTCCTTTTCCAATGCTTTTACAAGCACTGTGTGACCTACAGCAGATCACTTAAACTGTCTGCACATCTGTTCTTAATATGCGTAATTTAAATAGTGATAGTACTTGTAGGAACACCATAAAGACTAACTAAAGCACTTAGCACCAGATCTGGCATATTTGCTACCATTTGCCTGCACGACTCCCCAAGTCCTCACCCAGGATCACTTTTCTCACCACTGACCTCTACAGCCTGTCCCCTCACTCTGCCCTCAGAAGCTGACATACATTACAGTCTTCTGGGCACTTTAGTTTTCTTCACCCCAAACCACGCCCCAGTGGAGAGATCTCACAAGGCCTATATATTCCTCATCTGTGTGTCCTCTCAGCACTGAGCATATGAGACTGTGGATAGATCTGAACGGGACAGATATCTGTACAGAGTTAGGCTCTGCAGGGTAAACAGCACAACGCCAAGACCCACCCACCCAACATGCCATGTCCATACTCCCTTCTAAGTATGTTTTCTTCCTGCCAATAGTCCCTGATGATTGGACCAGAAGAGGACACAGACTTAATGGAAGCCTGCTAATAAAATGGCCAGGCACACATGACATGGCCCAACCAAAAACAGGAGCTAAGACAGTTAGAGTCTCTGTTAAGAACATGGTTGGAAACAAGAAAATCCAGCAAGGCCAACAAGAGGCGAAATTGAAAGGAGTTTGAAAGTCCTGAAATCAAGACAGAGTGATTGAAGGGAATCTAGAATTGGAGCACGGGAGCCCACAGCAAGTAAAAGTTCTGAGAAGCCAGAAATTATCAGTGATCATAAAAATTACATATATTGAAGATCTACTAAGTGCCACCCACTGAGCTAAGCAATACATGGATTACCTAATTTATTTTTTACAAAAACCCAACGAGTGGTCACTATTATTAGTCCCATTAGAAGAAACTGAGTCACAGGACAGTTAAATGCTATAAGCTCCATTGCCTCTTGGCCCCTCAATTCCGTATAAGAAACCCTCACTCTAACCCCTACGCCCACCGCCCATGACTTGAAGTAACACGGGCAGATCTCCTCTCTGTGTAAGTACAGGAGCAGAAAATACTGTGGAGACAAAGACTGCACATGAGACATGGAAAAGGAGAGGACATGAAGAAGCATCCCATCAAACGTGGCCCAGATCAGCCTAGTCCCAAGTGGCTGCCTAGACCCCTGGCTTGTCGGAATCACTCATTCTCCTGGGCCCTGAAGGTTTGTGTCATGCAGGACTACATGCTGTTACTATCTTTAATGACTTTGTACCTATCATGCCTTTTCTTCCCAGCCAGCTTATGAGCTCCTTGAAAACAAAGATCATGCCTTCCCAGGCTGTTTGTCCTTTGGCAAATGAGGGTGTCCTGAACATTTTCAGAAATTATCCCTCTGGCTCTGTTCAAAGTGCCAATCTCCCACCCATGTACACAGCAGGATCCTTCAGTGCTCCCCAAAGGCATTGGAGCCCTTAGGTGTAATCTGAGCACCACCAGCAGAATAAATAAATCCCTGCCCTGGTGGCAAACCCTTCCCTTTACTTCTTCCCCCATAAAACCAAACTTCTCCAACCCAATCTCACGAGAGCTCTCTAATGGGTTCTTTGTTTTGTTTATTCCACTTAGTTCAAGCCAGAAGCAAACAAGAGAAAATGCACAAGGAACCGCCTAGCATATCGCATGGCATGGACTCAGGAACTCTGTGTTTCCTCCAGTACTGCTTAATTGGAAGAGTGCAAACTTTTGTGTTTTAAATGGCCCCCCAAATGACTGGGCAGTGAGTGGCAGGTCCCATTGCCAAGAATCCTGCTTCTCAGCCCATGGGCAGACTTGCCGTGTGGGCAGGGACAATGTAAACTTCAGGCTCTCATCTCTGCAACTCCCAGATGGCCCCTCTGATAGTAATGAGCAGAGAGCGAGACTAGTCTACACCTCCAAATGGGGGTCCAGCTCAGGATCCATGTGTAGGAATCAGCCTCGGAAGAAGCTGCTTCTGCAGGGCTGGACTGAAAAGCAGAGTCCTGACCTGAGAAAATGGCAGATACTGAGACTTGCAAAGTTGAAAACCTCATGCCAGTTTCAAAATAGCAAGAAGGGAATAAAAGAAATCCCCAAACCCAGGGCTCAGAGCTAAACTATGAAGACTGGAGCACACGCAAGCAGGTAGGGGGTGTCTACCAAGATGGGCTTAGTGAAAGTGACGTAGAAATGAGGGCTAGCAGAGCAACTGTCTATGCAGTGGTTTTCAAACATTTTTAGCAGATGAACTCTGTTTTTAAAATGAAAGCTATGCAACCCTAACACATAAACAATTTTTTAAAAACCAGTTAGTAAATTAATACATTTACTAATTATAAGAACAATAGATAAGAACAATGGAATTAATTTTATTAGAATGAAAATTTGAAACAGGATGACAGTGGCAGTTTTATTTCACCTGCAGCATCTAATTTATTTCAGCATTTTGTCTTGGTTCTACAGTTTCCAAGGAAAATATAAATCCCTGTCACAGAGACAAGTTGTTGGAAATGATAAATAGTTCTTTTTAACCAATTGCATTGCAACAGGATAATCTTCAATTAGGCAGAAAAAGGAAAAGCTTTATTCTGGAATTTGCAAAAAAATGCCCAAACATCTTGAAGAACAACTCAAATTTGCATAATCACTAAAGGCGAGATTCCGTTGGTTTAAAAAACCCCGGCCAAGAACATCTACTAACATTGGCCCCTTGATTTCATGGATTGGCATGGACTGGAAACATGGCCCATTGGCCTGTTTTAAAAGTTTCTTTCTGTGTGGAGTGGACATAGAAGCCAAAGAGGCCCCTGGTGGGGAACTGGTGAACAACCCAAGAATGCAAGAAGAAGGAAACTACCTAGTCCATAGCATCAAATAGCTTAGAAGCAGGAAAAAAAAACAACAAAAAAGTAGAGTTTGACAGGCTCAAGACAAAACCCCAGATGTATCATTTATTAGCTGTGTGACTTTGGGGAAATTATTTAAAATTTCTGAGCCTAAATGTTCTTATCTATAAAACTAGGATACTAATTTTCTTTCACTGGATTGTTACAAATATTAAATGAGATGCCGTGTGTACAAGCCTGGCCGTTTAGTCCCTCAGTAACTAGGAACGAGGATGGAGCAAGAGTGACCGGAGGGAGGGGGACACAGAAGCCTGGTGGTTGTCTTGGGAACCTGATCCAGACCTGGGAGGGTCTCAGGAGCAGGCCTTCATCAGGTGGAGAGCGGAGGGAGGGAAGGGGGGCTCACTTGGTTCCTCCCGCCTCCATGGGGATTGTTACAGGGGACAGAATAGAGCCCACATGAAGAGCTGTAGAAGGTAGAGGCTGAGGGCCACAAAGACCAGGAGATGCTATAGCTATAAACACGGCAAATGCAAGGAGGACCCTTGTGCCTCTGCATGCAGATTTCTGCCAATAGATATCCCCTACTCACTTTCCTCCCAAAAGTCTGTAGAGGAGAGATGGCAGCACCCATGCCAGACCCTACAGCAGACCAAGCAGAAAGGGGGCACACCAGGGCAATGCTACTTGGAGATGCCAATGCCAACCCTGTGCCCTGAATACGCATATACCGTGAGCTCACCACTTCATTAATGGAAGCTCGGGGCATCAAAGTCCCGAGTTCTTTGATCCCTTCCCCAAATAGCTGCCTGCCCCCATTCACAAATATAATTTCTAGAGAACTTTCTTCCTATATTCAACCCCACTGGGGTCTCTTTAAACAAAACCCTAATGTTTCCTTTGCCCTGGGTGATTTACCACCACCATAGCTAGCCAACTCCCTTAGTCACCCTACAGCTCTGTCAGTCTATCTAATGCCTGATTAGATATGGGCCAAGATGAGATAAGAGGGCAGATTCTTCAGGAAGAGGAAGAAAGTGAAGCCCCAAACACTGCAGCCTTCCCCACAATGTGCAAGAAAGCAACACCCTTAAACATAGGCTGATACCTTCTCTTAGGCAGAATCTGTTGAATCCCAAAGGTCCTCTTACTTCCCACACTGCCAATCTGCGACTCAAAGGTTCAAGTCCTGTGAGTGAAGGGCCTCACAGGCATGTGGCTTCTTGTTGGAACAACAGATCAAAGGGGAGAGAGAGTCCACACCCCCTCCTAATGGATCTCTTAACAAGCTTACGTAAAGATCACCGATTCACAGAGATCATTGTCCTGGTGACAGGGAGCTGTAATTGATTATTGTGACTTAGATGCTTCGAGAGTGATTCATTAGGGCCCCATCATCTCTGTCATCTTTAATGGGAAGGGTTGGGTGGTACGTAAACATGGTTATGACAGGCAAGGAGAGAACAAACAGACCAGAGAGAAAAAGAACCACAGAGGTCTCTGCGAGGTGAAGCCTTTCTTTCCCAGAAGGTTAAGATAATTCTGTCAGAGATGCTCTTCCAGCAACTGCCCTGACCCAGTGCTACAGCAGGACCTAAGCAGTGCCACTCCACATGGCCTTCCTAGGCATCTCAGAACCTCAAGCACAGAGCTCCACAACAGACAATTAAATGAGAGGCTGGGGTATAACGGTTGTACTATTTCTAAAGTGTACTTGATTTGCCTATGGGATATCCACAGCGCAATGTATGGTCGTGCTAACCCTTCCTGAGGATCAGTAAACTACAGGCAAATACACTCCTTATCCTTACTTGGCAAATAACACCACGATGAACACCAAGGAGCTTGACTGCTTGCTATATGAAAAAAAAAAAATCATTTCATTATGATCTCAAGGAAAGTCATGTGTGAGTCACAGTGAATCCATCTCATTTTCTAGGATAAAGCCTGGCACATAATGGGTATTCTAAATTGTTTACTGAAGTACTAGAATCTGGTTGTGTAACTGGTATTACCCACTTCACCAAAACACTGTCACCTTTCTTCCTAACATTCAAATTAACCATTTAAATCTCTATCCAAATTATCAGGATATCCAGTTTCTCTTCCTTGGCCTAGAATTGCCTATGAGTCCAATGTTCAAACCAAAGGGGCTAGTCTAACTTTCAAACTCCAAGTAAAGTGAGAAGTAGAGAATCAGGTTGATCCAAAACTAAAACCCCAGGTCGTTGCCACATCGATTTCTGTCAGAAATAGATATATTTGGGTACACAGCAGTGATAACACACTTCCTGGTCCAGATCCCTATGCTAACAGTAGCGTTTTCTTCCAGAGAAACAACCCCACATAACGTACTCAAGAGTTGGGCTTGGCCAAGGATGTCCCCAGCTTGACTTCCCAAGGTCTTTGCTTTCCCCTCACATGCTCAGCTACTGTTCCCTGGACAGGAGGGGCTGGTTAAGGGAAGGAGCTTCTAGCCTTATCCACCAGTTCTGGGAGAGACTGACTTGGTGAAACCATGAGGTTGGCCTTACATTTATGTAAAGTTGTCACTCAAATGTTATTTTTTATTGTGTTGTTTTTTCTGAAAAGAATAAGATCTGCTCCAAAATGTTTTCTTGATATCACCTAGAAAGACAGAAAAGCAGAGAAGTTGGCCTCTTTAAATGGAAACTTTTTTACTTTTTCCTTCTTCTTTTTTTCCTCTTTTTTTTTTTTTTTTTTTTTTTTTTTTTTTGCGGTACGCGGGCCTCTCACTGTTGTGGCCCCTCCCGCTGCAGAACACAGGCTCCGGACGCGCAGGCTCAGTGGCCATGGCTCACGGGCCCAGCCGCTCCGCGGCATGTGGGATCCTCCCGGACCGGGGCACGAACCCGTGTCCCCTGCATCGACAGGCGAACTCTCAACCACTGCACCACCAGGGAAGCCCAACCTTCTTCATTTTTTAAGATCGACACTTTTAAATTAATCATGCTTCTCAGTTTAGGGCACATTATCATCATTATTCTGTACACCCTCTCCTTTTATTGTTTTTCCCCTTTAAAGCCCATTTCTGACTCATTGTCCTTCTAATGCTAACCCTAACCCTAATCATTCTCATGTGTTTAATCCACATCTTTTTCTCTCTGTCCCTATAAAATATGCATTGTTTTGTGTAATCTCATTCTATTTCCTGATTTTTAATTACGCACTATATTTTAAGGTCCATCATATGTAGTCCATTGCTTCTGACTTATAGCACAGTACACCATAAAATGCTGCCCCACATTTTAACGATCCACTCCCCAAGGGATGGACACTGGCTTGCATCCAATGCCTTCGACCATAAACAGCACTGCAATGTCCACCCTCATTCAGGTTGCCTATGGACCTATGTGAGCATTTTTGTGCTGAATCATAGAGTATGAGTATACTTAATTTAGCCAAATACTGCCAGAATGCCCTCCAGAACGTCTGCGCCAGTCTACACTACCCCAGCAGAGCATGAGACTTACACAAATATCACTCTTTGTAACATGTCTTAATAGCTGGCAAGAAAAATATTCCCTCTTTATTTTTTTAAAATTCACTTAGCTATTCATGGATCTTAATCCTTCCATATATTTTTAGAATATTTTTATCAAGTCCTTCAAGATATCTCACTGGAATTTTAAATGAAATTGTATTGAATTTGTAAATTAATTTGGGTAGAAAAAGCTTGATAAGATTGACTCATTCGGGCTTCCCTGGTGGCACAGTGGTTGAGAGCCCGCCTGCCGATGCAGGGGACGCAGGTTCGTGCCCCGGTCCGGGAAGATCCCACATGCCGCAGAGCGGCTGGGCCCGTGAGCCATGGCCACTGAGCCTGCGCGTCCGGAGCCTGTGCTCCACAACGCGAGAGGCCACAACAGTGAGAGGCCTGCGTACCACAAAAAAAAAAAAGATTGACTCATTCCATACAAGAACAAGGAATGTCTCTCCATTTAAATGAGCCATCTTCCATGTATTCCAAGAAAATTTAACATTTTCCCATAGAAATCTTGTGTACTCTTAAGTTAACTCCTAGATACCTTATAGTTTTTATTGATAGTATGAAGGTTACCTTCTTTTCTTACTATGTTTTTAGTTGATAGCTGATTACTGCTGATGAAAAATAATGTTATATATATGAAAGCTGATCTGACAGCAAACTTACTGAACTTTCTATTGCTTCTAATTTTTGTTTTTTTTTTTTTCTTTTTACAGAAACTTCTTTTAATGTTATCTTACCAATTACCTCACTGAGCTACAGTTACAGCAAATATTGCTGCTTGGAATCTTTTTGTTTGTTTGTTTTAGCTGTATGGAGACTATAGATTTTAAAAGCTGAGCAAGTTACTTTTTTAAAGAAGTAACAACATGGTGAATAATGGGAACCAAGAAGAAAGATCTAACTCTATTTTAATATGGAACATGTTCTACATAAAAGTTAGAACTGGAAGTAAATGCTCCTCTTGGTTCTTAGAAGATTTGAGAATACTGTTTAGGGTAAACTTGTTTTTTTTAACAGTTGTATAGATAATGTGATAAATTAAGACATAAAGGTTATACGAGGGCTTATAAAAACACGTCTTTCAACAGCTGTGTTAAGAAAGTGTCTTGTGAAAAGAAACGGAAGAACATTTGTTACATAGCAACACTGACAGCTGTAAGCACAAGGACAGTCACTTAGCCTGAGTTACCAGGGCAGGAGGCTAACTACTGCATGTGGTCCTCCCAAGAAATGTCTGTTTCCTCTTCCTAGGTCTCCAGTTCTACATCCTTCATCCCCTGTCCTCTTTACACCTTTGGCTACAGTATGAGGAGGTTAAAGTTCTCCCAACTGGAAATATTCATGAGGAATGCTCCCAGTTCATTGAACTTCTGTCAGTTTTGCCGGGTACATTTAAAGCAGTGGCAGATGTTTCCCCTGTGTTATTCATAGCCTTCTTCATGTTTCCACAAGCAGGAAGAACCCTGAAGCAAATGAGAGCTATCTCTAATTAAAAGCAGGAATACTATATGCTAAAAGCAAATTCAGTTTGGAAGGAATATGTCACAAGTTTCAAAGTCCTCCTGTGGATTTTAAAATGATGGAAGTGATCCTGATCACAAAGTGATCATTTGGAAGAGTCATATTCCTTCATGCCATCAAAGCCTTTTCCTGATTCTTTTCTTACAGCCTATCAAAGAGCAGCTGGAAGGCCTCTGGGGCTCCACCCAACAGCAAACACGAGATTCCACTCCCATCTTGGACAAGGGGCTGAGAACCACCCCACTTTGCAGTGAGCAGAGAGGTCTGCCATCACCAAAGGCAGCTCCCTGAGGAACGAGCTGGGGCAAGAGGGAAGGAGTGACTAGGATGGGGACGTGAATCTTGCTCAGCTCTTTTAAGACAGATACATACTGCCACCTGGTTCCCATTACAGCCTCAATACAGTGAGACTCGCCTACTGAGGCACCCAGGTGGAAGAATGAAGCTGAGGCCCTGTGTGCCTGGAGCCCGGAGAATGTTCCCAGCATATCACAATTACAGAAACATCTGTGCCCAACAGCTTCCAGCCGAACTGCTGTGAAAATTTACAGTGTTCGATGCTTTCAGAATTTCTCACTTCTCAGCCTGAGGCAGGGTGGTCTCAGGGCTGCCAGTGAGTTGCTTCAGGAAGTGAGAGAGATCACAATTTCCAGGGTCTGGATGAAATGCAGTGTAAGCGTGTGAGGGGTGAGCCTGGAGCCCTGCGTGCTGTGGACTTCCATCAACTGATCATCTCTTCCTTATCTTTCAATTCAATCAACATATACTTGTTGAGCACGGTATGAAATGACTTTACAATGGATCAAAATCTGAGTAAGACTTGGTCTTCAAAGAGCCAACAACTTAGTGAGAAGTAACCAATGATTAAAAATGATTCAAATAATAAAAAATTATGTATTTGGAAACCAAAAGACACCAATGAAACAGCTATCAAGCATTACACTAAATGTAAACAATTTTGTTCGTTTTGCAAGTACCATCTGGAACAGCACCACCATAATTAAGGTCCTCAAACTAGCAACAATAGCATTACCTGGTATCTTGCTAGAAATGTAAATTCTATGACCCCTGCGCCTGATCTATCATCTGGGAATAGGGCCCAGGAGTCCGTGTATTAAAAGTTTTCCAGGTGAAACCTTAAGAAGCAATGATCTAGCATATAGACAAAACCAAAAACCAATTCTAGGCAAATAAATTCCCCCAAAACAACTCAACCTGATTTTTCCACGGGGCCAGGGAAGAAAGGCAAAAAGGACAGACTTGCCAGTGCAGTGTAGCAAAGGGTCATGACGTTCAGTGGTAGAAGTGGGGTAGGATTTGCGAGTCGTAGTGAGAACCAGCAAAGGGAAGAACTGATATAAAGTCTTGGAAAATCACAGAGATTATGTGTGAGGATATTTTCCTAAAACATTAGACATTGTTAATATATAAAGTTATGCAAAGACCTCTCACCAATTAGAGGGTAAACTATCACTGTGTGGTTGGGAAAATTGGCCAACAAGGCCTCAGTCACAATTTACACAACATCCACACAAACTTCACTACCATCTGACTATGCTGAGAACCATGGATTTTCACTTTTTCCTGCTTCTAAATGTTGGAACGCTTTTGTGATGTTTAATTTTATATGTCAACTTGATTGTATCACAGGGCACCCAGACATTTGGCTAAACATTAATCTAGATATATCTATAAGGGTATTTCTGGATATTTCTGGAGAAGATTAACAGTTGAACTGGTAGGCTGAGTAAAGCATATGGCCCTCCCCAATGTGGCTGAGTCTCATCCAATCAGTTGAAGACCTGAACAGAAAAAAAAGGCAGAGTAAGATGTAATTCTCTCTCTTTGCCTGTCTTTGAGCTAGAATATCAGCGTCTTCTGCTGCTTTCAGACTCAGGCTCAGAACTTAAACCATCAGTTCTCCTGGGTCTCCAGCTTGCAGACTGCAAATCTTGGGACTTCTCAGCCTCCATGATCACTTAAGCCAATTACCTATAATAAATCTCTTTTTATATGTAAATACACACACACACACACACACACACACACATAAACACACACACACACACACACACATCCTATTGGTTCTACTTCTCTGGAGAACCCAGACTTATATAACTTTGTTAAGAAAAATGCATAGTAGACAGGTAAGCAAGCTGCTTGAGAAATGCCCTAGGCCTCCAAACCCTTCTATTTCCAGCTTTGACAGGATTCAACAAAACTTTCAGGGATTTTAAACAATGAAGTTAACGAAAGCTGTGCATGCTCTTCAAACATTCTAGTTCACTGTCTTCAATCAACTGACACATACTCCCTGCCCATCCCAGCTCCATGCTGCTCAGCCCTGTGGAAATAAAATAGAGGCTACTAGTTCCAAAGTCATTTTAACCATCTCTTATAACTTCCTTAGGAAAGCCAGGTACCCTCACAAGTACTGCCACCATTTTCAGTGCATTCACATCCCTCCTTGGGACAGAGAGCTCAATAATCCAATCATCTGAAGATTGGGCCCAATTTTCTGCTCTGATTCTGAGCTCTGTTCCAAGGCCTACAAGAAGCAGAGGCAAGACACTCCGCACCATGGACCTGATGTCGGATGGGAACTCCAGGAAGGCAACATGCTTTCAAGAGACTTCTATAACTACCACCACCTGCCACCCAATCAGGCAATATTCTCTATTATTCACCTATGATGCAAAAGTTCTCATCCCAGACACTTGGCAATTTTATACTGAGTTGAGCCTCTGATAATACAAGAGCAATGCTGATGCTTAATAAGTGGCCAAACGTTGAACCTTCTGATTTCCCATTACATCACATTTTTCCTTCTTGGTTTTTTTCCCCAGCTCTATTGAGGTATAATTATTATAATGTAAAATAATTTTATTTTACAAATAAAATTGTATATATTTAAAGTGCACAGGGCTTCCCTGGTGGCGCAGTGGTTGAGAGTCCGCCTGCCGATGTAGGGGATACGGGTCCGTGCCCCGGTCCGGGCGGATCCCACACGCCCCGAAGCGGCTG
>NC_041225.1:39477363-39480758 GCF_002837175.3 Physeter macrocephalus
GCCGCTGAGCCTGCGCGTCTGGAGCCTGGGCTCCGCAACGGGAGAGGCCACAACAGTGAGAGGCCCGCGTACCGCAAAAAAAAAAATAAAACAAAAAATAAAAATAAATAAATAAATAAAAAATAAAGTGCACAATGTAATAGGTGAGATATATATATATATATATACACACACACACATTGTGCAATGATGACCACAAATAAGATAATTAACACAGCCATCATTTCACATAGTTACCATGTTTCATGTATGGTGAGAACACGTAAGATCTATTCTCTTAGCAAATTTAATTACAATAGAGTATAATTAACTATAGTCACCATGCTGATTTCAAATGACTTGTCTTCAGGTTAGCTAATTCTACATTCTGCATAATCAAGTATGTGACTGAAGCTCTCTACTGAATTTTTCAGTTCAGTCATTGTATTCTTCAGCTTTAGGATTTGTTTGATTCTTTTTTATGGTTTCTATTTATTAAATTTCTCATTTTGTTCATATATTGTTTTCTTGATTCTCTTCCATCTTGTTGAGCTTTGTTAAGATGATTATTTTTAATTTTTTAAGGCAATCTGTAGATTTACATTTCAGTTACTGGAGCTTTATTAGTTTCCTTTGATGGTGTCATATTTACCTGTTTTTTCATAATCCATGTAGCCTTGCATTGATGTCTTTGTGTATTTGAAGGAGCAAACACCTCTTCCAGTCTTTACAGACTGTTTTTGGCAGATAAAGATCTTCTCCTGTCAGATCTCTTGGTGATGGGATTGTGTTTTGTTTTGCAGTTGAGCAGGACTGGACCTGCATCATTTGGCTGCTGCTGGGTCCACACTGGGGTCTGCAGTTGGTAGACTAGTTACCAGGAGCTTAGGCAGGTGTGTGTGGATCCTGCCTGGTCCCTAGGAAAACAGGACTGCCTCCAGGACCTTGGTCAGTAGGGCTGGCACTGGGACAGGGTCCACCTCAGGGTCTGCGGTTGGGTCTTCAGACAGTGAGCCTATTACCAGGTGTGTGTGGAAAGGTACGGTTCCCATCGTGCCCCGAGAAGGGCTCCTGCTTCATCACAGGGTGGGTCCTTGGGTGGGCAGAACTGACCGTAGACTGTGATTGGGTTCAGCTCAAACCAAGTCACACAGCTATCTCAGGGTGCACAGCCAGGCCGCGTGCTGTGGGGGGAATAAAAGCAGGGAACCTCCTATTGTATCACCTTGCTGACATCCCATTTTTCTGCTTTGGTTCAGAGATCCCTGATTTGGTCAAAGATAAGGGGAGGTAGGAGCAGACACTGGCAATTGTGCAAGAAATTTTAGCTGCTCCCGTGCAGTTCCTGATCTAAACCAAAGGGTAATTTTAGATTTGATAATGCTTGTTGGGTTTCTTTTGTGGTGGTTTGGGTTTAAGTTTCTGTTGGTTAGTTAGCTCACCGGTTTGAGGGAATAGTTTTGTTTCGATTTTTTGTTGCTTTTGAAACCACTGATCTGTAGGAAAACATGAGCTAGAAAGAGCCAATGAAGAGGCATGTAATAAATTATCTTAAAAGTAAGCTATGAATATGTATTTAACTTTGTAGAAACAGGAAGACTTTATCTCATAGGCTTTAATATTTTTTCCTTAATTCTACCACCATGGAAGAATAGCAGGAAAAGAGAAGAGAAAGCCATCCCTGCTATGTCTTTGACAGAAAAATCTGGATTCTGGCCAGTCATACATATGTGCCCAACTTATAATATTTGAGGGAATATAAACAAGGAAAAAATAAATCTTATTTTTAATTGTCAATGGGAATTTTAAAATAATGAGTGAAAGAAAAGTCTCTTGGGCTATTATACAGAAGACTTATTCTATACTGTCCTTGACCTAGAAGACAGGGCCATGAGCTGGCATCAATCCCTAAGACACACAATGCAAGCATGTTTCAAAGAGCAGAGTGCAACATGTGAAAACAGACAGCAGCAACAAAATATCAGTCTTTGAATCACAGCCGAGAGCTGTAAGGGCTATTAAAGAGCTTCCAGAATAGTCCTCCCATTAAATAAAAGGGGAAGATGAGACTAAGAGGAGAAATGGGCAAAAAACACAAACAAACAAGCAAACACAAACAGGCACTTTACCGAAGAGAAAATGCCAACAATTATAAATATATGTAAAGTTGCTCCATTTCATTGGAAATGAAAGTTGCTAGTTAAAACAACATTAAGACATATTTTGCACTCACCATACTGGCAAAAGATTTAAAATCTGACAATACCAAGAGCTGGTGAAGAAGTAGAGAAATGGAAAATCTCTACTCTGTGAGTCAGTAAATGGCTTTAGAACAAATGCAGAAAGCAGTTGAGCATAACGTTGAACATACATAACTTTGGTCATCCCATTCTTAGGTTTACACCCTAAAGAGACTTCAGCAGATGTGCCCCAGGAAAGAAGTCTAATAATGTGCATAACAGAACTGTTTGTAATACCGAAAAGCTGCAACAACCCAAATACCCACTGAGAAGAGAATGACTAAATAGAGATGAAGTCGTATAACAGCTTTCCACTTAGGACTGAAAATAAATGAACTATAACTACATGATTAAATCTCATAAATATAGTTAAAAGTGTAAAAAGCAAGTCAAAGAAAAATATATTACAGTATTTCTCAGTTTAATGAAGTACAAAAGCAAGCAACACTAATCAATATATTGTTTATTGATTGGGGCATGTGTGTGTGTGTATATATATAGTACCTGTAGAGAAAAACAAAAGTAAAATCCAAGATCTTGGTTAGCTCTGGAGGTTAAGTGAGGATGCGGGTTGCATAGGGGAGGAACACATGTAAGACTTCAAAAGTATGGATGATGCTCTATTTCTTAATCTAGTTGAAAGGTATCCAGGTATTTGTTTTATTAGCCTATAAACTATACATATGCCCTTTTGTATGTTTAACTGTCATCATTAAAAATAAAATTAATCTTGTAACTTTAAGACAATCAACATAAACTGGTCATTAAAAGGTCAAGTAATTTTCCCACGTAACTACAAATACACAGCCAAGCCTGGACTTGAACCCAGAGGATCTAATTACAGTATCCGAGCTTGTAATGACTATGTTATTCAGCCTATCATCCTACTACACCATCTATTCCAGACTCCTTACTTAACCTTGCTGAGTCTCAGTTTCTTCATCTGTAAAATAGAAATTGAATATATATTTGTAAAGCTCTAAGCATATTGCTTAGCCCATGCTAAGTGTTCAATCAAAGATAACTCTAAGGAGGAGGAGACGGAGCAGAAGGGAGGGAGGGAGGAACGGAGATGGGAAGAGAAAAAAGAGGCAGAGAGAGAGAAATGCAGAAAGGGGGGGAATGAGAAAGAAAGAGAAAGAAAGAAAGAAAGAAAGAAAGAAAGAAAGAAAGAAA
>NC_041225.1:39480985-39502051 GCF_002837175.3 Physeter macrocephalus
GAAGGAAAGTAAGAAAAGAAAGGAAAGAAAGAAAGAAAGAAAGAAAAAGAAAGAAAAGAAAAGAAAAGAAAAAAAAGAAAAGAAAGCCCAGTGAGGAGGGGCACCCTTAAGGGAACTGCACATGCCCAATTTAGAAAAGGCTCAGAGTGGAAGTGTAAACTAGAAAGTGTGTTTTCTCTTCATGGCTGCAGGCCCCAGAGCATCTGGTCTCATTAAAGGTGCAAAAGTCGAATATCCTATTGAAAATTCTCTTTGGTGTAGGAAATTAAGTTAAATTAAAAACATGACCTTTCTCTCAAACTGGCACAAGCGATCTCCTTTTCTGAGCATGATCGTATCCATCAGCAACACATCAAAACCAGACGTCGCTGGGGGACTTCTATGGCTGAGCCATCAATCTCCTCGGAGACTCCCGTTTATTTGGCTCCATCCAGGCAAAGAGGATCAGGTTCTTCACAAAATCCAAAGGAAGAAGGTGATATCCACCCAGGGAGGAGGGTTTCAGGTCTTCTCTAACATTTCGCAAGCCATTCACTCAAAGGCAGAGCTGCTAGCAGCCTGGAGGCTTTTCCCCACGCCCCTCACTTTGGATACCACATTGTGAGGGTGAGGGGTTGCTGCAGACAGAATTGCTCTCTCTGGCAGAGACTGAGCTGTGAATTCAGTTGTAATCCTATAAAGCCCAGCTGGGAGAGCTTTGGGGACCCAACAGGGGCTCTAGGCAGGAACATGCACCCAGGGCCTGACCTGATGTGCCCTCACTCTCCTTGTTCTCTGCGGTGCCCACCCTGTCTCCAGGCAGAGCCTACTCTTTCCCGGCACCAAGATCCCCCAGCGTAAAGGGGCACCATTAGTCCAGCCTCGGCATCCAAAAAACAACCACAAAGCCCATCCTTTTGCAACCCCACTCTTGTCCAGGCCTTTCTGGAGTCACTCCTAGGATCCAGAGAGAACACAAGGGAAAGGGAACTCTCCAAAGAGCAGAACAGCAGTGTTGACAAGACAGAAGACCAGAGCAATGGCGGCCCTGCGAGAAAGTGACTAGCCTTCTGGACCCAAACTCCAAAGTAATATTCAAAAGTGGAGATAAATAATTTGTGCATAAGCATGGCAAATGTAGTGTTCTTTATAGGCCCAAATAGTATGAAACAATTTAACTGCCCAATTTAGAAGATGGTTATGTAAATTGTGGTCTAACTAAACCATACCACTTAAAATAGTCTGTGTCATGGTAAAAAAGAAACTCTAGTCTTCAACTCTAGTCCCTAATTTTTTCCAATTAAATCATTACTATTACTAATTTATATATTAATATTAAATAGAACTTCACAGTTTACAATGAGCTTTTCTCCTGTCAAATTTATTCCATTTAATCAGCACCAATATATGAGGTAGATATTATTATCCCCATTTTATAGATAAGGAAATAGATGCTCAGAAAGATTAAATGATTTACCCAAGTTCAAATACCTAATAAGTAGCAGAGAAGAGATTCAAATCCACGTTCTTAATGGGAATTGGGCAGGGAGACACACACACACACACACACACACACACACACACACACACACACAATAGTAAGCCTTACTTGAAGGGGCTTCAGATAGTTGTAAAATGCAGTGGAAAATGTGTTTGATCAATATCAAGGGCCAAAAAAGACTTCTGACACTAACGTGCTGAAAGAGCGAAGACATTCACAACTCTGGAGAGACTTTCACCCAAGACCCTTTGAAGTCAGGGGCCTGATAAATAAATCTTAAAAAGTGGGATAGCTGTATCTAAAATAAGTTAATTAAATAATAATGATGACGCTGATGATGAAGAGGAGGAGAAAGAAGAGGAAAAGGAAAAGAAGAGGAGAAAAGAATGAGGAGTAGAAAGTAACGGTGCTAAAATAAAATGTGTTTCATAATTTTCATAACAAACATCTAACAACCCCTGAAAATCCCTTAAGGATTACATAATGGGGAACCAGAATCACACAGAGCTTGTTTATTTCCTTGATGCTTTTCATTGTTTTAATCTCCAATAACTTCAAAGTCAAAGAAAGTAAAGAAAATCCTCCTTAAATATCTTACTTAACTTCCGATTTGTTCCTATGGGGTTAGTAAGGGTTGTGAAGTCTGAGAAGATCATTTGGAGGAGTGTTAACACACAATAGCATTCATTATTCACAATAGCCAAGATATGCAAACAGTCTAAGTGTCCATAAACAGATGAATGGATAAAGAATGTGGTGTGTGTGAAATGTGATATGTGTGACAACATACATATATATACACCCAATACACACATATATATATACACACTACGCACACATACAATGGAATATTATTCAGCCATATAAAGAAGGAAATCCTACCATTTGCAACAACATGGATGAAACTGTAATACATTATACTGAAATAAGCCAGACACAGAAAGACAAACACTGTTTGATCTCACTTATATGTGGAATCGAAAAAAGTCGAACTCATAGAAGCAGAGGGTAGAATGGTGGTTACCAGAGGCTGGGGGGTAGGTAAATGGGGAGATGTTAGTCAAAGGGTACAAACTTTCAGTTATAAGATGAATAAATCCTGGAGATCTAATGTACAGCATGACTATAGTTATTGCATACTTGAAATCTGCTAAAAGAGTAGATCTTAGGTGTTCTTACAGCAAAAAAACAAAAACGTAACTGAGGTAATAGATGTGTTAATTAGCTGGAATGTGATAATCATTTCACAATGTATATGTATATCAAATCATCACACCGTACACTTTAAATATATACACTCTGTCAGTTATACCTCAGTAAAGCTGGGGAAAAATGCACAATATCTACAAATGCATTTCCATTAATAATAATAATAATAAAATATAAATATATAACATTATATATTAATAATATATCTGTATATAATTATAATACATAAATATAATATAAATATTATTATTATTGCAGGACAAAAACATGCAAACAAAAACATACATTGAAATATGAGTAAAGAGAAAATTATACTTTGGGAATACAATATGAAATTATGTAATTGTGTGTGCAAGTAAACTAAGGAGAAAGAGGTAGTAAAAAAGGAAAAGGAAAAACTGAGTACTTAATTCTATCCAAGGAGAAAAATATTAAAGCTACTGTACAAAACTCTGTTACACTAATAGGTTCCAAACAGACTCCTAATTTCTGGAGGTCATGGTCAATTCATATTTGTTCATGGAAACCTACAAGTGCCGCTAATGAATCTAATGTTCTCTAAGTTTTTCATAAAAGGCTCTTTTAAATAAATGGAACTTGAGTAGCTACACTGTTTTTTAAAAAATAGACCACAGATTGTGCAGTTACTTTCCCCACGCTCCACCATGCACTGAAATCTTAATTAGAGCCGTAGCTATCTGAACTATTTTGGCCTTTAATTTTATAGCACAACATTTAATTCCTATCGGTATAGTAAACCAGTAACTTCAGTATTTGTTAAAACTAAATAAAGTTTATAAGCCTATCAAAATACCTCTTGTTTCTTGTAAATGTTTAGGAAACATTTCTGAAATGTTTCTGAAAGTTAAGGTCTTAGGAGTTAGCGGGAACCAGTGACCTCACTTTGCACTCTGCTTCCTTCTGAGTGAAGCAAATCCCTCACTCTACGTGGGGCGAGGAGAGGCACAGGCATCAGAGAGGGGGAACCAGAGAGGAGATGGACCAGAGCAAGAAGGACAGGCCGCTTTCACAGTCACACAAGGCCCCTGAAGACGGCACGCTTTGTCTATTAATGGCCAGGCAGCATCCATTAAAAAAGGCACCTTTATTTCCAAAAGATGTGAGTAAGAAATGAAGTAGGAACCCACATAGTAGTCTTTGAGGAACACAGTCTTTACTTATTCCCTACATCGCTTCTGAAAAAATCATTTCACATCATTGCTCTTTGGCAAAGTCTTGAAATAATGCCTATACTTTGAAAAGTAATAAAAATCAGGGTCCTACTAAATATTCCAAAGGACTACAGCTCTGCCTATAAGCCACTAGGTCTGTGAGAGAGAAATAACAGCAGTACCGACCTCATTGGGTTGTGAGCATTAAACAAGAGAATCCATGACACATACTTAGTATAATGCTTAGCACAGAGTAAGAACTCTAATGTACTATTACAAGTTGGTGCTATTATTGCTGGTGCTGTTGTTATTGTTTTAAGTGACTCTGTATGACAAGCCTTGAGTGACTTCTAGAGAAGCTATAGGTGGTGCAGCCTTTTGCTAACTCAGCACTTTCCCAGCTATTTTTCAGAGATACTCACACCTTGATGCCTCCTCACTTTAGACCAATGCAGTATTTGGAAACGACAAAGCTACTCAAGGTTTATTCATGTTTATTAGCCCTTTGAAAATCATGAGATACCTTGACATATTTCAAGTTATTTTAAGAGTTGTCATTACTTTTTCTCATGTCCTCTCTTCTTATTCTCTTGTGAACACAATTTAGTCAGGCTTTTTACTCCACTATTCCGGCAAAACAGCTCTTATCAAGACCTCCTGTGATTTCCAGAAGTCAATTTTTAGCCCTCACCCCACCCTCCTTTTATTGAAGTATATTTTCCCTTGATACAACTCACTTCCAAATTGAGTTTCCTTCCAAATTCTTCACCTTTCCCTACTCAGTCTCCATCCTGTCTCTCCTCATCTTCCCACCTTCTAAATGATGAGTGCTCCAGAACTCGGTCCTGTGAACTTTTCTCTATACTGTGAGTCTCATGTAGACTTGGGCCTTTAAATGCCCTTTACATGCTAATGACTCCAGAATATGTATCTCCAGCTTGAACTCCATCCAGACTTCTATATCCAACTGCATGCTCATTCTCCATTTAAACGTTTAATAGGTACATCAAACTTCCCGTGTCCAAAACATGATTTGGAATTTTCACTTCCAAATCTGCCCTGTCAGTCTTCTCTAGCTCAGTAATGGGTAGCTCTATCTTCCCATTTGCTAAGGATGGAGATGTTCTTAACTTCACTCTTCGGCTCATACCCAATTTCTGATCTGTCAGTGAGTCCTACAGGCTCTGCCTTCAAAACAGAGAGAGAGAGAATACAAATTCTTCTCATCACCTCTACCACTACCCCCCAGCTAAACGAGATGAGAAGCTATTGGGAGACTCTGAGCAGAGAAATGATGACAAAAGTTAGGTTTAAAAGGACCTCTGGCTGTACTGACAGTGAACTGCAGGAGGTCGATGGCAAAAACGGAATCAATCAAAAGCCTATTTCAGTAATCCACTCCCTGGATCGCACTATGTCTTGCTGTATCCCCACTACCTAGAACAGTAGCTAGCTAATAATAAGTGTGCTTAGTGAGTGTTGTTCAATGAAAGAATAAATACAGTACCAGCGGATTCTGGAGGGGCTGGGTCCAAGGTCAGGGTTTGTCATGATAACAAGCAGATTAGTTGAGCTACTTTCTTGGTGCAAAATATGCAACAAAGCACCAGCATATGTAATATGCAGTAGATGTTCAATAGTTGCATATTTGACTATCTGGCAGTGGATGGATGAATGAAAGGATAAATTGACTAGTGGGTAGACATTAGGAGGCAGGTTAACCAAGCTGCTCCAGCAGCTTGGACTGTTGTGAGAAGCGGAGGGAAATGGAGAAAGAGGCCCCAGAGAAAACAATACACCCAGAATCATCACCAGAGTACCCCAGGAAAGGAATGTGAGGGAGACACCTGCCCTTCAAAACTTCCCACTCTCCAAGAAAATGTACTACACCCAGAAGTGTGCTTAAATTTTCAACATTACATGAAATTGACAAGGTACATTATAAAATATTGGTTTTATTTGTTCTGTGACATTGTGAAAATTACAAATATTTTATGGAGCCAAAATTTTTAAACATCTATTAAAATGTTGTTTTAACCCAGTTGTTAATGATGCCTCACTTAAACAATCTCCACCCCTCTCGGATTCTGCTAACTACCCAAACTCACCATTCACATTAACACGTGCACAGCTTTCCATCACACAGTACGCATGCCTTACTAGTATCAGCATTTTCAACTATATCAGTTTAGGGTGATGGGTTTTTCTTTTCTTTTGGTCATATAAGTGTCTAAAAGGGATTAAGGGCTTCCCTGGTGGCGCAGCGGTTGCGCGTCCGCCTGCCGATGCAGGGGAACCGGGTTCGCGCCCCGGTTTGGGAGGATCCCACGTGCCGCGGAGCGGCTGGGCCCGTGAGCCATGGCCGCTGAGCCTGCGCGTCCGGAGCCTGTCCTCCGCAACGGGAGAGGCCACAGCAGAGGGAGGCCCGCATACCATAAAAGGGATTAAAATGTCTCTTTTTCTCTCCATAGAAATTTCTCAGTGACTTATCCAAAAGCCACTGCTAGTTTGCTTCTCTACCATCTGGGTCTCTCTTCATTCAGCGTTCCTGGCTCAGAATTCCTAGGACAGACTAAGCAGCATCCACTGTGGCCTGGGGTTGGGAGCCACAGCCATGCCCTAGGCAAGGATGGTTCAGCACTATGGACAGCAATGTGTTTGCCTGTGCCCACACCCCCACCAAAACGACTGTTAAGTCTGCTCTAAGGATACCCAGAATGTACCCATATTATAGCACCTTGTACCCCCAAAATAGCAATAGCAACGGATGAGATTTACTGAATACTTAATATGTGCCACGCATTGTACTAACCTATTTGATTTGTTACTATATTTAGTCCTCTCAAGAACTCGGCAAGATAGGTATTATTTCCATTTACTGAGGAAGAATCTAAGATTCAGAAAGCTTAGGTAACTTTCCAGATGTCAACAATAGGTCTCCAGAGTGGGTCCTTCATCCCTTTGTTTTACACACACACACACACACACACACACACACACACACACACACACACACACACACAGAGATTTCCTCCTGAGAGTCTGATGAAGCCCGAGTTTAGTGGGTTATCAGTTCACTTCCTGGTAACAATCAGTGAGAGGAAGGTCCTACCTCAGAAAAGAAACTATGATAGACATTCAGGTGCCATCCAAGGAGAGCCATCAGTGTACAAGGGAGAAAGAAGGGGCCTCCGAAGACATGTTTTCCCCAGCCGTATCTACAGGTTGCTCACAAGGTCTTTGGGCACGTAAACCACAAAGATAGGCACATTCCATTTACAACTGCTTATATGTTTTCATTTTCGTGTCTCTGATGTCTACATTTTTTCCCGAGCATAGCAGTTTTCTAATCAGCCCCGCATGTCTCTTCTCAACCATGTTACTGAGAGCCAGCCAGACAAGCTGCAAAGTCCTTGGCCACAGAAGCCCCTGGCTCCCCAAGGATGTGTGCCTCATTGTCTTAAATCTAGTAAAGGCTCTTTGATCTCCCTGCTTAGACAAGACTTCAGCCAAGCCTTTTTACAGCATCCCTCCAGACCTAGCACTCCCTCTTCTCCCAGAGCCCTTTGACACTCACTGACACGAAACTCTCTCCCTCTCCTTCCTCATCTCCCATAGCTCTGAGGAGCCATGGGTCCCTCTAGGTCCTCCTCGCGCCTCTATGACACATCTCACCGAGCTGCACTCCCTTTTATCCAGGGATGTGCACGTGACTGTCTCTCTAACTAGACTGTATATTTATTGAGAACAAGAACTACCTCTTAAGGAGGCAGCCTTATTCTGGGACTACTTCAACTTTAAGCCTTATTCCTTTGACTTTCTATGGACCTATGTTCTTATCAGACGATGGATCCTAATTGTGACATATAAAACATGGTCCCCACACTCACAACTTTGAATCTCTCACAGTGAGTGTTTCCCCTTACTTTAGAACACTACCTCCCAAAATACTCACACACACACACACACACACACACACACACACAGAAGCACATATGTATATGTATGCATGAATGTGTCCCTGTGTGTGTATCTGTCTGTCTGTATAGTACTTTCTCTGCTACTTAATCATTGACTTCCTAAGGGTAGGGGATATCTAGTTCTTTCCTGAATTTTCAAACTCTGGTACTGTTCCAGGCGCGTAGAATGTGACCAGGTATTTGAAAGGCAGATTTAAAGGCAGGGCATATGTATTACATAGCTCAAATATGGAGACAGGAATAACTCTCCCACGAGCTTTACCTGGAAAGAGCCCAACCAGCTAAGTCTAACCTGTCTGTGTGGGCTGCTCAAGAGCTGGGAGACAGTACCAAATCTCCAAACCCTCCCCTACTGCTGCCAACAAGGGACCTGGACAGGAAACACCTTTATACCAAATACCACAAACAACTCACCCCACAAACTCCCACTGATCCCTTCTGTGTGCCAGATCCTCCAGCTAGGAATAAGAAATTAATGTGGTTTAATTTATAACTGCTTTGAAAAAATACAGAAGAAAACTGAATTCATAAAGCAGAAGATGAAAAAAAAGGAGAGTAAACTGTTTTTGCTGAATGCCCACAGTGGATGAGGTTTATTGTAAATACTATCTCATATAAGCATCACAACCAACCTGAGAGACAGACATCCCTTTCTCCCTCTCAGGGGGCTCTAGAAAGACCTGAGCCCTGCTCTGTGGGCTCGACATGCATGCTGCAGACCTATAACCCTTGTGGGATGCAACCCTGTGGGTTGATAATGCAAGCATCTCCTCTCCACTCACTATCTGTTTCCACTTCGTCTACAGTTCACTAGAGATGGCAAGCCAGTTTGAGCACATAATACAGTATAGTCTAGTAATGTTTCTTTATCATAGAAAAATAGTAAAGATTTTCTGCTGTAATATTAAATGCTACTTAAAGGAATACAGATGCTGAATCTGAGCAGATTAGCTAAATTATAGTATAAACTCCAACTCTCAGAGTTGTATCCCCAAGGCAAAGTAAAATGTCCAGTAGTGGTTACCCCATTCCTCAACAAAAAACAGCTTTTTAAAATGTGATGCATATAAAATATTACATTTCTTAAACTATGTTAGCTTTGGGCGGGTTGCATGTTTTCTACTGGAGTTAATACCACATACTGAGGTGCAGGAACTTAAGACAGGCATCTAATACAGTGGGCCACTTAGGCAAAACAAAATGTAAAACCAGCAATGCACTCCACACAATGTGACTGGTGTTGCATCGCTTTTGGTCCTCACTGATTCTTCCTTTGCAGTGTGGAATCCTCACCTCTGGCCACAGCTCTGGGCAACTGGGGCAGAGAAGCATATGTTGAATGAGTAGATGAACTTGGTGCATGTCCTCCAAACCTTGCTCTTTGGGAGGCCCTGCCACTGCCCTCAAGACAACACTGTATTCCAGCTTTGTGTTTCAATCCTAGATCTGGAAAAGGTGTGCTTTCCAAGGATCCAAACTTCCACCTTCCCCCAGATTATTCAGTGTGCCCACCCTGTGTGCACTGAAGTTCCCAAAGAGTCAAGACTTAGACCCACCTCCCACTGTGTGTGATCTCTATATAAATAGCTGACACTTATTGAAAATTATGATGTGCCTGGCACTGGGCTAAACTCATTACATGAATGAGTTTCTTCACAACTTAATTAGGCATATAATTGTTTTTACCCCCACTTTCCAAATAATGAAACTGATGCAATTCTAGAAGACAAACTCCTCAAGCATTTTATCTTATGTTGCTATAATTCCAGGGCCTAGAATAGAGCCTGGCATATAAGTGCTCAAGAAATAAATGTTAAGAAGAGTGACAGCATCAGCACAGTGGAATAAGAGTTTTCTACCATCTTCCTCTCAAAGAATACTATTTAAATAATCACCTACAGATGAGGGTGCCTATGTGGAAGTCCAGAAGTCTAGTAGAGAAGTTCCACCACATGGCTGGAGGAAAAAATATTCCAAGATCGGATACAGTCAAGAGGGTAAGAGGATCAGTTTCATTTTACCTACATCACCACTCTCCAAGACAGCACAGCTCAGTGCCAAGAGAGACCTCCTCAGCCTGTGATTTTTCTGATGAGGGAAAATGTGAGCATGTGAGTAAGCACGCAGCTTCCCCAGCTATGTGGGACACCACCAAAGACACCCAATTCTTTCCCACCCCACCCAGAATACTAAGGTGTGCTGCATGACTGGGGAGTGGGCTTGGAGAACAGCAGCTAGGGGTCTTGGGCAGCATCAAAAGAACATGGATCCTACTAACTGTGTTGTACATTCCATCAGAAAGCCCACCAATGAGCCACCGGGCTCACCCACAGATCCCCCCAACTGGTACAGACACCCCCAATGCTCCACAGCCTCGCCCCACCCTGTGGTCAGCTCCCTGAGCATGCCCGCTATGGCAGCAAGAGCAAGCCCTTGCAGAAAGCTAGTGCACACATGCAGAAAGCCAGCCCAAATCTGCAGAGCTGTGAGAAAACACACAAATGTGAGCATTCAGTAGGGCCCTACGGAAAGCAAAATGGAGTATGCTAACACCAAGTGTGGCTTTTCAGGATTTAGAGAAGGTGTACAATCTTCAGAATTCCCCCACCAAGAGGGAACAAGAACTGTGGAACAGGAGTATCAACAGAAAAGATCTGAGAAAAGCTCAGAATTCCTAACATGGATGATATTTAGAGAAACGGAAGGTATTTCTCTCTGAAAGTCAGTTAGTAAAGACTGGAGGAGGTGACTGCTTCTTCAAATATAGCAATACAAAACCTCAAGGAAAATTTAAAATTAAGGAAACATGACACGACCAAAGAAACACAATTATTTTCCAGTAACCAACCTCAAAGAAATGAAGATCTGAGATCTGCCCAATAAAAAATATGAAATAGTCATTTTAAGGGAGCTCAGTGACTACAAGAAAACACAGACAATTCAATGAAACCAGGAAAACAATTAAAAAATGAGAAGTTTATCAGGGAGACAGAAATCATTATCTAAAACAACAACAACACAGAAATTCTGGAGTTGAAGAATACAATGAATGAAATGAAAAATGTAATAGACAGCATCAACGTCAGACTGGATCAAGTAGAAGAAAGAATCTGTGAGGTAGAAGACAGATCTTTTTACATTATCCAGTAAGAGGAGAACAAAGAAAACAGAATGAAAAGACTGGAGAAAGCCTATATGAACTATAAGATAAAAAATCATGTATTATTGGAGTCCCAGAAGTAGAAGAGAGGGAGAAAGGGGCAAAAGCTTACTTAAAGAAATAATGGCTGAAACTTCCCAACACTGGGGAGAGATTTGAACATTCAAGTTCATGAAGTTCACACATCTCCAAATAATTTCAACCCCGAAGACCTTCTCTAAGACACATTACAGTGAAACTGTCTAAAATCAAAGACAAAGGAAGAATTTTAAAAGAAGCAAGAGAAAAAAATTCTTCACATACAAGGGAACCCCCGTAAGGCTAATCAGAGGATTTCTCAGCAGAAACTCTGCACGTCAGGAGAGAGTGAGACGACTGCTAAAATAATTTGTTAATGGACACACAGTATAAAAAGACATAAATCGTGACATCAAAAACAAAAAATGTCAGGGATGAAGGGGAGTAACTCATACAACTCAATAGCAGAAAAACAAATAGTCTGATTTAAAATATGGGCAGAGGACCTGAACAGACATTTTTCCAAAGAAGACATACAAATTGCCAACAAGTTCATGAAAAGGTGCTCAACATCACTAATCATCAGGGAAATGCAAATCAAAATCACAATGAGACATCACCTCACACCTGTTAGAACAGCTGTTATCAAAAAGACAGATAACAATTGTAGGTTAGGATGTGGAAAAAAGGGAACCCTTGTGCACTGTTAGTGAAAATGTAAATTGGTACAACCGCTACAGAAAACAGTATGAGTTTCCTTGAAAAATTAAAAATAGAACTACCATATGATCCAGCAATCCCACTTCTGGATATGTATCTGAAGGAAATGAAATTACTATCTGGAAGAGATACCTACACTTCCATGTTCACTGCAACATTATGCACAATAATCAAATATGGAAACAACCAAAGTGATCATCAATGGATGAATGGATAAATAAAATGCCATTTTATATATACATACATTAGACAGATAGATAAAAATGTAAATATATGAATATTATTTAGCCATTATAAAAAGGAAATCTTGGGACTTCCCTGGTGGCGCAGTGGTTGGGAATCCGCCTACCAATGCAGAAGACACGGATTCAAGCCCTGGTCTGGGAAGATCCCGCGTGCCGTGGAGCAACTAAGCCTGTGTGCCACAACTACTGAGCCCGCGTGCCACGGCTGCTGAGGCCCGTGCACCTAGAGCCCGTGCTCCACAACGAGAGGCCACCACAATGAGAAGCCTGCACACCACAATGAAGAGTAGCCCCCACTCGCCGCAACTGGAGAAAGCCCGCGTGCAGCAACCAAGACCCAACGCAGCCAAAAATAAATAAATAATCAAATTTATAAATTAAAAAAAAAGAAAATCTTGCCATTTGTAAAAACATAGATGGAACTTGAGAGCATTACGCTAAGTGAAATAAGCAAAGAAATTATACAAAGAAAAGAATACTGTATGATCTCACTTATTTGTGGAATCTAAAAAAGCTGAACTCGTAGAAACAGAGTAGAATGGTTGTTGCCACGAGCTGGGGGTGGGGGAAGTGGGGAGATGTTGGTCAAAGGTACAAACTTTAGTTCTATGATAAATAAGTTCTGGGGATCTAATGCACAGCATGGTGACTATAGTTAACAATACTGTATTGTATATTTGAAAGATGCTAAAAGAGTAAGTTAGGGCTTTCCTGGTGGCACAGTGGTTGAGAGTCCGCCTGCCGATGCAGGGGACACGGGTTCGAACCCCGGTCCGGGAGGATCCCACATGTCGCGGAGCGGCTGGGCCCGTGAGCCATGGCCGCTGAGCCTGCGCGTCCGGAGCCTGTGCTCCACAACGGGAGAGGCCACAACAGTGAGAGGCCCGCGTACCGCAGAAAAAAAAAAAAAAAAAAAGTAAGTTAAATCTTCTCACCACACACACACAAAAGCTAATTCTGTCAGTTGATGGAGGTGCTAACCAATCTTTCTGTAGTAATCATTTTCACAATATATACATGTGTCAAATAATCACATTGCACACCTTAAACTTACAAAATGTTATATGTCAATTTTATCTCAATAAAGCTGGAAAAAAAAACTGTAAGAAAAAATTGTTGAGTGAATGAATGAATGAATGAATGAAGCCAAGGAAAATTAACCTAAGTTCCCAAGGTCACACAGTGTTGAGTCTAGAGAATACTTCTGAAAGTGGGACTTCTGGCATCCCTGTGCTATGCTGGTGCTGCCATTCTCTAGGCAGGTCCAAGTTAGTGGTCAGCTTGGTAGCACAGTGTGGGGACAGTGCACAAGACTAGGAAGCACACAGACATGAGTCCCGGTCCCGGTTCTACAGCTTACAAGCGCCATGAGACAAGTCCCTTAACCTTTCTTAGCTTCTCATCTGTAAAATTAAACAGTAATATCTACTTTTCATTGTGTTGGCAGTTATTGTATAATAATACTTAATTTCACTATACCTAAAAGGAAATAGCCATTTCAACTTCACAGGGTGGATGTGAAAATTACAAAAGATAATAAACTGTGAAATCACTTTCCAAACTAAAAAGATCTGTGCAAACTTAAGACAACAGCAAAAGCAAAAGAGAGGTGGAAATACATTTTCCAACATTATACACAGTCACTGCTTCCAGGACCACTTCTCAGAGAAGCCTTAGCTCTATCTGCCCTTTGTCTACAGCACTCAGCTCACTGAACCTCGGGGCCACTGCTCATAGCTTGGGCAAAGGATTTTACAACAAGAAATTTCAGGCATGGCCTTAACCCCAGGATATTGATATCACTATATTCCTATCTGCAGGAATTAGTAGTCAAACCTGGCCCAGCACCACCTGCTAGCATGCTACCCCACAGCCCAGCCAGCTTATCCAACCTTTGCTGAAATAACTACACCTGTGGCATCTGCTTCTGATTCAAGACCTACCACTCTCGGTGTCCATTCAGTTTCCACTAAGCTAGTCACCTAACATTCTATACCAATTGTTAAATGTTGAATTGTATCCACCCCCCCAAAAAATATACTAAAGTCCTAATACCCAAAGCCTCAGAATGTGAGCTTATCTTAAAATAGGATTGTTACAGATGTAATCAGTTAAGTTAAAATGAGATTATACTGGGGTAGGGTGGGTCCCTAATCCAATGTGACTGCTATCCCTATATGAGGATGTCCACGTGGAGACACAGACACACAGAAACAATGGCACTGATGGGGAAGGCAGACACTGCAGTTATGCAGCTACAAAGCAAGGAAACCCAAGGATTGCCGGCTAACTGCCAGGGACCAAGAAGAGGCAAGAAGGAATTCTTCTGCAGATTTCAGAGAGACTATAGCTCTACCGACACCTTGACTTCAGGCTTCTAGCCTCCAGAACTGTGAAACAATAAACTTCTATGGTTTTAAGCCACTTAGTTCATGATACTTTGTTACGGCGATCCTAGAAAACTAATACACCAACTACTATACTACAATGCAGCAAAAGACTGCAATAGCCCCACTCTCACACCTGATTCACCAAAAGCAGGATTCCCAAACAAAGCTCCAAAGAGGCAAGGTATCTCATTTATCCAGGAAGCAGTGCTTTGGCAGACTTAACTATGAAATTGTGGCCATATGACTCCGTTTTTTAAAACAGGGAGACTATTAAGTAAATTATAATATTGTGGTAAGTAGAGATACATGCCCTGCATAATCCTGGCGATTATCAATATGATGAAGTTGACTCCCCTGATTAGGTCTTGTTATAGGACACAGTCAACCTTGAGACAGAGTATTCCGGTGGGCCTGACCTAATCAGATGGGTCCTTTAAAAGCAAAGCGTTTTCTCAGTTGATCAGAGAAGAAGCCAGAGATTCAAAACACCATAAGGAGTCAATGCACCACTGCTGGCTTGCAGATCAAGGGAGCCACATGTCAAAGGAAGACAGGTGGCCTCCAGCTGCTAAGAGCAGTCCCCAGCTAACAACCAGCAAGGACATGAGGACTTCAGCCGTACCATCTCGAGGAACTGAAACCTGATGACAAGAATGAGCTTGCAAGTGATTCTCCCCAGAGCCTCCAGAGGAGAACTTAGCCCAGCTGACACTTTGATTTTGACCTTCTGAGACCTGTGCAGAGACCCCAACTTCTGATCTACAGAACCGTGTGCTAATAAACGGGTATTACTTTAAGTTGCTGAGTTTGTGGTAATTTGTTACACATCAATAGAGAACTGCAAATATATTCACATAAAATATTTCACAGGTGTTTTCACTAAAAGTGCCAGAAAACTGGCAAAAGTTGATGATATAATATTTGTTTTTTTTAAAAAGGAAACCAGGGGTTCCCTGGTGGCACAGTGGTTGAGAGTCCACCTGCCGATGCAGGGGACACGGGTTCGTGACCCGGTCCGGGAAGATCCCACATGCCGCGGAGCGGCTAGGCCCGTGAGCCATGGCCTCTGAGCCTGCGCGTCCAGAGCCTGTGCTCCATCGACGGGAGAGGCCACAACAGTGAGAGGCCCGCGTACCGCAAAAAAATAAAAAATAAAAAAATAAAATAAAAATGGAAACCAAATCCAATACACAATATAATTGCAATTTTGTTTACTATCTATGCATAGATGAAAAACTGCATGAAGACACAAGATGGCATCAGAGGTAATATCTGGTGAATGGACTGAATATTTTAAATTTCTGCCTTATACTTTTCTGATCCAATTTTTCCACAATGCGGGTATATTACTTTAACAAGCAAAAATAAAATCAGTCATACTTCAATCCCTGCCAAGAACAAAGCATCTGGTTTTGCGGGGCTGCTAAAGTATTTCAGCTGGCTTATCGGTAAGAAGGAAAAGAAATATCAGATAGCATTCTGTACTAATATTATAAATTAAACTCTGTTGTGGAATGAAAATACAGAAACGCTGAGCAGGCCAGTCTCAGAGGCTGTGAATGAACTTTGGAAAGGCTGAACTATTCGCCTTCACCGCTAATCCTGCTAATGCACTCACAATCTATTTGACAGGCTGCCCATCACATCCCCCCTGTCAGGGTGAGCAGCCTTTGGAGGTGTGGTGACAAGGGGATTACTGAGAGGACAGGCAGGCCTCCTTCCCCTGCATTCTGACTAGCCTTGTAGACAGGCTGCGAGCCTCAGAGGGCACCGGACAGAGGCTTGTCTTCAGTACGGACCCCTTGGCTCAGAGGTACCAGAGGGAGACATGCACCAACCCAGAGGGATGAGGGTTTTCTGACAGCCATGTCACTCCTCGCATCTCATCGTGGAGAGAGAAAACAAGGCAAGTGGAAGGGAAAATTCACAGGGCTGAGGTTTCTGGATGGTTCCTACATAGCAGAGCTCCCCACGCCCCCTACAGAGACCCTACGTGCTAAAGGAAAACTAGAAAAAGTCCTGGCCTCGTGCGATGAGTCCCAGCACACCCCGGCCCCTCCTTCCCTCTGGCTGCCGGGTTCCTTAGTGAGTGGTTGGCACTCTTACAGCTTCATCTTCACTAAACTGGCAGGATGGCTTTATTTGCCTTCTGAATTTTCAAGGGTTTCTTTTTAAATACCAGGTAAAATGGAAATAATAGGTACAGCCTTCATGCTAGCAGATTACACTTACCTGAAAAAGCAACATAGGATTTGCCCCAGAGCAAGGCTGCTGTTCCCTTTCTGGAAAGTCCCTCTAGCTAGCCCTGTCTCCCTGGCTGGAGCCAGGGTCCAGGCAGCCGCGGTCAGTGCCTCCTACTCCAGGTCACACTCACGGCTCTCATTCGCAGCCCCACTGAGCAGGAGACTTCTTCCAGAAACACAGTTAACCAGTTACCTTCTTTTCCCCATGAAATCGTCCTCTCTCCTGTGATTGGGCCAAAGCTGTCGTCCGGTTCCAGCTGAGCCAGGAACGTCTCCTCACGTTGTTCAGGTGTCATAAAAGACACGGGGCGTGCTGAGACCAGCACAACTGGCCTCTGTCTTCAAGGAACCTGCCATCAATAAGTAAACAGATAATCATAATACAGTCTTAGAAGGTTGAGGTTTCTATAGCAGCACATGGGAGAGATCCCCGGACCAGACAGTGAGGGGTGAGGGGTCTAGTCTGAGTGACCTAAGTTACTCGACTGCTTCTCCAGCTGTGTGTCCGCCACACTGATCATTAGTGCCTCAACTACAAGATGAACCTCTGAAGGGCAGTGGAAAGCTGCAGGCATGTCCCATCAAGACAGCACCAGAGACCCCTCTGGGGCCTCATACTCCACTCTGCCATCAGCCCTTGCCAAGCCCAGCTTCCGTGCTCCACCATGACTCAGGCTCACAGCTTATACCCTAGCTAGTAAAATGAACAGAAACACCCAGGAACCTGGTGAAATGAACAGAAACGCACAGGAACCCGGTGAAATGAACAGAAACACACAGGAACCCAGGAACCTGGTGAAATGAACAGAAACGCACAGGAACCTAGTAAAATGAACAGAAACGCACAGGAACCTGGTGAAATGAACAGAATGCACAGGAACCTTTTATGCCCTCTCAAGCAAGCTGCAGCCCTCCTGATGGAATAGGGACATGAGAGCCCTGGTGCAGGCAGGAGACAGCCACACATACCCTCTCCCCCTTCTCCCACAAGGGGCTTCAGCCTGAATGAGACAGCCTGAGTGAAGCAGGAGGAGGGTCTCTGCCTTGTGCCTGGAGGTCAAAGCTAGGACCCCAGCCTTCATCATTTCTGGGCCTGGACTCAGCACACCTTGGGAGGCCCAAAGCTTTCTCAGCCCACAAATCTTAGCTGCTCTCTCCCTCTCCAGGAGGGGTTAAGGCCCAGCACTCTGTGTCCTTCTAGGCAAGGTGAATCGGAATCTGGGAACTTCAGTAAATCTCAATTCCAGGGAGACAGGAGAGGGCCCAGAGAGTGCAGGGACTTTGGAGTCTGAAGAATCTGGGTTTGAAGGCTGGTTCTATGACATACGTTGTCATCTTGTGCAGAGGTATACTTCTGAGCCTCTGTTTCTTCATCTAAAAAAATAACAGTAACATCTCTGGATGTCAATCTCCCGGCACAGGGTTTTCTATATGGTAAGGCCTCAAGCAATCGCAGTTCCTCCCCCTGGGCCTGCATTCCAAACATGAGCTCTAAGGAATGAAGGGTTTTCATGAGAAAGTGAGGGAGTCTAGGTCCCTGGGGAGAAGGGAAGGGAAGCAGGTGTCTTCAAAGGGAGGGAGACTCTCACAGGTGTCTCTGAAATCACCCTGCCCACGGGACGGCACAGGGTATTCTATATGGTAAGGCCTCAAGCAATCGCAGTTCCTCCCCCTGGGCCTGCATTCTAAACATGAGCTCTAAGGAATGAAGGGTTTTCATGAGAAAGTGAGGCAGTCTAGGTCCCTGGGGAGAAGGGAAGGGAAGCAGGTGAGGGGGTCTGTTTGTCTTCAAAGGGAGGGAGACTCTCACAGGTGTCTCTGAAATCACCCTGCCCACGGGAATGCTTTCAAGTAAGGCAGTGTCTTTGCACAACCTAGGGGCAAGCCTCCTGGGCCAGAGGGGAGCGTGCCCCGAGGGCTGCATGAGGCACAAAGTCAGCTGTACACCCAGCTGTCTAGCTGTGCATTTACATGGGGGTTTTCTGGGCACCTCAAAGAGCCTGGTGTTGGCCAAGCAGGCTGAGGATCACCCCATTGTGTAAAACAATGAAACCTACAAGCTGGGAAGGGCAGAATGGTTTCACCTGGCTTCCTCAGCGGCTACACCAGCAGAGCCTCACCCATCCTCCCTCCCCATGGCCTCCTGGCCCGTACCTACTGCACTCCTCAGAGTGATGTACACGGCAGGGGAGTAAACCACTACTAGACACGTAAAGAAAACTCTAAACATTGCTTTGCATTTTTTCTACCAGTCAAAAATGTGCTTTGCAGCCAATTGTGAAATGACCTTAACATCCACAGCTAAAGTCCATGTAATACCTAGCTTTGGCTCACTCCCTAATTTCAGACTCTCAAGTTCGTTTCGTGAGTTCCTTGTCACATCTAAGAACCAGTCCAGAGATACAGGGAGGGAGATCCTGTCCACCATGAGGGTGGCGACAGGGCTTCTTGCCCCCTACAAATGGCCTCATGCAGAAAATCCCATTTCGACACAGCAGTACTGTTGGTATGGTCCAACTACCACTGAGCCCTCTTCCTCCGAAACAGGAAATGAGTTTGCCTTTATTGTTTCTCTAGAAATAGATATTTGACTCAAACCTTTCTGTTCATTATTTCAAATTTTGTATTTTTATAATTGTTCTTACTTGGAGAGCATTTGATTTACTTTTATTGTGCTTCTGGGACAAGTCAGAATATCCACATGCTTCAGCATATTTCCTAAAGGTGAGATTGATTTTCTAATTACAACTATTTCAACCCACGTATGTCTGCTACACAGTTCTACAAACCATGTGAGAGGCTTCTGCCTTAATCCGCATGGGTGACATAACTAGCTGCCCAACAGCTAAAGAATCAGAGTATCCAGGAGAGAGAAATAAATTTGGTTCTCACTCCTAGCAAAAATGGACATAGTCAACCCTGTAGATGAAGTCTGAAATTTTTTAAATCTATCCTAGCAGTTTTCTGATTCCCTTTGCTCTAAGACATTTTCGAGACCAGAAGTAGCTGAAAAGCTAGGTGCGTTTGCAGATACTTTTTTTAGGAAAAAATACAAAGAGGTAGATAATCCTTAGCAATATTATCTATATTTATAGCACAAATTTAAATTTTCTCTGACAAAAACTGTAGAAGTTAGAAGCGATAAGTATTTTTACTCTCATTGACAGGTAAGGAAATTGAGACCATGGGATGCTACGGGATTTGACTAAGGTGATGCAGCAAAGTTCAGCAATAAACTTGTGCTGAGACTAAGGTCTCCTGCTTCCCAGTTCCTTTTATGTGGGTTATCTGCCAGACTTACTGAAGTGAACGTCAGGTTGTAACACATATATCTGGAAAAAGCACAGACTGTTGATCTCATTTTGTATAATGTCCACACACAGCCTATTCTCTAGTGCAAGTCATAGACTTTAATCAGTAAATAATATTAACTGAAGAGAAGTTTTTGCTTTAATAATTATTTTTCTTCCTGACCAAGGCAACAGTAAGAAATCTACAAGGCACAATTTTGGAAGAGAAAAAAAAAAATCCTATCCCTTTAGGAAATACTTTGACAGTGAAGAAAACTAACCTAATATTTTAGAAAAATTTGGATAGATTCCTGAAATTCCATTGGCAAAAATTAAATGAGGCTTAAAATTCTATGGACAAATGTATATTTAAAATTATGATCTGAAATCCAGACAAGGGAGTAGTGCAAGAAATAAATCTACGCTCCCAGCTATTGTATACATTAGATGTTTTTCTTTTCATAAACAATGTAATAAAACACTCAGTCTTACTGGATCAAAACTCAAGAGGTTACAGCGAATCTAAAAATATCAATTGTTCTTTTTATCCACAGAGACCCTACATACCAACATTTGAGAGCAGGCAAAAGTTTTGTAATTTTATAATAAAGTACCACTCCAAAGCATTTTATGTCAAAACATAGGGTGATAATTTTGCATTAGGAAGTGTAAAACACCACAATATATTAGAGTGGCAACCCAGGATCATCTTAGAACAATAAATGGAGAAGCAATCCCAGGAAGTGGAAATTTGTGGAGAAATCTGTCACTTAGTGTATACTTCTGTAAGGCCAATATTGGTTCACTTAAGCAACAAGATATCCAAAAAGCCACCGATTACCAGGCAGCAAAGACTGAGTGGGGAGCCTGGACTTCCGTCTTTGCCTGGCTGTAAAAAGGTGCTCCTCCCTGCCCCACCTGGGTGTATCAGAGAAGGCTGAGAGGGAAGCCAAACTTACACCATTACCCAGAGGTAACGAGGCCTTCTACCTACCCCCAGCAGAAGCAACAAGAAGGGACTTGGACCTCGCTCCTCCCAGCCTAGGAGGCGTCAGCGGAGGCCTAGCAGGGAGCCTGAAATCCCACGTCCACCAAGTAGTAAGGAAGCACCCCTGTCCTCCCAGGGTGCCAAGGGAGCCCAAGTGGGGAGCCTAGACCT
>NC_041225.1:39502551-39541436 GCF_002837175.3 Physeter macrocephalus
GCTGGCTTTCTGCACGGCAAGTTCTAAGTATTTGGTTGGGCTCAGATTTCCTAGGACAGCTGGGGTCCCCCTAAGGTGATACTCTTTTTTCAATAATGAAGTTTAATTAATTAATCATCCAGTTCATGCAATAGATATTTATTGACATGTACCACACGCCCATCCCTCTTTTTAGGTATAGCAGACAGTGCAGTGGACAAAACCACATCCCTGCCCTCTTGGAGCTTACATTCCAGTAAAGTTAGGACCTGTTGAGAGGCTCCAAGGGTCCATAAATATCTGCTGGCTGATTTATCCTTCTGTAACGTGTTAATTTAGAAAGTATTTAAAGCTCTATTGTACTCATAATCTTTCAGCTATCAGGTTACTGCTCCATTTTTAGGGAAAACATTTCCCCAGCTACAGAATCAGCAAAGCTCTGCAGGGACACTTTTCTTATTCAGAAAACACTCCCGTAACATCTGTGATTCAATACTGCTCGTTTCATGTAAAGCAGGGATTCCTGCTGAAGATTGCAAGCGGGTTAGATTTGGCACCAACCGAAGTACAAGTTGGGGCTGAAACCTCAATACTGCAAGGCCATAGCAGGGAAAAGCCATTAGCATATTCACGACTCCCCTGTCTTCTGTTTATAGGCCTATTGTCAAAACGAATGATTTTTCACTTTCGCGAGACCTATGTAGTTGAGGGTTCCTGCTGTAAAATATGTCTGAAATCCACACAAATCCTCGTGAGTCTTACATACTAACGTCTTCAGAAAAGGTAGGCATTCTTAAAACGGGGAAAAGACTGCTGGGACACAGAAACCCCAGCTCATGAATCTGCTCGTTGCTCTTCCCTACTTTTCACAACTGCTAGCGTTTGGTCCTTCCCCATGGAGTCCAGAGGTGTGACTGTGAAATCAGGATTCTGCTTTTCATGTGTGGCAGGGGTAAACGTCCTCCCGATGTAAAGTCATTATATTTTTAATTTAGTTGTTCCCCCGCCAGGCAGCTAAGATGGGGAAAGGCATCCAAGTTTCACTTTTGGCTTTGCGTGCTGGAGGTGTGACCTGCTTTGGGCTGTGGTAGCCGTGAAGTGTCCAAACATCTCAACGCTTTCCACTTCTTGATTTGAGCAGTGAAATATTTCATGAGGTTTTATATTTAACATTGGGGATACTTTTTTTAAAAGAATAAAACAATCCCCTCCTCCCCCCTCATTTTACTAGTTTGATTTTGCCTGTGAATTTCACATGCCCACCCAGGAGCTGGGTAGCTAGCTTGCTCAGAGTGGGGTCTCCGCTCCCACCTCCTGGCTGTTGCCTTAAAGCGTATGTGGCCTTCTTGCTCTTTCGTCGAGTGGGGCTCCAACCTTTTGCAGCTTATGTGTTTGGAGCAAAAATGTTTACAGGCCCAGAGGAACATTAGCAACATTGCAAATGCTTTTTATTAAGACTAAAAATGGAGCTGAATTATAACAGTGTGAATAAAAGAGTGTGAGAGTCTTTTATCCTTATGGTCTTGAGGACTCAGATCTTTCTGTTTTGCTGTCTATGTGGCTGGAAGCCGGAGCTTAGATCCTAACTAGGGAAATTGCTGATGTTAATACAATTTGATGTTTACTGAGCATTAGAGCCATAAGATAGACTCAGAAGACATCCTTTGGGAGTTTTGAGAAGATAATAATCACTCATCAGGAGATGCAGAAGACTTCCTAGAGGAAGCTTCTGACGAGCCTGGAGGATGAGTGAGAGCTCAGCCATCAGCTAAGGGAGATGCTTGTGAAGGAGGAAGAAAACTCCTGGCAGAGGAGCAAGGAAGGAAAGCCTGGTGTGACTGTAGCACAGAGTAAATGATGGGGAGCAGGCAGGACATAGGCTGAAAAAGTGAGTTGAGCTGAGATTGTAGAAAGATTTACAAAGGAACGTGTGTGATATCTGTAATGGTAATGGAGAGCCTTTAGAATTTTGTAGGCGTCTATGCTTGGAAAGGAAAATTTGTTGGCTGTTTCTAGAAGCGGTTGCCGTGCGGCTTAGCTGTCTGTCAGGATGTGGAGAACAAAGTGCACATCAGTCCTGCCAGACTCAGCTTTAAGGGTTCCTGCTGGGACCGAGGTTGGGCCCACGTGGTCTGCTGAGGCCTCCTGCATTGAGGAGTTCCGACCATGACAACATCTGCATGGTATGCTTCAATGTGTGACTTCGGGCAAGCTCCCCAAAGGATGAGCTAGCCAAACCAAGCCAGTCCCGTGGGTGGAACATATTCAGAGTCATTCAAGGATGACATTAGCGTCTTTGTAGCTTCCCACGACGTGCAGGTACCGTGTGTACCACAGAGGCGGCTGCAAGCCCTCCCAGCCTAGGGGCTCTGGATGCTGAACCTCCGCCTTTGCTTGCGTGCTCTCTTCCAGACCTGCCACATCTTGGAGTGTAAGTCTGCCACACCACTGGCTGGAGTCATTCACTGACCTCGTCTACTTTTCTCTGCGTCTTCTCTGGTCTTGCTCTTCCATCACAGTCGGGTGAATGCAGGAAGTAGCAGAAAGGCTTGTAGGACAGACAGACAGATGTGCTGGCCATCTGGAGACTCACAGGAGAGCCTCTCGGCTTCAGCTGCCTGAAGGACCCCTGGGGCCCACGCGACGTCCCCGGAGGGATGCCGCCTCCTCTGCCAGTGACCCTGCTGACCCTGCTCCTGGTCCCAACACCTCGGGGGCTGCTTGTTGCGAGACTAAGTCAGTGGGCTGCAAGCCCTTCACTCCAGGCCATGAGAACTCTGCAGACACGTCATTTGCATTCCCACATCAATAGCCGTTATGGCTCACTGAGCCATAAACCCAACGTGTAAGGTTTATCTTATGGATTCCAGGCCCACGTCTGGCCTTGGGCTGTGCACAGAGAAGGGGGAGCCACGGATGGTCTGGGTATGATGTTCAAAGTGGTGCCTATTTCAACCCGGGTTTTGTTTAGTTTGGTTAAATTCTGAGATGCATGGTGATGAAATCAGAAACAGTTCATGGTACTCTTTGTATGCGAGAAGTGCCTGTGTGGGAATTTTAGGTTCGAACCTACCTGTAACAGAAAGACAGGTGTTCTCTCCGTGATGCAGTCAACCATGACGTAGTGGAAAGATGACTAGAGCGGAGGTCCACACTCCTGGGTTCCTGGCCCACTGTCACTCACTTGCTCTGTGACCTTGGATGCGTCTCGTCTCAACAGGTTTCCGTTTCCACATTTGTATAATGAGGTAGTTGGATTAGGCGAGCTTTGAGGTCCCCTCCGCCTTTGGCAGGTGGAATGTGGCAGCACAGAATTTTCTTAGATAAACTCGGAAACTACAGGAGGACATCTTAGAAAACGGATGTAAAATGTCTCTTTTAGGAAACTTTCCTATACAAACCTCGTAATTAAATGTTTGACCAAACTGGTTTTGGGTGGGCGGAGGGTCAGTGAATCAGAAACAGAAACCTGAATTTGTCCTGGGAATTCTTGGTTGTCGGGACCGAATGCCCACCGGAGTCCCTTCAGCCTGGCCTGCAGAAGAGAAGAGCAAAGATCAGAGAGGCTGAGGGACAGACTTTGTAGGACAATCGGCATTTCTTTAGGGAGCACGTGCTGTGCGCCCAGCCCTCTGGCAGGCAGCCGAAGACAGGCCAGACCTGACGGGCTGGGGACAAGTTGTGGTGACCGATGACGGGGCTGAGATGGCCTGGGTGTGCTGGGAGACTGGGCGGCCCCGAGGGCAGTGCCTCTGCTGGCTCTGGCGTTGGTTTCCACGGCAGCTGTGAGGGTTGCTCCGTGCCTGAATGCCAGAGGACCCTTCTGCGGCCAGGGTGACCAACCATCCCTGTTTGCTTGGGAGTAAGTGTTTTCCTGGGACATGAGACTTTCAGTATTAAAACCAGAGAGTCCCGGGCAAACCAGGATGGTCAGCCACCCGACCTGCCACTGATTTGGCCTAGAGGGAGCTGTGATTAACGGGCCTGCGGTAGCATTCACTTCATCCATGACCGCGCCTGGGACTTGTTCGTCAGTGGGGAAGAAGCTGGAAATCATACTGGCGTGGGTTTCTGGGCTCTTGACCCAAAAGCAATCCCTGTGGCAAATGCCTGTAAGCAAACAGACTCTCAGATAGTTTCCTGCTCCAGCTGGTAGTGACCTTGAAGCATGGTTGATTGCGTGGAGCTCAGTGACCCCCTGCCTTTGAGAAGTGTTTCATTATCCTACCTGGAGAGGGGGTTGGGCTCTGGTTGCCAGAGGGGGACAAATCTCTGTGCTGCTGTCAAGTACAGCGACTCCATGGACCTCAACCCATGAAGGATCAAGCATCCCTGAGTTGACTGCCTGTCAAAGGAGGTGCCAGGATTGGGCCAGAACTGGGGTGCTGCCCTGAGTAAGAGCTGGAGGGGACTGGGTTCAGATAGCTCCTACATTTAGGAGGTGCTCTACACAGTCAGGGAGAGCACGGGCCTCCAGGAGGCAGGGGAGGGGGCTACTTCCTCTGGCTCCTCTCACCATCTTCTCCCCATTTGAGATTTTCTCTTCTTGATTTTTGTTCACCGAACCGCTATGCCCCTAGGCATCCAAGCTAAGTCCTGGGCATCGTCTTTGACTGCCTTCTCTCCATTGCTCCCCTTTTCTAGAATGCAGATCCAGCTGATCAATTCTACCACCACAAGTTCTCTCTTCTACCTGTTTCTGCTGCTGCCATCCTAGCTCAGATCCCACCAGGACCACCCCAAAGCTCTCCCTGCCTCTGGCTTCCTCCCTTCTACCCGTCCCCTACCAGGTTGGTCTTCTCAAGGACCATCTTTGGCTTTGACTTTGACCAATAACTCTTTGCCGGCATCCTCCAGATGAAAGCCAACTTCTGGACCCCTTGGCCTCCAGCGCCCTTTCCCCACCTCCTCTCACAAGCCAGGCTCACCCTGCCTTGCTTGCCTTCCTGGTCTCCCATGCTTCCCCGTGCTGGTGCCTCATACAGAATCACCGTTGCTGGAGAAATATTCAGGCTGCCCTCCTTGCTTCCCTGCAAGAAGTGCTGCCTCCCTGCTCCAGGCCCCGCCCCTGCACGGTTGGTCCTAATTTCCAGGCTCTTCCTTGCACCCAGTCCTTTATGTACTAGCTTCCCCTCTGCACAGGGACTCCTTGCGGGCAGGACTGAGCCCAAATCTAGGCACCGACACAGGCTGGACGCTCAGCTTAGGGGTAGTGGGACCATGAGGGAATCAGGTCTTATCATCCTGCTGTGGTTCTTCTTGGAATCCTTAGGCTTTCTGGGGGTACAGCCTTGTCAGATGTGGGCCTTTGAAAATGGCCAACACCATCTGGGTGGCTTGAGATGAGTTTTGTGCTCTGTCCAGTGTTATGTGTTTCCCTTATGAGGCCTGTCCTATGGAGGCCCCGGAGAGCTCATGCACTGGCCAGTGAGACATGTAAGAAGGTCCAGGCTCCTGTCCTGACCTCAGCCAACCCTGAGAGTCCGCACTCAGGTTAAGAAGGGGCGGGTCCAGTCACCGACTGGACGGGGTTGGGCTATGGCTCAGGAGACAGCAGACAACAGACTGTCTGCCTCAGGGGAGGGAGCTGTGCACCCAGACAGAGCCACGACTATCTTGGCAGAATGATTTTATAAGCTGGGAATATCCTTAAGAAGCAGCAGGCCTTCATTCAGCCAGAAACAAACAGCACTAACCACAGCAGAGATAAACCCTTGCTTCTCATCGGAGTGTTCTTTCCCGTCTATGGCAGGTAGAGCACTTTCAGCCCATTTACCAGATGAGGAGACTGAGTCTGGGAGGTGTACAAGGTCTTGCCCAGGGAATCACAGGTGACTGAGAGACCCTGGATCTGTCCTTCCCAGGACATCATGGAGAAGTAATCCTGGCCTAAGCGGTACCCTGACAAGTACCCTTGGGGTTAGAGGGTGGATTCTGTAGCAGGCATTGTAGCCCCTCTGCTCCCAGAGGAGACATGAGTGTGTGAAGGAAGAGGAGGGAGAGGAGAAGAAGGCGTCCCTCTGGGACGTTTTGAGGATTGAATGGCACCATGTGGGCGTCATTCATTCCTCGGGAGAATCAAGGAACGTTTACTGAGTACCCGCTGTGTGCCAGGTGTAACAGGAAGGGGACGATTGATTTAAGGAAATGGGCCTTATTTTTCTCAGTTAAACAAGAAGCCCAGAGGTGGAGTCCAGGGCCGCTGCAGGGGTGTTGATACCACCCGTGTTCCAGGCACCTGCCCCGCCTACATAGAGCGTGACTTTCATCCTCAGGGTTCTTTCACGGTCAGAAAGTGGCAGCTGCAGCCCGGCCTCCCATCCATATCACAGGCAGGAAGATGCCTAAGGAAGCTTGTGGAGAAGCAGGCAGCTGGTGTGTCAGGAAAGGAAACTTTGTACACAGACGGCAAATGGCTTCCACTAAGATCTCCTGGCCGGAACTACGTCCCATGGCCCCTGAGCAGTAGAGGAGGCTGGGAAGGCTGGCCCCCTATGCTGAGCATCACTGAGGGGAGAATGGATATTGGGTCGGCAATGAGTGGGGTCTGCCACTCCAGGCCTGGCTAGGCTAGGCTAGGGTTGCGGGTGTGAGGGGGGAGAAATTAAATGGTCACAGAGGCTGAGTTTCAGGGGCCTTGATTCTGGCTTTGCGTGTGTGTGTGTGTGCACGTGCACTCACATGCGAGCGCGTGTGTGTATACGTACACCTCTTGCCTTCTCGGAGCTCACGTTTGACTGCAGAGACAAAACAATTACCCACAAAGCTGAATAATGATGGGTTAAACTTCAAGGCCAGGCCTGGACTCTTTGAGGCGCAGGTAATCCGGCCTGCTCTTTGCTGCAGATGGAGCAGTGGCTCAGGTGGGGGCACGGGGAGAAAGAGGGGCTCCGCTGGTGGGTGACTTTCTCCTTCAGGAGCTGGAAAGATGCCTCAGAGGTTTGGAACAAAGAAGGGAGGTCTTCAGCGGAGGATCCATCCATGAGCTGCGTAAATCGTTTTGGGGTGGGTCGTAGCCTACTCTCAATCAACTTCATTGCCTTCATCATCTCCGTTGTCTGTTCAATATCTTAATCTTCCCACATACTTTCATATTTCATCTCATCTGCTTTTTCCCTCAGATCTGTGAGGCAGGCAGCCTGGGATATTATTCCCATTTTAGAGAATAGGAAATTGAGGCCCGGGGGAGGAGCCTTACCCAGCACAGTGAGTTGCCGGGAGGCCTCTCTCCAGACACAGAGCCCAGATTCCCTGAGGCCCTTTTACTCAAGTGCAGGATGGGAAACTCCAGTTTCTGGGAGCTCTGCTTGGGTTTGCCTAAATCTGCCTTTGTGTCTGGAGCAAGGGGCGCTCTACCCGCCAAGTCCTGGGGACCGTGGGGGCTGCTTTCCTGGGCTCTGGCATCACCAGTGGGAGGGCCAGCGCTGACACAGAGGACTGCGGGAGGCCACATCCTGGCCCCTCGGCCTCCCCGGATGCTCCCAAGCGTTTTCTCACTCTGGGAAGCTGCGTTAGCCCGGTTGTGACCCCCTCTCCTTCCTGACTTCCGGATCCCACGTTGACCCCAAATCTCACCCTGCACGTGGCCCCGTCATAACTCACCTCTCACCTCCTGCTCTGTGACTCTTGTCCTGCCTTCCCCACCTGTCCTGCTAACAGACCCGCCCCTTAATCTGGCCCCAAGGGTCAGACTTAAGCTCTACCTCAGATATGCAAGCACTGCCCTGCCTATCGGTTGTGTTTTCTCACTCACTCACTCCTGCACGGACACACACACACGCCTGTGCACGTTCACACAGACACGGACACACACACGCGCGCACACACACACACACACACACACACACACACACACTCACTCATTCGTCCATTCTTGAGAGCTGTACCCTGAGCGGGTTTGGGGAAAGAGGGGAATCAAGGATCAGGCTGACGCAGTCCTTGCCCTCCAGGGCCTCCCAGTCAAGGCTGATTTCGCCTGCACCTAAGCGTGAGCTCCCCCAGGATATGGTCTCAGGCGTGAGCTCTGCTCTGGTCAGGAAGGGGGCGAGACAGGCACTGCAGAACTTCGAGGAAGATCAAGGCATTCCTCGTCACTGGGAGCAAACCAGCCACTCAGGATAAAGGACAGGTCATAATAGGAATCCTGGGTAGGCCAGAAGTGCCCCAGAGGGCTGGAATGACCTTTCCTTGTCCTTGGAGACCAGGGGCAAGGGAAGAAGACATCAGTTTAACACTGAAGACCAGTTTATTTTGCTTGGTGAGAAAGATAATCATGCCTCAGCCCATGGGAGGCACTCACAGCTCAGGAAGTGCCAACCCATCCCGACCAAGGGAGGAAGTGCCTCTTCCCTCTCTGCCAAACTCTTACCCAGGCGTCTCGGCCCACTCGAATACGCCCTTCTCTATGAAGCTTATTTTCACACCACAGGTAGACTGAATCTCTTCCATTTCTGTGCTTTCACAGCACTTCTGAAAATGATACCTTCACTGTAACTCTTTGTCTTATAAAACAATTGGGTTTGCTTGCTGGTATGTCCTCCCACCAGTCTCCTTGAGGTCAAGGCTGGCTGTGTCTTTCTCATCTCAGTGTCCCTAGGGCCTAGCTCGGGCCGGGCACAGCAGAGGTGCTCAGTGAAAGATGTGGCCTGTAGCGAAATCTCCTGTTACTGCCAGAGTCTGTTAGCTCTTCCTTCACTTGCAGCCCCGGGGCTGCACTGCAGCTGCTAGCTACCCTGACTGCTTCCCCACTCACTGCCTAGAGCCTGGACGGACTATCACCCCAGCACAAAGCTCTGAGTTGCTAACAGCCCTGCCCCCAGCAGGGCCATTAGTAGATGCCCTTGGGAGTGGAGGACCAGGAGCCCAGCTCCAGGGGCCTGGCGGTACCATTACTGAGCAGGGATGTGTTTACCCAGCCTCCGTAACCCACATGTGCTGTTCCCAGCTGCCCTCTGTGTGAACCTGGCACAGCATTTTAGTGTGTCCTGTAGAATAATATTGAGAGAACGAACAAATCAGTGGCAGAACCTTCTGAGATTTGCCTAATTGCAACTCAAATTGTTCCCATATTGGAAATTACATGGCTAAGATGCCTTTTGGGGAACTGAATATTAGGGGCCCAGGAAGGTCAGCCAACAATGAGTTGCTAGGTTTTTTTTTTTTTTTTTTTCCCCTCCATGAACTCTCACTGAGGCATTTTCCTGCAATGAGACATGTATAGGTTGACTCAAAACAGATTTCACAATCGCTTTATCCAATTCTGGACGACTTAATTCGTCAATTCACGTAACCCTCCTTAATCAGCCTCACGTCCAGGGGCCGTTGTGGTCTCAGACACTCTGATGTAGATATCACTCAATGCAGCCCCCGAGTACAGAGGCTGCGGTCAGTCCCTGCTGTGCCTCTGGGAGCTGGGACGGTGTTTAGGACTCTTAGGGGCCCCGGATCTCTGCGAGGGCCCCGGCAAAGCAGGAGCTCTGGGATTCTGGTTTCTGGGCGTGCACGTGCCTCACGCCCCATGCAGGGCTATGTCCAGGGACCGTGGAAGTAAAAGGGATTTGTGCGCCAAGATTGTTCTAGTTTTGACACTGTTGTGAAGAGTGTGGAGGTCTTTGAATTTTTTCCTCTGACATTAAATAAAAATATTTGGCTGCATGCCTAGCTCAGAGTCCTGAGGGGGAAAGTCATTTCCTTTCCTTGCCTCTCTTTGCGGCACTGGGGGAACCATACCCCTGGAATTAGATGGGGAAGTAGGTCCAGTTGGTGGCATCCACGTTGTCCACTCTCAGGGGCTGAGGAAAGGGCAACGTCTCTCCTAGACCGCTATTATTTGTCTGGCACTTTCATTTGCAAGCCCTTAGTCATTGATTCACACCCATCCTGTGAGGGGCTCTGGGGAAAGGTGATCCACATTTTACAGATGGGGCAGCTGAGGGCTGGAGCGCTCAAGCGATTTGTCCAGGGTCATTCAGGGAGTTGATGGCAGAGCCAGCTTAGAGCCAATCTCGTACTCCCGGTCCCGGAGTTCGTTTCGTTGTGTGTTTTGTTAGGGAATCTGCCTCTCTGTTGCTTCCGTAAAATACTGTTGAGCGGTTGGGGCCGGGCTGGCTCTGCTGCGGGAAGCACGGATGCAGGGGCGGGTGGCGGTGTCTGCGCACTGTCCACGAGCCACCCCCAAGTTCAGGCAGCTTGTTCCTGGGAGTTTTCTCAGCTCCCCGGAATGTGGTGGTTTGTTCATTCTCTGCCCAAAGCCCTGCAGGCACTTGTTGTTCCTCTGGCCGATCCTGGTTCCAGACCAGGTGTGTTCAGGGCCTTGGTGGGGAGAAGGAAGGACCCTGTGTGCCAGGTGCCCGCCCGGGTGTTTTGCACGTATCATTTTATTTAGATGGCGGCAGAGTCAGTGCCGAGCGATTTCAGGGAAAGGGGAAATCGGTGTTGCCTGGATGGCGGGAAGTGAGTGTGTGTGTGAGTGTGTGTGTGTGTGTGTGTATTATGTATGGTATGTATAACGTATGGTGTGTTGTAATGAGTATATGGTGTGTGTTGTGTGGGTGTGTCTGTGTGCACTGTGTGCGTTGTGCGTGTACGTGTGGTATGTGTGTTGTGTGTATAGTGTGTGGGGGGCGTTCATCACTAGTGTGTGTATGTGTGCATGTGTGTGCTCGGAGGGCAGTGGTCGGGGAAGGCTTCCTGGGGAGACCAGTGGCCAGAGCTGTGTCTCAGCTGAAGGTGGGGGGAGCACTTCCAGGAGGGTTGTGGGCAGGGAGAAAGGCAGGTGGTGGGTGGGCAGAGAAGGCAGGGGACAGGGCTGCCATGGTTGGTGCTAAGGCGGCATGACAGGAGACCGAATCAGAGAGGCGAGCTGCTGCTGTCCAGGCCCTGGGCTCCCCATTTTAGCGCATGGAGGCCTTTAAGCAGAGGGATAATGTGAGGAAAGAAAAGGATGCTGGCTGAAAGCAAGGGCACTGGGCCTTCTTACCTCCAGGGGTCGCTGTGAGGCTCAGGTGCTGTGAGCTGGGCAGGTGCCCGAAAAGTTTGACCACCCCTGCCCCAGTCCAGCCGTGTGCCGGCAGCTCCCAAAATCTTATCAGTTTTCTGAACTCGAGCCTCACACACAATTGCCTCCTTAGTATCTCCACGTGCAAGTCCCACAGACTCTGACTTAAAACGCATCCCAAGCAGAGAACTCGAATATTCTCTCTCACGCCTGCCCCACCTCAATACATGGCCTCAATGAATGGCCCCTCCGACTACCCAGTTACTCCACTTGGAAAACAAGGCGTCCTCCTTCCCCTCCCCCTTGCTCATGCCCTCACTCATCACCAGTTCCGTAGGTTCTACCTTCAGATCTTTTTCAAACTCCTCCGTTTCTTCACTGTGGACCCTGGCCTAGTCTAGCTGCCATCATCTCCCCCTTGAACTTCTCTGCAGTTCACGGATCCCCTTGCTGCCAGAGCCTCGTCCAATCCACTGTCCCCAGGCAGCCAGACTGCTCTTCATCAGAATTAATCGGAGCGCGGCGCCTCTCTGTGCACGGCCCCTCGTTGGCTCCCCTTTGCCCTGGGACAGGATGCGCAGTCCTCTGGGGGCCTCCGAGGCCTCGTACAGGCCCGCTCGCGGCCTCCTCGACCTCACGCCTGCCGCTCTGCTCTGCACACCGCGCGTCCTGCTGGGGCTTGGCGCCCCGCAGCCTTGTCCAAGGCCTTTGCCCGACCGCCCCATCTCCTACGCCAGCCCTGCTTACCTTCCACGTCAGGTCAGGTACGTTTCCGCCGGGTGCGCCCACGACCCTCCAGGGCAGGGCAGCCTCTCCCCGCCCCCGCCCCCGCCCCGCCCTCTCCCACAGAGGCCTCTCTTTCCCTTGGAAGTCCTCATCACGCCTTGCAATTCCTACGGTTTCCTCGTCTGATGCCTGTCGGCCCCACTAGCGTGTAAGCTCCCTGAGGGCAGGGGCTGCATCTGTCTTGCTCACCTGACTGTGCTCAGTACCTGACAAAGTGCCTGACATGTGGAGGTGTTTGCTGACCGCTGAAGGGCTGAATAAAGGATCCCTGGGGCTTCCCTGGCGGTCCAGTGGCTAAGACGCCACGCTTCCACTGCTCGGGTTCGATCCCTGGTGGGGAACCAAGATCCCGCATGCCGCGTGGCAATAGAGCAAAATAAAGGATCCTTGCTCTGCTCTTGGTCCGTGATCATGCTCTCCTTCCCTCACCTCCCAGAATTTTGTGGGCGGGCAAGGAGGAACCAAGGGATGAGGATGGGGGCTCCGGGGACAGTGGTCACAAGTGCCTGGCCCCTGCTCTGCAGGTAGGGCTGGGGCTCTGACCCACACAGGCCCCTGGAGACCCCGCTGGTGACCTGGGATGGAGCCAGTAGCCAGGGACTTTCACCCCAAACCCTCCTCATCCACCAAATCCCCTGAGTGACTCAGAGGTTCACTCCTAGTGTCTTACGGAGAAGTGGCTCCACCAGGGCTCACGGGTTTTCAAACAGCAATTCCCACCTTTGGGTCAGGAAAATAAGGTCACAGGAGGCTGATCTGGGACTTCAAAAGGAGCAGCCCATCACCTAGGCTCTTTCTTTCTCTTATAACTTGAGATTCTGTCAGCTTCGCAACCCATGCGCACAAACAAAGTCACATTAAGAGCAGTAATCTGAAGGTGTTACTCCTTTCCCGCGTCGGTTTTTAGGGTCGCAACTCCCTCGCAAAGTTCCCACCAAATATTTCTGGATCCTCCGGCATGTCTGGTGCGTGCTCATGAGCTTGTCTGGCTGCTGCTTTGTGCCTCTGCTTCTTCTAGGAACTGAGGCCCCTCTCCCTGTGTGTCCCTCTCACCACAGGGCCCTGGCATGCTGCCTGAGTGTGGCTTCTGACTACTGTCATCTGTGGGTCACCACAGCCTCCTGCTGGTCACCCCTGCTGCCCTGGCCTCTCCCATCAGGAACTGTGGTCCCACCAGCCACACAGGGCATTGGCGGGCGGGGTCCTCACGGTGTGCAAGCTGAGCCCTGGTCTGTGCCCTTTATGGCTAGCAGCTTGTCCTAAAGAATTTAAAGACTATGGACATGAGTCCATAGGACTAGACAGGCGAGGGACACAACCATTCAGAGCCCTCCTTTGCTAAGGTGTGGAGTCCTTACCTCCAGGTCTACATTGTTGAGTTTTGCTTCAGGACAAACTCTCTACCGTAAAGCAGTTCAGTCTCTTATGCTCTTAGGGTTCTGGCAAGTTTGCCCCAGACGTGTCTGGATCCCCAGGAGGCTTGAGCTGGGACCCCTGCTATTTACCACTGTGGTCTGGGAGGAGCTGAACTCAGGGATCCCGGGGCCTTGAAAGCAATATCCATGCTATAGGCCAAGAAACTGGTCCTGCTTGCCTGCCGGCTGGGGGAGAGACACCAGGTGGATGAGGCAAACACTGGTTCCTCTGTAAATCTCTCTGCACTTGGCTTGTGCTCCTGGAACACATCTGAGGAGTGGGATTCCACAATCCTTGCTTCTTCCCATTGTAAATAGATGTTTTGCATTTTTGCAGGTCCGGTCGCCTTGTGGCTTACCTCATGGATTTCTCACCTGGACACACAACGTGCAGGAAAATCAAATATCCAAAGCTCAGGTTGCAGTGCCCCCTGAAAGCTGCAGGATTCCAAGGAGATGTCATGGATTATCATCTTAAGTAGATTACAGCCTGAGAGCCCTCCAAGTTGTCTCTGGAACTTGAGTTATAAACATCTCTGAACAAGACGCATACAGCTCGACATCTGTAGGGGAGCCCAAGACTGGAGTCATGATTGGCAGAAAGCTTTGGGGTTGCTGGAAATTTGGGGATCTGGCTGCCTGAGTCAAATGGGGAGACCTCGTTTCTGTATTTGGTTCACTAGGCAGTGTCTTGGCCGTGACTAGGTGTGTGGTCATGCCTGCGGGTGAATCACCTGCTGCAGCTGGCACTGTGTCCCCAAGTCCCTTCCATAAGCTGGAGGCACCTTTGCTTGGCTCACTTTCAATGGCAAAGCTGATGCACGTGGAATGTTTCTTTCAGAGTTAAAGGCTGTTATCTTGCTAGGAGAGAGCCAAGCGTTTTCTCTGGGTTTCTAGCTCATGAGGGGGAGCTCTTCAAGGCGTCGCTCCCATGCTGTTGAAATCATACTGGGCTGTGGCTAGTAATTCAATTCAATATGCATGGAACTTCCTCCTCTGTGCCAGACTCCAAAGAAAATGACGGAGAATCAGAGGTTGTTCAGACACGATTCCTGCCCACGAGGTCGTCTTGGTCAGAACGCAGAGTGGTGGTGCAGAAAGATCATTCTGGCGGCATGGTAGACAGTGTCTATCCACTTTTGTTGGACCATAAATTGACTGAGATTCCGATGGAAGTAGCGGATCCACTTGTACAAATGTACAAATACCCTCCTCCCCACCATGTCTTATGTGCTAGTCCAGGGATCCCTTAAGTCAGAATTTCAGTTTGAAAAGTTTATCCAAGAGGATAGATTCAGGGGGTGGCTGGAGAGACACCTGCCTATGGGCTTTTGTCTTATTCCAGGCAAGGGAGAAGCTGGTCCAGGAAGATAGTGTTGTTGGGATAGAAGAGACTGAAGTAGAAATCACGGGACCTGAGGGTTCAGACGGCAAAGAGGAGAGGAAAAAAAAGACTCTGAGCTTTCGCATCTGAATGATGGGCTGGAACTCGGTGCCATCAAAATGGAAGACAAATGGATTCCCCTTCATCACTGAGTGACCAGGAGGAGGGCCATAGTAATACACGGTCCAGTGGGACGGGGCAGGGATAGAACAGGGGACCTTGGGAGCCCTGGAAGGGGACAGGTGAAGGACACCTTTGTCTTTAACCGAGTTGTGCTGGCCTGGGCAGAGGTGACCGCGGCCCAACTGGACGGCCAGTGATCATGATGCTCGGCCCTGGGGGAACCCCCAAAATCATAATTTTTTTTTTTTTTTTTTTTGCAGTACGCGGGCCTCTCACTGTTGTGGCCTCTCCCGTTGCAGATCACGGGCTCCGGACGCGCAGGCTCAGCGGCCATGGCTCACGGGCCCAGCTGCTCCGCGGCATGTGGGATCTTCCCAGACCGGGGCATGAACCCGTGTCCCCTGCATCGGCAGGTGGACTCTCAACCACTGCGCCACCAGGGAAGCACTGGGGGAACGGTTTTACCTCTGATGTGCAGGCTGGCCTTGGGCATAGCCAAGCACCTCAACCAGGCTGGTGTCAGGAAACAGACTTGTCTAGAACGTCATGCTGTGGCCTTGTTTTCACCTGGGATAGAGTGTTAGGTTCTGTTCCTAGAACTCTAGGTTGTTGGAGTACATCGGAATCAGCTGGAGAACTTTTCCTGCTCACCATGCCTAGGCCACCTGAGAGCTGATGATTGATATTGTCTGGGAGTGGGGTCAAGCGTGTACATATACATAAAATTTCCCGAGTTGATTCTGGTGCTTGCTCTGTTTAAGAACCACCAATTTAGACCATCCTCTCCTTTTAGAACTGAAGAAACAGGGTCTTGGAAGGGCAGGGACTTGGCCTAGATCCTTAGCAGGTGGCAGGGCTGGGTCCAGCAATCCAAAATCCTGAGCTAAAACTGTCCTCACCCCCCAAATGCTCTTCCCAGGGATCAGGCCATGGTCTCAGGCTCCACCAACTAGGCTGAAAAACAGATAGTTTTGCAGATGAAGTCTTCCAATCTGCTTTCAGTTCTTCTCTGGAGGGCTTTGGGGATGCATGTCCTCCATCTCAGGTGGTTGTGATAGGAAAACAGTACACAGAATTTTTCCTGGAAGAGGCCATACCAGGAAGTAGGGACTGGGTTGGCTCTTTTCATGGCCACAGAGGACACTGGGCCCCATCATGGCTCTTGGTATGCTCAGGGCCCTCAGATTCTTCACTGAAGACCTCATCAGAGCCAGTCCGTTCTGCTTTGGACAGAGGCAGCCAGGGTTGCCAGAGGGACCAGTCTCCAGAGGGACCCTTTCTTTCCTGCTCATGGCTTAGCTTGGCCACAAAACCAGGGCTGCCAATGCCCAGGTAGGCTCCTCTGGGGCTAGGAGGTGAGGGCTGCTGGGGACAGGGGTGTTGGCCTTCAGGTGATGCTGTTTGGTACAGGTGACACTCAGAGGGCCTGTGAGCCCAGCCTCATGCTCTGGTGGGTCCTCTCAAGGGGGTTTTCTGAGCTGACCCAGTGCATATGGCTGGGGCCACCCACCTGGCCCTCAAGGGCAGCCTGCAGTGCACACCCTGTTATCAGGCTTCTGAAGTGGGAGGGCTGCTCTGTGACATTTACAGATGGCGTTTGCCTCCTTTTCAGCTTTCCTCCCCTATAAGGGAAGGGAGAATTATGTAATTGTGTAAATGGCATGATTATATAGAAAAACCCTGATGAGGCATCTCTTAATAGGAGAAGGGATGTCTCGGTGAGGGAGGAGGAAAACAATGCTGGAGAAATGGGATTCTGGATCGTGCGAGAGGGTGTTTTAGGCCATGGGATCCCCAGAAGCTTTTCTTGCAGGGGCACGAGTAGAGCGAGTCTGCGCTGGAGGAGAGCCACGCCTGCAGAATTCCTTGCTTGGTGCGGACTGGGTCAGCAGTGGTCAGTACCTGGCTGCAGACTCCTGGACCCATCAAGACGCAGTACATCAGGCGGGGTAGGTGGGGCCGAAAGGTTCTGTGCTTTCAAAACCGAACTCAGTTCAAGGACAGATGGGCTGAGGATTCAGTCCAATAATTAAATCAGTCGTGATACAGAGAAGGGACCAGACTGGGTCAGTGCAGCCAGACCTGCGGACCAGCATGAGACAGAGCAGAGAGGCACCAGGACCTGCGTGGCAGCAGAGGGGATGGGGAGGCTGAAGAGGGCGGAGGGCAGCAGAGTGAAAGCGAGGGCCCGGCTGGGGAGACACAGGCAGGCACCTCTGCCCTCACTGGCCTTGGCTTTTCCTGTGCCCTAGGGAGGGGGAGTTGGTGACTGGTGCCCAAACCAGCTGGGATTACAGCATGCTCTTGTAGATTTAACAGTTACAGTGTTGACTAGAGGTCCAAGGCATGTGGTCATGTATAATCTTTTGGAGACAAGAATTTGAATGGGACTCACTGCAAGGCTGGAGGGGACACAGAGTTGAGCTGGCTGCTCACATCCATATCTCCAGGCAGTGTGACTCTGCTCTCACAACACTGTGACTCTGGAGGAAGAGTATCAAAATGTGTGTGTGTGTGTGTGTATGAGAGAGAGACAGACAGAGATAGTGACAAAGAGACAAAGATCACTCATGTTGCATTCTAACTGAATGGCCCCCTTAGAATTGTGCAGTGCAAAAACCTGCCCAGCTGAGCATATCAGCTCTGACTTAGCCAAAAAGTGGAATTTTGAAAATATTTGAAGAGTAGACTATTGAGCTTAGCACTGGCTCAGCTCTGTGATGTGGAAGAGTCCATCACACACTTGATCTGGGCCAATGGAAAAGGAATTTGGGAGGCTCTTGCAAATCGTTCTCCAACTAGTATGCAAATCTGTCTCTCATCAAGTGAGAGATTAAAACTCCAGTGAAAGTCGAAAAGGCGGTTCACCAGGATTTGAAGAGAGAGCATCAAGAGTATGAGCTCTGGGATAGGGAGGGTGGGAGGGAGGGAGACGCAAGAGGGAAGAGATATGGGAACATATGTATATGTATAACTGATTCACTTTGTTGTAAAGCAGAAACTAACACACCATGGTAAAACAGTTATACTCCAATAAAGATGTTAAAAAAAAAAAAAAGAGTATGAGCTCTTCTCAGAAATGTAATACAGGAGAGAGCCGGGAACCTGTTCAAACATGTCTGCTTTCATGTATTTGTGGGTTGCTGAAGGTCTCTGGGAACGTATTGTAATTTATTTACAAAGTCCTACTGTGTGTGATATGTACAGGCATGAGATAGGAACAAATTCACTTGGTCTCAAATTGTATGTAGAGAACTCTCATTTTGTATGCGTTTATGGTACACACTGACTTTAGAAATTAATCTTAAGATGCAACTTCACTGTTGCCTTCAGACTTCACCACAACAAACAAATCTATTGAGGCACATCAAGGTTCTTGTTAGAAGCTTCCTATAGTGACAGAATGTCAGGAACCATTTAGAAAAGCAGATGCTCACCCTACAAATTCCAGTTACCTGTAGGAATGTGATGGTAGATTGCACTGGGTAACATTGACATCGAAACAATATTAAGTCTTCCAATTCATGAACGCAGATGTCTTAACATTTATTTGTCTCCTTTAGTTTCCTTCAGCAATGTTTTATAGTTTCCTGTGTTCAAGTCTATTACTTCTTTTGTTAAATTTATTCCTAGGTATTTTATTCTTTTGGATGAGGTTGTAAATGGAATTGTTTTCTTAATTTTCTTTTTTTTTTTTGTTCATCGCTGGTGTATTGGAACGCAACCGTTTTTTTGCATGCTGATCTTATTTTCTGCAACTTTGCTGAATTTATTTATTAGCCCTAATAGCTTTTTTTGTGAAATCTTTGGGACTGTCTATATATAAGCTCTTGCAATTTGTGATTAAAGATAGTTTTACTTATTCCCAGGTTGGATGCCTTTTCTTTCTTTTTCATGCTTAATTGCTCTAGGTAGAACTTCCGGTAAGTACAAAACCATAATATCACAAGCCTTATGGGATACTATGAAGGCACCGCTTAGAGGGAAGTTCATAGCAGCAGATACCTTCATTAAAAAAGAAAAAAGGTCCAGGATGAATAATCTAACCTCAAGGAAATAGAAAAAGAAGAGCAAACTAAAAGCAAAGCTATTGGAAGGAAAGAAACAATAAAGATTAGAGCAGATATAAGTGAAACATAAAACAGAGAAACAATAGAATCAATTAAAGCAAAAGTTGTTTCTTTGAAAATACCAACAAATTGACAGACTGATTAAAAAAAAAAGAGAGAAGATGCAAATAAAGTCAGAAATGGATGTGAGGACATTACTACCTACCGTAACAAAATGAAAAGGATTTATAAGAGAATACAATGAACCATTGCATGTGGACAAGTTAGATAACCTAGATGAAATGGACAAGTCCCTAGAAACACACAAATTACCGAAATTGACTTAAGAAAAAATGGAAAATCTGAACAGACCTATAACAAGGGGAGATTTAATCAGTAATTAAAAATCATCCAACAAAGAAAATTCTAGGACCAGATGGATTCACTGGTGAATTCTACCAAACATTTAACGTGAAATTAACATCAATCCTTCTCAGACTTTTCCAAAAATAGAAGAGGACGGAACACTTCCTAACTCATTCTATGAGGCCAGCATTACCCTGATACCAATGCCAGAGAAAGACATCACAAGAAAAGAAAATTACAGGCCAATATCCCTTATGAATATAGATGCAAAAAACCTCAACAAAATGCTAGTGAACTGAACACAACAGCATATTAAAAGGATTATACACCATGACCAAGTGGGATTTATCCCAGGAAAGCAAAAGTGGTTCAACGTAAGAAAATCAATGTGATACACCACATTAACAGAACAAAGGAAAAAAAAAAACACAGAGTCATCTCAACTGATGAAGAAAAAGCTTTTGATAAAATCTAACACCGTTTAATGCTGAAAAACACTCAGAGAACTGAAACTAGAAGGGAACTTCCTCAACATGATAAAGGGCATTTGTGAAAAATCCACCGCTAACACCATACTCAGTGGCAAAAGACTGAAAGCTTCCCCCTTTGATCAGCAAGAGAAGGATGCCCACTTTCACCCTTGCTAGTCAACATTTTTTTCCCTATACCTGTTAGCCATATGTATGTCTTCTTTGGAAAAATATCTATTCAGGTCCTTTACCCATTTAAAAATTGGGCGATTATTATTATTATTATTACTATTTAGTTGTAAGAGTTCCTTATATATTTTGGATAATATTCTCTTACCTGATAAATGGTCTGCAACTATTTTCTTTCACTCCATAGGTTTCCTGTATATTTTTTGGATTGTTTTCTTTGCTCTGCAAAAATTTTTTACTTTGACGTAGTCCCACTTTTGTTTCCTGTGCTTTTGGTGTCAGAGCCAAAGAATCATTCCCAAGACCAATGTCAAGGAGATTTTCCCCTATGTTTTCTTCTAGGAGCTTTAGAGTTTCAAGTCTTAAGATTAAGCCTTTAATCCATTTTGAGTTGAGTTGTTGGTATGGAGGCAGGTAGGGATTTTCTTACCATTTTCAAGTCGCCTTTTTCTTGATTCAGTGTTTGCTTGATTGCCATAAGGCTTTGACTATTTCTCAGAGTTCTGACAAAGTTGGTCCTAACAGGTTCTGGCTGACTTTTCAATGTTTCTGTGAAGAGACAAGTGTTGGGAGCCTGCTACTCTGCATTCTGCTTATGTCACTAACCACTTTCTTTATGAAGCTCTTCTGAACCCAACCAGAGAAACTTTCAACCTTCCTCTGGTCCTCTAGTGATATCTCCTTGTAGCCTTCTAAGGATTTTCAATTTGCATTATAGATAGATGACATTCTCATGATCTCTAGTAGAATGTCAGGGACTTTATAGATAGATCTCATTTATTTTCCAGAACCTCCCACCGAGCCCTGTTTCTGGGAGACATCTGGAAATGCTGACCAGTTAAACGGACTCATCCTTATCCTTGGGGCTTGGTCTTCCCTGGATACGTGGCAGTGCCTGGCTTTGCCCCCATATTGGCCTGGACACAGTTTCCTTGCAGGGCCATGGAGCTTTAGGAAGGGATCTTGGTCTTACGTCGTAAGAGGAAGCAGGACAGAGGCTGCAGGAGAGCTTTGTAATGGTCTCCTTGTCCCCTTTCCCTGTCCTGTTCTGTTTCTCCTGCCAGAGCCTTCCTCTCCAGAGAAATGCGACTCAGAATGGTTGGTTGCTGGGCTCTGGCTGGACCTGAAGCCCTCCACTTCCACAGTGATTCCAACAGCACTTATGTTGGCTTGGCGTCTACGCCAGTCATTTGTTCAATGCACAAAAAGCATAATGACTTTAATTAGGTTTTAGTGTAAATAATGAACATAATTACAGAACAGGCCCTTTTGTCACCCTCATGGAATTTATGATTGTTTGAAAAGTCAACACCCACTTCTAGCCACTCTTGTCCTTACTTCTTGGTCAATCCAGCATCCCCATTAATCAATGGCATTGGCTTTTAATGCCTAAGTGGAAAGTCTGAGCTGGTTGTTCCTAACTTGGAATGGCAGCTCACCCTTCCTCACCTCCATGTCTACCTAGGCCTCCAGTCTCAGCCTGGTTGCCCACCCCTGAGGGCCTGTGCTTTGAGAAAACACTGGGTAGCTGTGACTATAGGGCCAGTGATGTTGGAGGTGGTAGTTGCTGCCATGGAAGAAAGGCTGGAGAGTTCTGGCCACCCATGCAGCGTCAGTTCCACCATGTCCTGAGCATCTATTATATGCCAAGTACTTTGTTGAGCACAGAGGCTCTAAAGCCTAGGGGAGTTCATAGCAAGCCAGGCCAGACCCACCCCAGCAAAGCCAAGGAGGATGCAAGCCAGAAGCTAGCACGTGAGTAAGGTCTGGTGTGGGCCAGCAGCCTAGGGCCTCCCACAGGCCACAGCAGAATCCACAACCATCTGGGCAATGGCTGCAAGGTGGGCCTTGTGGGGTGAGCCACTTCAACTCCAGAGCACTAGGGGAGGAGCTTTGGGTTGCCCTTCGGGTTACCAAGTCTTCTCCATTCTCCAAGGGCTGAGAGGGCAGCTTCCATGGTGTGTCAAGGTCTCTTGCCTCCAAAAGTGGCTCTCATTCCCCTGTTGTCAACATCTCGTTTGCTAACCTAGCATCTCCACCTTCAAAACCGCCCCTCCTGCCCTGATCTCCCATCCCGTGGCCAGGCCCCACACGGCATAGAATTGCCAAGAAAGGGCACAGCATCCCCTTTCTTTCATCGACCATGGTGTGGATTTCCCTCTTCAGCTCTGATGGAGGCATCCTGAGGGTGGGGGACCCACATTTTCTCCTGGGCCTCTCAGGCACTGAGTGGTGATGACCAAGTCTCCCTTCCCTAAGCACAGCCTTCATTGCCCCCATGAGCGAGCCACTCATTTCCCTGAGCCCCTCATGGTGGTGCTTGAAACAATTAGAGCCGCCCAGCTCTCCTCGCCCGGATCTCTTCCAGTAGTGTAAGGAGGGCCTCTTTCTGCCCGTGGACCTGAGGGCCTGGTTTCCAGCTCCCAAAAGCTAATCTTTTCTTGGGAGGAAAGGCCACGTTCTGATGAACTCCTTGCCCCTCTTCCCATCTGTACCAGACTGGCCCTGCGTGTGGGGCTGGCTAGGCTCGGGCTACCTTGCACGGCCCGTCCCCACTGGAGCTGTGCTTTGGACAGGCTGGGGTGCGTGCGATGGAGGGGCAGGCAGCGCCCAGTGTACTCAGAGGATGGCAGGAGCCTAGGCCGCCAGAGGCCTCACTGTGGTGCAGCAGCCTGGAGGTCATCACGATCTCCCAGTTATTTATTGTCATAACATTAATCATGCTGAACTCACTTGGCATTAATGAGGACGTAATGTGTACTTGGAGGGGAATTTTTATTGTAGTGCAGCATTAACTAACTGGCCTATTATTTAAAGTGTTACCAGACCTGGTATGTACAAATGGTTTACTTTGCAGTCTCCAAGTGTTGAAACTTTGTATGGTTTGTGTCAAGAAAATATGAATATGGAACACAAAGGAGGCAGGGCTGAAATGATGCGGGCCCGTCCCCTGGCTGGCAGGGACACAGCACACACTGGACAGCCTGGGCAGCCTACCTCTGCCCGGGTCCATGCTCGTCTCGCTTCTGTGTCTGAGCCAGGATGTGAAAAACTTAGGGTGGTTTTTAAGGGCTTTCTGAGTCACTGTCTTGGGGACAAAAAGACACAGAATCACAGGATTTAGAGGTGGCAAAAAAGCCACAGCCCATGCTGAAGATCTTGTCTCCAGGCTCTTTTCTCCATTATGAGTCAAGGGCAGCTGCAGCCCTTGCCCACCTGCACCTGTCCACCTGCGGGATCCACCCTTCCCTACTATGAGCCTACGCTGGCCCCGCCCGCCCTCATCAAGTGTTGTCCTCCGAGATGTCCGAGCTTCCGGGCCTTTGCACGTGCTGCTCACTTGTTTGGTTAATGTCTCTACATCTTTTGAGACTCAAGTCAAGCAACACATCCTTCCTGAAGTCTCCTAGTTTCCCCCACTCCAAAAGTATATGTAGATGCCCTTTCTCTGTGAACCCCTGTTACAGGCTGTACATGCTAGTTTCTAGGGGAAATCGCTAAGATGAGCATGACATAGTTCTTGCCAGCTAGTGTGGAAGGCAAGCCACACACACACACACACACACACACACACACCTCAGTTAGCCAACAAGGTTTGATAGATACAGCTGTGCAATGCCAATAAGCTAGAGAGAGAAGTAAACAAATGGACCATTAGGGCAACAGTTACACAGAAGAGGGATAAATTAGTCTGTGCTGGGCCTTGAAGAAGAGATGGGAGACAGAAGTAGCTGTGAGGACGTGGATGGGGGCACACCAAGACTGGGAGTGGCCTAATGAGACCCCTACACTGTCCCAGCACGTCTGCTTCAGAGCTTACAGAGAACGACCTCTTCCTCTACCCTGATCTCCAAACAACACCACTAAGCACACAAGGGATACACTCGCGTCCCATTTTATAAATGAAAGCATAACGTTAACACATCACAAAAATGAAAGCTCAGATAGGTTAGCTGATTGGCCATGATCACCAGCTAGTAAGTGAAAGAGCTGCTACTTGAACCAGAACCGAGACTTCCTGCCGCCATACGGGGATTGCTGGTGGCTGTGCTAAGATTGATCTTCGAATGCGAGTGTTACGCTTGCAACTGTTTGTTCCACGTTGACTCCGGCTGGTGAGCCCATGGATGCTGTTGGCGAAGCCCCGGGAGGGGCTGAGGACCGTGCTAGTTTGATGTGTGGTGAATCCACAGAGTCCTTTAGAAGGACACAGACTCCAGCTGAGATATCCTTTGCACGGTGGGATACACTGTAGCCATTCAAACACTCGCCAGCAGCCACGGGGCAGGGAAAAGTCACAGGAGTAGAAGATCCGGTCATTGGGTGCATATAAAGTGTGAGGTACACGAGCGGACGAGGATTTTAAAGAAGAATTCACGTGTCCTAAGGTTTCCCACTTGCTGCATTCTCCAATTCATGCTGGTCCTCAGACTAACCATATATGGACAACTTAGGCTAATTAGAAGTCATAAAAAAGAGCTTTAATCACACTTGTGCTGGGGGTGCTTCCCTGGTGGCGCAGTGGTTGAGAGTCCGCCTGCCGATGCAGGGGACGCGGGTTCTTGCCCCGGTCCGGGAAGATCCCACGTGCCGCGGAGCGGCTGGGCCCGTGAGCCGTGGCCGCTGAGCCTGCGCGTCCGGAGCCTGTGCTCCGCGACGGGAGAGGCCACAACAGTGAGAGGCCCGCGTACCAAAAAAAAACAAAAACAACAAAAAAAACACAAAAAACCCCCACTTGTGCTGGAGAGAGAAGGGAAGGAAGGAAGTGTATAAACTTACAGAGAAACACACCTGGGACTCAATTAACCACACCCCCTGGCGATGTGTACTTACTCCGCGCTGATGCATTCCCGTGTGTGTGATGGATGTGTCCGCGGCTCTGCTTCAGGATCACAACCTGCGCTTCCACGATCTAACATTATAACATGTGGCCTTGGCATTTTTTCCTTTTGACTTTGACTGATTTGGGATCTAGCATTCTTTTCATGACTTCCTGCTGCCTCTTATGAGCGAAGGCACAGATTGCCCCTGTAACCCAGGAGTCAGCTAAGCCCACCATGTGTGGAGCTGGGGGGTGGCGACACAGCAGCTTGCCCTTGGGCAGACGGCTCCCGGGTTAGCAGGAGATAAGATGTCACGTCAGGAGGGTCTGTCCCGATGGCAAAAGGACTGTTGGCAGTGGTCTCTCCAGACCTCACAGAGACGTTTCCAGGAGCTAGACAGAAAGTCAAAGCTCCATCAAGACTGGGAGTCAGACAGAACAGGACTCCAGTCCTTGTGAAGTCTTCTCAGGAGACCAGGAGTAAGTCCTAGGCGTGTTAGTTAGCGTAAGTAATATTAATGCTTGTAACCAACACATCCCCAAATCTCAGTGGCTTACTATAGTAGAAGGCTTATTTCTCATCACACAAAAGTCCAGCATGAGGTTCCTGGGATCTCTCCAAAGTGGCATCAGATATGTTCATTTAGAGACATTACTTCCCCTGTCCTGTGATTATGTCTTCCCCAAGGACTGTGGATGGCTCTGCTGGGTTTTCCGTATCTGGTGGACAGACGGGGGAGAGAGGGAGGACGACACATGGAAGGTTTTAATGCGCCAGGCCTAGAAGTGGAGCAGAGCACCTCTGCCCACGTTCCACAGGCCAGAACTCAAACGTGGCCGCGCCTAACTGCAGAGGAGGCTGGGGAGTAGAGTCTGTGTGCCCAGGGGAAAAGGAACAGGTTTTAGTACGTCAATCTCTGCCATGCCTGGCATAGACTGTAAACAGGCATAACTATCGCACCGTGAGCGCCACTGCGTGCCAGGCACTATGCTAGTCCCTGTACATACGTTATTTGTATCCTGGTGCATATTTGACCAAACCAATTGGATACTGGGCATAGGACAGAATGGCCTCACCTTCTGTGGGATAGAGGGACCTCATACATGCCCAGTCTGTTTCTCTTCAGTTCCGGGCCTGGGCCTGGTCAACCAGAAGTGGCTGAATCTTAGGACAGGTGCCAGTGGACTTATAGGATCTAAGTGGGGGAGATGGGGGTTGGTGGGTCTGGTGTTGCTGGCCTTGAAACATTGCTGCTGGGCCCGCTTCTCACCAAGGCCCTCCCTCCAGGTTTACTGGTCCAACTGGGATGGGGTAGGTTTGGGATTTCACTGGAAAGAGCCACTGGCTGAACTTCAGGCACCCAGGTTGTCACTGTGTGACAGTTTCTGAAGTCTTTTAGATGTTATCTTTCCTCCTCTGCTCCTCTGTTCCTTTTTTCTCACTGTTTCTCCTGGCCATCTTTTATTTTCCTCCTAATTAACATCGTGGACAAGGTCCACTGGTAAGTTAAAAGAGTTTATCCAAGTTGACACTGTTTGTAATTTATAATTTACATTCCAACTTTCGCAAGGTCCTTCCATTTCTTGACTGTGGCCAGTGTGTTCTCTCTGCGTGCTTGGCGTTGGATTGTAGAGTGAGGAGAGCAAAGGTCAGGCCTTCAGTTGCCAGGATGCTGATGAAACCAGGGTCTGAATGTGACAGATGTGTGGACACCATGTGAGGATGTTTACTCATCACCCGCAAGTAGCAACAGCTTTATGATGTTCATGGAAATTCCCGTGCCTGGTGGTTTGGGGCATGCAGGATTAGCGAGCTGGGCGATTTTCCTCAGACAGCCATGCACAGACCCCTGATGATGAAGAGCCCCTTCTTTTATCCTTAATCTTGCCTTTGTTTACAATGTCTCCAAATTGTGATGGGGCTGGGGGCTGGAGTGCACACACAGCATTCTTTTCCAAGCTTTGTGCAACCTTGGGTAAGTCAGTTTTCCCCCTTTGACCTCAGGTTCATGAACTGTGTGGTAAGGAGATTGGGAAAGGTTATTTATTTCAGCTCTGACATATGGATCCTAAGTTTCATTATCTTTAATAACCTCCATAGCTCTCCTCTCACACTGGAAGGCAGTGTGGGGGAGGAGAAAGAGTATGTTCTCTGAGCCTCAGTTTTCTCATCTTTAAAATGGGGATAAGATCCATTACTTTGTAGGGATTTGTGAGGATCAAATGAAACAGCATACATGAAGTGTTTAACATGGTACTTGGCTCATGGGTGCTAACAAAGGATATGTCTTTTGTGCCTTTCACCCCAGAATTAAGTATGATCTATGCTCTCTGGGGAAGCCCAGCCGACCTCCGTGTGGACAGAGAACCCACATGTAGGAGATGGTTGGTCAGGCATGTGGGGCAGCAGCCCTAATTCTGGGGCCTGGAACTATGTTAAACCAAGGGCCCTGGGAGGAGAGACATTATCTCTGGAACTAGCACCTGGCTTTGCCCTTTGGAGCACAGGAGAAAACCCACATAGGCCACAGAGAGGGCAGGGTCTCTTCGTGGAAATACATGCAAATGTGTTTGTCATTAGGCCTTCCACGCCAATAATCCATATCTTCTTCTCTTTCCTTTGTTGCGTTTTTCTCTGGTGGCCAGAAGCCAGAGAAAACACACTGTCTCATCAGCTTCAACAGCCTATTCTGCCCCTCCAAGCTGAGTGGGGGCCGTGGGCACCCTGCCGGCTCTGAGTCTCCTCCTGAGGGCTCTGGCAGTTGACGTGCTTGGCAAAGTCAAGTTGGGGCTTCTGGCTGGTCCCTGAGACCTGGCCGGCTGTGCCTTCTGGTTATCTCTACACCCAGCACATCACAGTCTAGGGACAGTCCAAAGTACCAGTGGTCAGACCTGGCCAAGGGGAGAAAACAGAGTGAGGACAGGGCAGCCCTCAGATGCCGGAAGCCCAGGCAGGCAATTGGTTTTCTGAGGACAGATCCTCCGACTTAGATTCCTCCCACTTAGCTTGGCCCTGACAACCTCCACTGGGAGGCCCCTTCTCCCCTCTCCCCACTCTTCCTCGTGGTTCCCTTATTCAAAATATCTGACCCCCTCGCCTCAGCACCCGATAACCTGCCCACTCCGGGTCTTTGCACACACCATCCCCATTCCTAGAACGTGGAGTCACCAGTCCTTTCCAAGCACCCATCCAGTGCCAGGCCTTTGCTAGTTACTTCGTTAAGAAAGACGTCAATCCATCCCCCGCTTTCCTTCTCCACTTATCCAAGACCCGTCCTTCTGTTGGATAAGGCTCAGCTCCAGCTGTGCCTGGCCATGTTTCTCCCGGCTCTCCCGCCCAGAGAGGCCTGCTCTGACCCCCTGGGTATCTCACTGCTCCGTGGCCTTCTCACAAGACCACTTGATATTGTTATTCATCACCTTATATACAAGTACCTGGTTTACTGAAAAGTCTCCACTCATTCAGCTTTCCTTCAATAAGGGTTTTTATTTTATGTTTTCTAGTCATGACTTTCAATGGAACCATCTGGAATCTCCTTTTCGCACAAGGCTGTGGCTCCTTTAACAAGATCTAGTCCAGATGCCATAACTTTTCAGTTACACTTGGTTATCAGAAGAACCTCACTTGGTGAGTTAAGATGTATTCCTAATAATTAATACAAAAAAAGGAAACCCTTCAGTCTCAAACTTGACTCACAGCTCTTCCCTTTCTACCCAGCAGTGTTTAGTCCCACTATCTGGCTCCAGTGAAAGAGAACGTGTATATGTGTGTGAGTGCGTGCATGTGTGCACGTGTGTGCGCTCGCGCACGCGCACATAGTTAACATTTAGTCCCTTGGATGTCTTGGGAGGGGGTGACGAGACCCTGGGAGGACAAGCATCTCCCTTACCTGGGGGAGGTGTGGTCTTCTCGGTCGGCTGTAACTGCTCTTCTAGCTCATGAACCTTGAGTAGCTCCAGTGAGCCCTGCTGACAAAGGCTCATTCCTGTGAGACCCTATGAGGCCCTGGAGGTCCCTCCGAGATTTGGCCCCGCACTTCTGCTCCATCCCCAGGTGGCAGTATTTAGGCTACATGCCATCAATCGTGTATTTTTCTTCTTCCTACATTGGGTGTTTCTCAAACTCATCTACCTCCTGCGGCCAGCCCCAGGGCGGCAGGCATCCTCTGTACCCCTTGGAACCCAGGAAATCAGGCAGATGCTTCTGCCGTTCTCCTTTCCTCCTGCCATCTTCCTGCCATACAGCTCTCTCCAGTTTTCTTTCTCCTGCTTAGGTAGCGAGGGGGTAGGTCAATAAGTCTGATGCCGCAGTGAATTAAACGAATGAGATGCAAGTCTCCTGTTCTTGCAGACACCTCTGCATTAGATTCCCAGGGTGGCCCTAACAAAACGCCACAAACCAGCTATCTTAGAACATCAGAGGTATTTCGTCTCACAGCCCTGGAGGCCAGAAGTCCAAAATCAGGGTGCTGGAGGTACGCTCCTTCTGAAGGTGCCAGGGAAGGATACGTTCCGGGCGTCTCTCCTACCTTCTGGTAATTCCCTGGCTTGTGGCAGTATAGCTCCAGCCTCCACGTGGCATTCTCCCTGTGTGTGTCTGTTTCTCTTCACATTGTGTTCCTTATATGAGGAGACCAGTCATATTCAGCTAGGAACCATCCTACTCCAGGATGACCTCATCGTGACTAATTTTATCTGCAATGACCCTATTTCCAAACAAGGTCGCGTTTTGAGGTACTGGGCGTTAGTACTTCAACATATGAAGTTTTGGGGGTTTGGGGGCAGTATTCAACCCTTAACGACTTCCAACCTTTACAAGTGATTCTTGGAGACTTTCTCTTCCCTTGCTTTGGCAGGAGGGCGTGGCATTGCTCCCTGAGCACTGCACTTTAAGTACGTAGGCCACCCCATTTGTGTCTCCAATTCTCTCTGTGTTGACTGCGGCTGGTGGTTTGTGGTGGTAAAACTGGTTCTGGTACCTTGAAGCAAACAGTGAGGGGAGCTGGTGCCTCTCTGAATTTAGAATATGGGATGCTCGGCATCCTCCGTCCATCACTTTGGGCCTTAGCCACAATTCTGAGACAGCAGGTGAAGTCCCTCACCCCGTCCTGTTAATGCCTATTTTGTTTTCTTAACAAAACTGTGACTCCTTCAAGGTGAAAATAGTACCTAATGGGATACAGAGGTGAGAGACCTGATCTCTGCCGTGCAATTGCCCATGGTTTTGTGGGGACAAAGAGACATGTTAAAAAAAACCCCAACAGGATGACAGTAAGGAACCCACTGAGGCACACTGTGGGGTCTGAAGAAGTAGCACCAATACAGCTGATGTGGGAAACGCCCAGTTCCAGCCCCAGTCCCAGCATTAAAGACACTAGGTTTCATCCTTCAGCATTTACACACGCTAGCAACCAGTGTGTTCTTTCAGGAAGGGGCTAGAGGAAAAGCGCACCCAGGGCCTTAGGCAGCAAAAGGCCCGAATGCAGTGTAGCTGATGCCGGCAAAGGTGCTTTGGAATTCATCACGGTGGTGGGGAGAGCTCACCGCCCAGAGTGAGCATTGAAAAGTGTAGTCAGGGCTTCCCTGGTGGCGCAGTGGTTAAGAATCCGCCCGCCAATGCAGGGGACACGGGTTTGGGCCCCGGTCCGGGATGATCCCACATGCCGCGGAGCAACTAAGCCCGTGTGCCACAACTACTGAGCCCACGTGTCACATCTGCTGAAGCCCACGCGCCTAGAGCCCGTGCCGCAACAAGAGAAACCATCACAGTGAGAAGCCCGCGCACCGCAATGAAGAGTAGCTCCCGCGTGCCACAGCTAGAGAAAGCCTGCGCGCGGCAACGAAGACCCACCGGAGCCAAAAATAATAAATAAATAAAAATGAATAAATTTATTTTTCGAAAAAAAGTGTAGTCAGAGCCACAGGCTCCCTGACAGTGTCGCCCAGGGGGCTGCCCTGTGCAACCTCATTCACCTGATCAGCCCCATGATGGTGAGTGTGCTTTGAACAGAGAGAGGGAGGAGCGGGGCATCAGAGGTCTGGGTCCTGGTGGCGGTGGTCTTCATCCACCGAGCTCCCCTAGGCAAGGCCTTTTGGAAAGGGCACATACCGTCCTGAACTTTCCACCTGAGCAGCATCTTGGGCGACGAAGACACCCCAGACTCCCCCAGGTTCAGTGTTCACAGATGAACAGAGCTCTAACTTATGGGAACATCATGCGAAGTGGCCCCCACGAGAGCTCAGGGCAGGAATTCTTTGTGTGGTCCCGCTCTCTGTCTCAGGTCCCCGCTCCTCAGAAAATAGTCCTGGGTCCCTTCAGGCATTACATATCTCTTTAACGTAAGATTGCTTTTTAAAATCTCCTCTCAGAAACTGGAATATAAGTCTGTGGTCTCCCATAACTAAGTGCCACCTGTCGTTCACTTCAGCGTCTCCACTTCTGCTCTTTGAAATAATCTTAAGAGATTCTTGGGCACTCCTAAGACTTTAGGGTGTGTTCACGGTGGCTCGTGCCTGAAGAGCCTTGTTGCAGCGATGACTCCTCGGCTGGCTTCACCCCGGCTTTTGGCAGCCCCATTGCTGGGGTGCATCTTCTGCACACACATGCTCAGAGAAGGCACATACCATCGAGGCACCTCACCCGTCAGGAAGTTCCAGAATTGTTTGTCAGCAGCATGCCAGAATGTAGAGCTTCCAGACAAGAGAGATTATGGACTAGAAGGAAATACATTAAACCAATGTAAGAATTATTTTTAGCTTCATTTTGTAAATGAGGTAATGGAAGCTTAAAGAAGTTGTATGGGACTGAATTGTGCACCTCCCCAAATTCCTAAGTTGAAGCCCCCATCCCAACTTGATGGCATTTGGAGATGGGGCCTTTGGGAGGCGATCAGGTCATGAGGGCAGGGCCCTTGTCTGATGGGATTAGTGCCCCTATAGGAAGAGACACCAGAGAGCTTGAGTTTTCTCTCTCTGTGCGCGTGCACCCAGGAAAGGCCCTGAGAGCACACGGTGAGAAGGTGGCCCTGTGCAAACCAGGAAGAAAGCTCTCACCAGAAGCTGACCATGAGGGCCCCTGATCTCAGACTTCCAGCTTCCAGAGCTATGAGAAAATTCAATTCTGTTGTTTATAAGTCACATAGTTTATGGTATTTTGTTATAGCAGCCCCAATCGACTAAGACATAAGTACTCTCCAAGGTTGCAAGCTTAGTAGAAAAGGCCAGGCTTGGAATAAAAATCCATTTCTATCTAAGTCTAGTGCGTTTTCCTGACATGGTGTTTTTCTGATGTTTGTGTTCATTTAACTTGCCTTCTCAAATATTTGCTGAGCGCTTACTACATGTAAGGACTTACATTCTCTTCCGCATTCTCCTCCTTTCCTCTCTTTCTTTTTGTAGCTCTGGTCCTTCTTCCTTCTATCTTCCCTTTCTAGCAACACCAGTATGATAGCTATTATAACTGCTATGAGTTAAATTCCCACGAACATTCCTTAAGAGCACACATACGAAGCATTGCATTATTATGAACATGCAGTGTCTATTGCACACTGCTGGTGAGTGGTTCAGGAGGGGTTGCAGCAGGAAAAGTGGTTGCACTTTGTTCTATCACAGCTTATACGTTCCAGGAGGGGTTGAGGGCTTTGGGGCACATGAATACGTTCCGTTCCCCCAGCCACTTCAGGGCAGTCTTAAAATGATCATATCCCTATAATAATAACATCAGCTCTCCTTTACTGAGCTCCTTTATTAAACACAGGCAGCACTTTCCATTTATTTATTTTGATTCTCCTGAGAATTTGTGAGGCGGGTATGTTTCTCTCCAATGCTCTAGCTGTCCCACCATCACCACTGGGTTACTTTGGGCACCCATGGAGCCTGTTGTATTTTCCGCATCCTCAGAGAGCCACATCCTAGATGGTTTGATAGGGTTTATGGTTTAGCTGAATTGTTCCAGCTTCACTGGAGCCAGTTAAACCTTAAAAGGAGCTGGTCAGTTTGGAAGGATCAAGGAATTATATGTGATTAAAAAAAGGTTCCGAAACCAGAAGCCCCCAGATGACACTGTCTGAGAAACAGGAGCCAACGACCAGTTTCTATTCATTTTTCAAACTGAGATGAAGACAAGACTTATACTGGCTTTTAATCTGATACCACTGTGGTCTCCCATGCCAATCAAGGCTTCCCTGCTCGTGACCTGGGAGGGCCTCTGATTGGAGAGGCAATTCTGAGCAGTGCTGAGGGATTTGGTCAAACATACGGGGTTATAGCATCAGCCCCTTTCTTGAGAGGTAGTTCTGGCTTTGCCCTGGTCCTCTAATGTGTTGTATAAACTGTGTGTGTGAGAGTGTGTGAATGTGAGTGTGTGTGTGTGTGTGTGTGTGTGTGTGATCATGTACTACCATATGTGTTTACCCATGAGGATGTCCTTTTAATCCGGAGTAAAATTGCCTTTCTTGGATGATGCAAATGATACGTGGTGATAAAAGGGACAATGTTGAGGCTATTTTTCCCAGCAGACATTCTCTCCTGAGCCTTTTCGGCATCTGTCTGCCCCGCCGAGCCTTGTGTGTGACCTCAGGGCCCGCTTGTTTTGCCTCCTTCGGGCCTCTCCGGGTCTCCAGGAATTACTCAGGATTCACGCTCTCCGTCAGTTCTGGAGTGGAGCCAATCTCATGCCTTCCTCTCTGCTGTCTTCATTAATACTGGGCTCGCGTCCCAGCATTCCTGAGAAATTGATAGAGACAGAACATCAATTGTAGTTTAGCTCTACAACGGGGAAACTCACGGTGACAGGCTGGGGGATTTTTTTGCCAGAGAAGTCGATGGGCCCTTTCCTGGAGCAGCCCAGTGTTGAGACGCTCTGGGCCTTTGTGAGGTCATAGTGTGGGACACAGGACAAGAGCAACAAGCCGCTAATCTGCTAATTGCAGCCTGGCTAAGTGATGTTACCTTTGTGCTTGGCTTTCCTGGACTTGATGAATGGCTGTGTGTGGAAGGGAACAAACAAGGCGTCTCCTCTCAGGCCAGGGGAGAGCGGCGGTGTGTGATTTTGAACTCGCGAGACCCGGGTCGGGGCAGCTGTGGCTGGACCCGGAGCTCCCCTCTGAGGGAGGCCGCAGGATCGGGGCCAGAGAGGGTCGCCAGGGAAGTGTTGGCACTTGGTTGGCCCACTCCATGGCCACCAGATTCCTCCATTGTTTTCTCATAGTATTTGAGAAAAACATGTAGCTGCTTTTTCCTGTTTAGACCTCGCTGGTCCCCTTCTGTCCAGTGTCTTCCGAGGGCCGGGTGCGGTGCCAAGATGGGAACACGTGTGCCTTGCATAACAGTCAGGGGAGAGAGACAGGTGCATCTCTCCCAAATTCGCCTGCTCTTCCTCTGTGTTCCCCACCTTGGCAAACGCCACCACCTGCCCCCTGGCTTCCCAATTCGGAGAACTTGGAGCTGTCCAATACACCCACCTTTCCTCTCCGCATCAGGAGATGGCAACTCCTCTTCCCTTTCGTATCTCTTGAAGTCGTGTCCACCTCTTCTTTCCCACCAGAATCTCCCTTACCCAGGCCACCATCATCTTTCCCACGAGGACCACAGTCATAAACTCCCACTGGCCTCTCCTTCCAGTCTTGCCTCTTAATCACTGACTTATCCTTCAGCCATAGCTCCTCTTTCTAAAGTGCAAATCTGGCCTTGTCAGTATCCTGCTTGAAGCCTTCAATGGTTCCCCACTGTCTCCTGGATCAAGTCCAGACCTCTTTGCCTGACAGATAAGGTGGGCCTGGTCCAGCCTCCTGACTGGCTTTCCTGCCCCATCCAGCCTTCCCTGTCCATAACAGCCACTGGGAACCTCTTGTGGTGCCTGGAATGTGCCAAGCTCTCTCTTGCCTCTAGGACATTGTGTGTGCTTTTCCTCTGCTTCTGCCCCTTGCCCTCTTCTCTCGGCTAATTCTACCTTTTTTCCTGGTCTCAGCTTAGATGTCGCTTCCCTTGGGATATCTTTTCTGTGTCCTCAGTCTCGGCCTGTCCTTCTCTGTGCCCTCACGGCATGCGGTACATTCCCACACCCTAGTCTGATCACGGTCTGTAGTAAATGCTTATCTATGCAGTGGAAGACATTTTTTCTTCATAAATGGCACAGAATTTCTCTTGAGGAAGGAATTGAATTTGTTTAGGAAAATATCTTGACAAGCCACTTGGTTTAGAAGGTAGAACCCTGGGGACCTGGGTTAGTAGGAGGCAAGGATACTGAAGAGATCACTAAACTGTTGTGTATAAGAACTATGTGAGAATACAGGTGTCAGTTTGGGGGAATCAGGCGGGAGAGGGTGGTGGGTCAGCGTGATGGACTGGCCAAGAATTTTCAAGACCAGCATAACGCATGTTCAATGAAAGTTATAGGCATTTTTGAGATATAAACATCCCTCGCCTCCCCAAACCTCCTGTAAAATTTACCCTACACGCTAAGAACTTGTGTGGGTGTGTGGTATAAATCCAGAAATGGAGGTGGGTTCATGTCTGGGTCTCTTCCATGGTGGAAATAAACAAACAGCCATAACACACAGAGGAAAGAACAAGAATTCAGAGGAGGAAGGACATCACAGGTGGATGAACTAACACAAGGGTGTTTGTTTGCCTTGGAATACACAGGAACTTCAGAGAAGCCACTGAACTTTCCAGAATGGGTGGATCAGTTGGGTGTGTGCCAACTTTACTTCGATTTCCAGGGAAGGAGACCCAGTCAATACCTGGGTTCAATTCCTTGTCTGTTTCCTTACTGGGATACACTTATGAAGGAGGCAGGTGTCCATGACTCTGTTCCCACGTTGAATTTAAAAAAGGGCTGTGGAATAAATAAGGGAGGGAAAATTAATGAAAAATCAGAAGTAGTAGGTCTAATTTGCAGGAGTTGTTTAAGCTTTCAGGAATATCCTGAACAAAACTGAGGTCTCTGATCAAAAGGTCCATGCGGGAGGTTGGAATGAAGAGGCTTAGGGGGGTCCCCTGCTGGCCCAGTTCCCTCTTGGTGCAGGAATTGCAGTCTCTCCTTTCTCCAAACACATGCCATCCCACCTGAAAATGTAACCATCTCAACAGGCACCAGGATGTTGGCACAGGGAGGAAGACCTGGGGGCCAGGCAGAAGGCCTGGCAGAAGAAGCAGGGCTTGTCAAGTGCGTCTGCGTGATGCATCTTTCGGAACTTCCAGGTCGGGACTAGATGGCTGGAAACCCACATTGACTCATTTTTCCACATGACCCCTGCTCTCGAGGTATTTACTGTCCCTCTGGGAAGCGGGCCATAGATGTGTGACCAGAGAAGGAGCCACACAGGCTAGGGTGTCACAGCGAGTGGGACTTTTGGAGCTCAGACAAGGGGGTGATTCTTTCGGATCCCATCGGAGCTGCTTGTCATGGTGTCCGCTGGAGCTGACGATGGAGCTGAGCTGGGACCTGGCAACCATACGCCCTTGAGGCGTCCACTTTCCCCGGTGAGTTAGTCTGGTTTTATATCTGCTGTTCTTTCATTTCTCCTAATTATTCGTGTTTTGCCCGTATTTTATACCTTCCGTCAAAAAATAAGGTTGTCTCCCCAAATATTAGATTTTATAAATACTTAGGTATCAGAGATCTAGAGAAATCTGCTTTTGCCTTTCCATGTGTGAAATTGATGGCGTTTTCTTCACTTTCCCTCTAAATTCAATACATGCTTTCTGGTGGTCTTAATGAATTACATTTCACCATCTCTGGAGGTTATTTTTTTCCCCTGTTTTTAAAAAAAGGGTCTGCCAGTGGAACAACCTAAATGAACTGAAATGTTCCTGCCAAGTGCCTTTGCCCTGAGGACAACCTCGTAGTTGATAGGCTTTAACCAGATCCCTCCTCTATGTTCCCTGGAAATCTTCCTGCAGTTACTTCTCCTAACCCTGATCTCTGGGGGCTTCACCCCCTCGTAAGGCCAGCGGGGGAGTAGTTCTTTGGAAAGCTGGACAGGGAACAGTTTGGTGAAGAGTGTTTGTCTTTTCCTCTCCAAGAAAGGTCATAGGAAAGCCTTTGCTAAGAATAAGCTTTTTGGGAGGATTCTCGCATGCTTGGGCCCGAGCCCTTCAGTGGGGACTGCACCCTCCAGGGGAGCTGGGGTGTCGGCTGCAGGGGAGCAAACTCAGCCTTTGGGGGCCCAATGCCAGCTCCTCCTGGCTCCCCTCCCCCATTAAGTGGTGCCCACCTTCCCTTGGCTCAGGTGTGGGTTTCTCTTCCCTAGGCATAGATCTGGCACTGGGGAAGACTCCCTTGCTCCCCCATCTCCCTCCTTCCAACGTATTTCTACTGTTCAGCAGGGCAGCCCTCAGCGTTGGCTTCCCTCCAGCAGCCCTGACCTGTTTCTAGGTCATTCTGGAACTTCTCATGGTCATTCTTAGTCATTCTGCACTTCTCATGGTTCCCGGACACCTTGCCTTTGCACATGCTGTTCCCTTGACCTGGAATGTCCTTTTCTCCCTGTTCCCCAGCTGACTTCCCCTCTCCCTTTAAGACTCAATTCAGTTAGCGGCTTTTGGGGGACTCTCCCTTGGCCCCCAGGTTGAGTTAGATGCCTCCTCTGAGCTTCCATCATGTCCTGTACATACCCCCGTCCTACCTCTGACTGTGTTCTATTGAAATGGAATTTGTACTTGCTTGTCTTCTTTACTAGGTCCTTGAGTACAGAGGTGGTGTCTGATTCATTGCTGAATTCCAAAACTCAGCACAATACTAGTAGACTGGGTACTTAGTAAATGTTCTTGTGTACGTTAGAGAGTGTGGGTGACTGATTTATTGAGTTGGGGGGGCAGCTGTATGGAATGGGGTATGATCTCCATGTTATACTCCAATTCACTGCTTGCAGACCCTCTTCATGTCCTTCTCTCTAAGACCTTAGTCCAGCCCCTATTTCTAGAAATTCTGCACGTCTACAGCTCCTCTGCCCGAAAGTTGCCTTCTCCTCTGAATTTTGGTGGTTCTAACTCTGACCTTCCATATTGTCTCTTAACATTCCCAACTTGTCATTGACAGATGTCCCCCTTGGGGTCCTGTATCCCCAGGAGAACAGCAAGTGAATCGCTAGTCCAAGACCCAAGCGTGTCCCCCTGACTCCTCAGCCTGGTTCCTGGCAGGTGCTTAGGGGATATTTGGAGTCTTTTCTTCCTTGGACTGGTCATCATGAGAGGCTGCCCGGGGAAAGCTGGGCCCAGAGCTGCACAGAGAACAGGGATGGGGGTTCCCAGAAGTGGAGTAGGTGGGCACCGATACGGGGTGATTTTAGGAACCTTCCATCCAATGCCATATACCCCATCTGGAGTGTCACCATCGGTGAATCTTTTTTTCCCACAGATAAGGAAGAGCAGCCTGAAATAGGGGTCATGCTGTTCTTTGGGGCTTGTCTATGGCTGGGAGGACCCCTGCTATGCTAGCAGGTAACAGGTTAGGAGCTGCAACGAAAAGAGAAGGCACACAGAGACCTCCCTCTCCTGACTTCTCCACTTCTGTGAGCTGGTCCAACTGCAGCTGGCTGGCAGAGAAAACCCAGAGGGGACCAGGCCTCCCTCCGCCTCTGCTGATGGAACTGGGATCTCACCCCTTTCAATCTGGAGAGGGCTTTGCAAATGAAGTGCTTATTCGAAAGGTCCCCTGGAACCATCCTTATGGGATCAAGACGCAGAAAATAGTTTAATGAGGACGCCCGCCTGCAGGTGCACCTGTGCTAATTCTGACAAAGGCACTAACCTGACAGCTCAGAGAGTAAGGGACCATGAAGCCTCTCTTGGGAAACATCATTCCTGCAGGGCAGACAGAAGCACCTCACTGAGGCAGGAGGCAGATGGTGAAGACATCCTTAGGACTCTGTCCCAGCAGCCCGCCAGTTAGTCTGCCCCCAGGACAGGCTTGCAGCGTCCATGGAACTTAGCAGCTGCCCCTCAGCAAACCAGGGCAGCAGGGTGCCAGGCGGGGTGGTGAGGTAACACCCAGAGCGTGCAGCGTGGGGAGACCAGGATAGAAAACTCAGACGCTGGGTGGAGGGTCTAGCACAACAGCTTTTAGAGGTTTTTGACTGTGACTCACATTAAGAAATATGTTTAAAATCATATCCCATTGCATCCTATGTGTGTATGCGTATACATGGATGTTTACACATATATAACTGAAGCAAAAGTGTCATGAGACAATGCTTACCCTTACTATGTAGGATGCACTTGGAACATTCTATTCTATTCTTTTTTTCTTTTTCTTTTTTTTTTTTTTTGCCGTACGCGGGCCTCTCACTGCTGTGACCTCTCCC
>NC_041225.1:39541507-39550819 GCF_002837175.3 Physeter macrocephalus
GCCATGGCTCACGGGCCCAGCCGCTCCGCGGCATGTGGGATCTTCCCGGACCGGGGCACGAACCCGCGTCCCCTGCATCGGCAGGCGGACTCTCAACCACTGCGCCACCAGGGAAGTCCTATTCTATTCTTTCATTTAAAAATGCTTCTTGTGACCCACTATATTTATTTCATAAGTCCGCTAAGGAGTTGCTTCTCACAGTTTGAAAAATGTGGGTCAGACACTTGTGAGGCGTGAAAAAGTTGGAATGCGGAGCAGGCAAGGCTGTGGCACGGCCTTGCTCTCTCATTTGCTCAGTGGGAAAACAGTCAGACCCTCCTCGTTGGTTTGCTGTAAAATTTAAATGAGATCATCTGTGTAAGGTGCTTAGCACAGGGCTTGACGTACGGGAACGTCGATAACCATGAGAGATGACAATGACGATGGTGATGATATTGATTTCTGTCTTCCTAGACTGTATGTGCACGCTGCCGTCCTCTGTGGCTCTAGCATCCTTTCTTACAGCCATCTCTGCTGGTGTTAAGGCCGTCAGCAACTTTTACACCTATTTAAAAGCTGCAGTTCCTCAAAGCAGTGAGATGCATGTTGAAAAGTGGCAGGCGAGGAATCGGAGCTTTGCAAGGAGGCCAAGGTTGAGACCGTGATATCATCTGATGTGTTTGCAGCATGGAAAGGTGCTCGTGCACTTCCCATAATAGATATGTGGATGGAGACAAGAGATAGCCACATAGAGAGGCAGAAAAGACTGTAGTCAGAAATGGCCTAGACTTGGAAGAGGCCACCTGGAAAGTAATGGGGGACCGGAAGTCTGAGCAGGTGGTACCCACCTGATTGCTGCGTGTTTTGGGCAAATCTTTTTTCATGCTCATCTTTGGGTTCTTTTGTGCAATGGGGCACTCTGGGTCTCCCCTCTCCACCCCGGACCTGTCTCTCTCAGCTCTGATGTCCTGCGGCTCTCAGGGGAGGGGAGGAGAGGGCAAGGGAAGGGTGCACTTCGGGAGTGCCCGACCCTGTGCTGTGGCCAGAAGTGGAGAAGCCCAGGCCCACTGCCTGGAAAGGGACCTCTCAGGCCTGCAGGAGAGAGGCTGGTACCTGGCTCAGGGCTGAGCATCCACAGCCATTCCGGACACAGCCCAGAGAAATCCTCCTTGCAGCCCTTTGGTTTGCACATTCAGTCGCATGCTGTGGATTTTGTGCATTGTCGGGACAACTGGCTCCTCTCTCCTGTCCCCGTTTCTGTTCCATGTTGCCCAGATGCTTCTGGCTTTGCTCTTTTCCCTAAAGTGAGCCTGGGGTGTTGATGTGGGAGTGGAGCGAGGCCAGCTGAGCTGGGGAGAAGGGGGCCAGGCAAGGAGAAGTCTGGGCCTCTGCGTGGACTAGGCCTTCAGACCTGGCCCGGTAAGCTGCTGCGAGTGAGTCCGGAGGGTACCCAGCTCAGTACTGGTACAGATCTTCCTCGGTTTATGATGGGTTATGTCCCAATAAACCCATCATAAGTTGAAAGTATCGTAAGTCGAAGTTGCATTGAATCCACCTAACCCAGCAAACATCATCACTTGGCCTTGACCACCTTAAATGTGCTCCAAACACTTAACGTTAGCCTCCAGTTGGACAAAATCATATGAGGTAAAGCCTACTTTATAATAAAGCGTTGAATATCTCATCAAAGTTATTTATTGAATACTGTACTGAAAGTGAAAAACAGAAAGGTTGTTTGGATACAGAAGGGCTGTAAGCTTATTGGTTGTTTACCCTCATGATGGCATGGCTGCCTGGAAAAATCCTTAAGTCGAGCCATCGTAAGTTGGGGACCACCTGTGCGAATGTAGCCAGCGATTCTGAGAGGGCAGTCAGGGCATAGGTAACCGTCCCATGGTTCTCCTGCTCCCTGGGGTTCGATGCCCCTGCTTTCCATCCTTCGGGGCATGACCATGACAGCTCCCTCTGGTCTGGGAGACCGGCTGCGGCTGGGCCGGTGTCCACGCAGCTGGCTGGACAGTGCTTCGCGCTGCTGGTCACCAGCGGCCAGTCGACCTGCAGGCCCTGACGGTACCGCGAATAACACGGTGCAGTGCGGAAGCCCAGGGAGTTTTTCTTTTGTGAGGTTTAAGTATTTGCCTGAGATCTCCCTCTTTGCCACTCTGACAAAATCCTCCTAGAATAGTTGCTCATTCACTGCTCAAGTGCAGCGCCCTGCTCTGCAGACACGCGTCCGGAGCAGAATTTCACCAGGTGGAAATCGGTGCTGGGTTTTCTCATTCTCTCTATCTCTCTCCGCAGACCCCTGCCATTTCAAACTGGGAGGAGCCAATGAGCAGCTTCTGCTTTGTAAATCATCTCCTCTTCGTCCTGCCCGTGCTGTACCCACTGTGTGGGGAGCCTGTAGTGCCTTGAGGAGAGGCCTTGGGGAAGGGGCTCCTCTCGCTGGGGCTTTCAGGGGGGACTTGCTGGAAGGGGCAACCTGGCGCGGGTCCTTGCGGTGAGGGCGTCACCAGGGCGGGAAGTAGAGGGGTGTGTTTGGTGTGCCTGGCCCAGCAGGCAGAAAGGCTGAGAGCCCCAGATGGAGATGTGGAGGCGGGGCTAAAGCTCCCCTAAGCCTTTGCCCCTGGAGGCTAAGGGAGCCTCAGGGCAGGCTCTTCCGGCCCCACTCAAGGCGGGTGGCGAGGCATTGGGACCTGGGGGTCTCCGGCCCAGGAAGGGCACGGCCGGCTCGTGGGTCGGCTTGGGGATGGGGTGGGGGCAGTGTCCACTGGAGGGCACTGCAGCACCACCTTGGGCGCCTGTGCAGCCCCTCGGCCCCAGGGGCGGAGCTTGTCCACTTCCTGGCATTCTTGGTGGCTCTAGAGGGAGACAGAGATCGGCCAGGCTTGGGGGCATCACCTGTGGGGCCTGAGCATCCGGCAGCGCGCGCGCTCTCTCTCTCACACGCATCCCACATCTTCGTTCCCACGGACACACACAGACCCACGTGTTCACTGTCACTCACTCGTAACGCACCAAGTACACATCCATATACACGTGCCCACCCACACACGCCCGCCCCCGTTCCTGCTCAGTCATGTGCACTCTCACACCCATTTCACGCACGCCCCGGTGGGTGACCCGCTCACATGCATGCTCTCCCCGCGTGGCCAGTGTCAGCCATGTGCCTGACACATGCAGGCGGGCCCGGAGCAGCTGTTTGCGTGTTGCGGCTGATGTAATGTCAAGAAATTTCGCGTTATATTTAAAATGACACCTGTAAAAATAATCTTCAATTTGTGTTTTAAATGCTGTAATACTCAATCACATGGACCGACAGGAAGTGTCCCTGTGGCTTTGGAGAACAACGTTCCTGTGCCCCCCGCCCGTGTCCTGGGGACGAGGTGGGGACGCGCCCGAGGGTCCCTGCCGCTGCCCGGGCTCGCTGCCCCTCTCGCCCCCTCCCCCCCGTCCCCCCACCCCCTCTCCCCTCCCCGGCCACCTGTGCCCCTCCCGGGCTGCTTCCAGCAAGAGTGCCTCCTGTGGGTTTACCGAGGTGCGCAGGTCCCCCAAAGACACCGTTTCCACCCTGGGGGAAAGACGGGGGCTCTTCCAAGACCGTCCATGGTCCCTGGACTGCCCGTGTCCGCGGTCCCAGCGCGCAATCCCACAGTCCTGCACCCCTTTCCCCCCGCCCCGCTGCCTTGGACGCCCAGCGCATGCCAGCCCCCAGGTTACAGTCCCGCGGCCCCAGAGCACGCAGTACCGCTGCTGCGCTCCCCGCCCCAGAGCCCTCGGCCCCTTCGGCCCCCAGCACTACAGGACAGCCCTCGACCCCCAGCCCCCAGCTCACGGCTCCTGGTACTGCCAGCCCCTAAGTGCACAGTCTCAAGCACCAGCGCCCAGCCTCTCCCCTTCACCCGCCAACCCACAGCTCACGGCCCAAGCTGCAGCCCTGCAGAAGCCGCTGTCTCTGGACACCAGCTCGAGGCGGGCGGCCCTGCTGGCACCTGACGCTGAGCGGGTCCCAGGCTGAGCGCATCGTCACTTTTCTCCCCCCTGCGCCTCTGTTTCTCTCCTTCTGGGGGCGAGTACCGCCCCCTTCAGCCCCCAGCTGACCAGGCCGTTGTTCCTGACCCCCCGCCCAGATCCTTCTCCCACCCCGACCCCAAATCCATTGGTTACCAGGCCCTATCCCATCTCTCCTTAAATGTCTCTCCAATCTGATTCTATCCAATCTCTACCTTAGTGCCAGGGTGGCACCGTTTGCTCCTCTTCACCGGCCTCCTTGCTTCCCATTCACTTTCTGTACCATGGAAGCAGAGGGACTGTCCTAGAGCAGAACCTTCTGGGACGATGAAAATGTCCTCGGTCTGCACGGATCAGTACGGTAACCCCTATAGCCGCAGGAGGCTGTCGGGTGCTTGACATGTGGCCAGGGCCTCTGAGACACTGCATTACATTACATTTAATTTTTTTAATTAAAATTTTTTGTTGAAATATAATTGACATACAACACTATTTTAGTTTCAGGTATGCACCACAACGATTCAGAATCATTGTGAAATGATTACCACGGTAAATCTCGTTAACACCCATCACCATACGCACAGTTACAAAAATTTTTTTTCTTATCATGAGGACTTTTAAGGTCTACCTTCTTAGCAATTTCAAACATGCAGTACAGTATTATCAACTATAGTCGCCATGCTGTACATTAAATTTTATTTAATTTTCATTAATTTAAACAGTCCTGTGAAGCTAGAGGCTACCACATTGGAAAGCGTGGACCTGACCGTGCCTCTGCCACCACGCCCTCCCATTGCTCTGAGAGGAAAATTTAGCCTTCACAGTGCAACCTACGTGGCCCTGCCCCTGTGTCCAGTCTCATGCTGTGCAGCTGGCCCTTTGCTTTCTGTGTTTCAACGTACTGGACTCCTGGAAGCTTCCTGAACCTGGGTGCTGTTCTTCTGCACACTGTTTAGACTCGCAATGTTTCCTCTGCCTGGAAACCCTCCCTTGAATTCATCCTCTGTGCAAGCTTCGCCCACCCTGGGCACCTGCCCTCTTCCCCGAGGCTGACCTGGGGCCAGCTTTGTGCTCCCACAGCAACTGCTGGGGCCCCTCCCACCCCTCAGTACAGTCACCTGTATCCTTAGCACTCTCCTCCCCTCCCGGATGGTGACCTCCAGGAAGTGAGAGCTGTCTTCTGCCTGTGGCTGTGTCCCTGCACCTGCCTCAGCATCTTGCACACACTGGGTGCTCAGCTAGCGTTGGCTGAATCATTAAATGCAAGGACTGGGCTTCCTCAGCAACGTGTGTCTTGGGAAGCAGCTGGATGCAAAGCAGGGATGTTTCTGGATGCCTGGGGTCTCCTCTCCTGATGGCATCACTTTGCTAGGAAAGGAGGGGGTCATGCCTTTTGATTGACAGCCCACCGTTTCCTCTTCTGTTTTTCTCCCCTTTCCCGCTGTGACTCTTGCCCAGGAGACAGAGTTGCGCTGGTCTGTGCCCTTGGATGCCATTCTGGGCTGCAGTTCCAAAGACTGACTGGTTATTTGGGATGTAATGCACTACCTCTCCTCCCCGCTGCCCCACACCACCTGTCCACCCCACCTATACCACTTCCACCAGGCTGAGCAAGTAGCCCAAACATCAGGGACTATTCCTAGGCTCCTTCTGGCCCATCCAGTGGTACGTGGATGGACCTTGGCTGCCTTTCGTTGGCTATGCCCTCGCTGACATCTCTTACAGACCAGAAGGTGGGAGAGAAAGATGACATTGTTCCCAGAGGTTGGTGGAGAGCATGGGGGGTGCAGGTCGCTGAGCAAGAGCCCCCCAGGCTGCAGACTTTGCCCAGCTTCTGAGACTGCAGTGTCCCTGAGGTTGGCTGGGGTTTCTAAGTGATTGTAGGGTCGCATGTGGTCAGAATGCCAGCACACCACAGCCCTGGGGCATAGGCTTTGGACTCCGACAGTCCTGCATGTGTGTTGCTCCTGCCACTCTGACTGTGCGAACCCGAGCACTGGGTTTCAGCACCCTGCTCCGGACACTGGAGCTGACGTCCCCTGCCTCCTTTGGTTTTCATGAATGCCCTCATGCAGGCTACATCTCTGAGCACAGTGTCTGGCCCAGAGGAGGGGCTCAGTGTATGGCACTTGCTCGTAATGTTTGCAGGATGCTTAACGAACTCTTCCAGAAAAATCCGTGGCTGTGTGTATGGTTTTTATCCGGCCAACCCAAGCATTCTGCCACTTTCCCCCTCGAAAGGCTCCAGAAGGCAAGAGTGGGTGAACTCCTTTCCACAGTAAGGATCATAACAACTCCCAGTTACTGAAGGCCAACTTTGTACCAGATATTCTCTTAAAAGCTTGATAGGCATCTTTCTAATCTTTGTTGCAAACTTCAAGGGACACATTAACATTCCCATTCTACAGATGTGGAAGCTGGCTTAGACAGAGTCAGTTTCCCAGTCCACACAGTTAGAAAGTGTTGGAGCTGAAATTGCCACCCAGGCTCTTCTTCTTTTTATAAAATACCAATATCCAAAGGCCTTGAGATGGGATGCGTGCTGATCACGGCTGGGGTGTAGGGCATCTCGGAGTCTGTAAAGTCCTTTCACACTCATGTTCTCTGTGAAGCCCCACATCACCCCTGTTAAGCGGGCAGGGCTGGGGGTGCTATTCCCGTTTCACAGGCAAGGAAGCCCGGCTCAGAAGTAAGAGTTTTTCTCATGTAGGATTGAACGTTTTGAAAGTAACGGGGTGCCTGTGGCTCACTGAAAATCAGACTGTATCCAGGAGCATTAGTGACGGCTGGGGGGGCAACCCCCTCGTGGGCTGTGGGGATCTCGGGGTTCCTTCCCATCCACTTCCTTGTCCCCTTTCTTTTCATAGCACACTCAGCGGGAGAAATGTTGTTTGGACCTTGTCTTTTGGAATTCAGCATTTTTTCCTTATTCACACCAGACCCGGCATCTCTAGGACTTGGTTTTTCTTGGAAGGGTTGCCTGTGAGAATGGGCTTTTGTTTGGATTTCTCTCTCCCTGGGGGGGGGGTAGGTGGGGAAGCTGGGAGCCAGCAGGTCAAGGGCTCCCCCTCCTCTCTTCCCAAGGCCTCTCTCTGTGGCTCTGTAGATGAGGCCCCAGGAGAAGAGCTAGTGCCTCCCCTGGGAGGACAGGCCAGAGTAGGAGGGCTGCTTGCTTGAGGACTCTGGGCTATGTGCTGGAGTTTGGCTCCTAATGGAAGACTGATTCTGGAAGCTTCTTGTCCAGGCTACTTTGGACCCACCGTTCTGGTGGCTTCCTTGCAACCAAACGTATATGCACTGCCACACATCGGAGACCCAGAACAGCAGGGGAGGAGCTCCTCCCTCTGTGTGTGCGTGTGTATGTGTGTGTGCACACGTGTGTGTGCGTGCGCTTGCATGCAAAATGTGATTGACAAGGCCTAGAAGTGGTGTCAATCACTGGGAAGCTAGGCATGTGGAAATTTTACAGGGTGCTTTTTCCATACCTTCATTCTTGAGAGAGGAGATGCATCCTGCTTATGGCCACATCCCTAGCCCATAGACTGAGGTCTGATACATAGAAGGCATTTGATAAATAATTATTAAATGAATGAATCTGTTTTTTTTTAAACTGAGGTAAAATGACATAATATAAAATATACAGAACTTAAGTGTACAATTCAACAAATTTTTGCAGATGTCTGTACCCATGTAACAAACACCCCCATCAAGGTGCAAAGCATTTTCATCACCTGAGAAAGCTTCCTGTGCCCCTTTCCTTTATGTCTTCCTGCCCCATGGGAAAAACCACAGTTCTGAGTACTATCTTCATAGGTTCATCCTGCCTGTTCTTGGAATTGGTAGAAAAATTGGATCAAACTATATGGACTATCTTTTTTTCCTGGCTCCTTTAGCTGAGCATACTATTTTTGAGGTTTATTCACATTGTATCAGCAGTCTATTTCTTTTTATCATTGTGTACTATTCCATTGTCTGAGTCTACCTCACATTTGTTTATCCATTTTCCTTTTAAAGGACCTTTGGGTAGTTTCGAGTTTGGAGCTTTTATGAATAATTCTGCTAGGAGTATTCACATATAATCTCTTTGTGGACCCAAGTTTTTATTTCCTTTGAGTAATTTCATAGGAGTGAGAAATTGCTGGATCATCAGGTAGGTGTATGTTTAACGTTGTAAGAAATTGCCGGGACTTCCCCGGTGGCCCAGTGGGTAAGACTTCGCGCTCCCAATGCAGGGAGCCTGGGTTCGATCCCTGGTCGGGGAACTAGATCCCGCATGCATGCCACAACTAATAAGTCTGCAGGCTGCAACTAAAAATCCTGCATGCGACCACGAAGATCCTGCGTGCCACAACTGAGACCCCATGCAGCTTAAATAAATAAATATTTAAAAAAAGAAATTGCCAAACAGCTTTCCAAACTGGTTGTACCATTTTACACTTCCACCAGAAAAGTATGAGAGACCCAGCTGTTCTGTGTCCTTTCCAATATTTGGTATTGAGAGTCTTGTTAATTTTGGCCATTCTACTGGGTGTGTAGTTGTGACTCATTGTAGATTTAATTTGCATTTCTCTGATCACTGATGATGTTGAACACCTTTTATATGTTTATTAGTCATGTGGATTTCTTTTTCGTTATGCATCTAAGTCTTTTCCTATTTTTAGGCTGTCTTTTAAAAATTGATTTATGGGGCTTCCCTGGTGGCGCAGTGGTTAAGAATCCAGTTGCCAATGCAGGGGACACAGGTTCGAGCCCTGGTCCGGGAAGATCCCACATGCTGTGGAGCAACTAAGCCCGCGAGCCACAACTACTGAGCCCGTGTGCCTAGAGCCCGTGCTCCACAACAAGAGAAACCACCGCTCTCTGCAACTAGAGAAAGCCTGCGTTCAGCAACTTCAGCAATGAAGACCCAACGCAGCCAAAAATAAATAAATAAAATAAATAAATTTTTTTTTTTAAAAATTGATTAACAGGAATTTTAAAATGTAATCTGAATTCCAGTTCTTTGTTGGATACACATATTGTGAATATTTTTTCGTGGCTTGTCTTTTCATTTTTTATATGTCTCTTAATGAGCACAAGTCCATTATTGCTTTTTCTCTTTTCTTTTTTTTTTTTTTAAAGAAGATGTTGGGGGTAGGAGTTTATTAATTAATTAATTTATTTTTGCTGTGTTGGGTCTTCGTTTCTGTGCGAGGGCTTTCTCTAGTTATGGCAAGTGGGGGCCGCCCTTCATCGCGGTACGAGGGCCTCTCGCCGTTGTGGTCTCTCCCGTTGCGGAGCACAGGCTCCGGACGCGCAGGCTCAGCGGCCATGGCTCACGGG
>NC_041225.1:39550943-39552880 GCF_002837175.3 Physeter macrocephalus
ATGTGGGACCCTCCCAGACCAGGGCTCGAACCCGCGTCCCCTGCATTAGCAGGCAGACTCTCAACCACTGCGCCACCAGGGAAGCCCCATTGTTGCTTTTTCTATGGTTAGTGCTTTTTGTACTCTGTCTAGGAAAATTTTGCCTACCTCCCAGTTCTAAATCCAGCCTCTTAGGTTTTCTTTTTCTCTTTATGGTTTTAGCTCTTACATTTTAGTGTGTAAAAAACTCTTGAGTTAATTTTGGTGTATGGTCTGAGGCATCTGTCAAAGTTCACTTCATGATGGAGGAATTCTGCACATGAGCATTTGCTGGGCACCTCTTCTACTGAGGAAGCGGGCTGGTCACCGGCTCCTTCACCGAGGGCAGCCCAAAGTGCAGCTGTCCTTGGCAGCCTCTGCAGGCGTATGATAATTTCTACCTTGTGGGTGCACTTCCAGTGGTGATAATTAAATAGTCAGTCATTATCCTGTGGTCATGGGTGGCTCAAATGGCAACTTGAAGGAATCTACATGAGGGAGAGCCTTTCCTACGGGTCAAGGAAGGCTCTTTGGAGGAGGTTCTTGAGATGGACTTTGAAGAATGGAGAGGATTTTGGTGTGATAAATGTAGGAAATGAACTCAGATAAAATCAGCGGTACTGTACCTCTGTCCTCAGTGGGATACAGATGCACACAGGCACATGCACACGCCCATCTACACACACATACATATATATGTGCGTATATATGTCTATACACACATATCTATATCTGTAGCTATGTCTACACTAAATCTAAATAGCTGTATCTAAATAAAAATCTATATCTAAATCTATCTCAATCTCTAAAGCAAAATCCTTATTTCTATATCTGAATCTATAATCTATATCTATTTTTAAGTCTCTCTTTTCCCTCTCTCCCTCCCTCCCTCTCTCTCTCATCTATTTACATATCTGTCCCAGAAATCTCTGGGCTTAGGAGTTACTAACAGATTCAAGCTTTCACAGAGCTGGACGGTACAATCTGAGTGCTTCGATAGGGCCGGGCAAGGGACAGTTCTTCCAAGCTGCTGGCAGATTTGTCAACACTCTTCTTATCTAAGCTGTAGACCTATAGGTCAGCACTGAGCAGGTCCTCTGAAATCAGCCAGGCCAAGCCTATCGTTATACAGATATGGGCGACAGGCCCATAAAGGGGAAGAGACTTGTCCCACGTCCCCAGGTTACTGGCCGAGCCAGGAGCACAGCTCACCTTGCCGGGTTCTGGACCTGAGCTCTCTCCATTTGCTGCCTTCCACTCCCTTAGAGCCAGGGAGCCCTCCTTCCCTCTGCATTTCAGGGATCTTGCAATGCTTTTTGATGCTGTTGCCATCTGTGAGTCCTCTGTGGGGTTAGAGTAATGGGGCATCAGCCCTTGCTAATCTCCCTCTATAGATTATTGAAATCATTAAGCCGTCAGAGCCTCTCTCTTCCCTCCTTCTAATAACTCATGAGTTGTTTGAGGACAGGAGCTGTGTTTCAGTGAGCTCGGCCTCCCTGAAATTCATGAACCGACAGCTCAAGCCATTCTCCACCTGCTGCAGAACCAGCACGTTGCTGAAATTCTGCTTCAATAAGGAAACACTCAGGCCAACACATCATTCTAAGTCTGGCCAACAGCTCTGCTAAACAAACTTCTCAGGTTAAAGAACTTCTGCTTTTCTAGTGGCTTTGATGCTTTCTGTATTCATGTTTTGAAAAACAAATACCGTAAGCTAACACATATATATGGAATCTAAAAAAAAAAAAATGTCATGAAGAGACTAGGGGTAGGACGGGAATAAAACACAGACCTACTAGAGCGTGGACTTGAGGATATGGGGAGGGGGAAGGGTAAGCTGGGACGAAGTGAGAGAGTGGCATGGACATACATACACTACCAAACGTAAAATAGATAGCTAGTGGGAAGCAGCCGCATAG
>NC_041225.1:39553187-39598431 GCF_002837175.3 Physeter macrocephalus
ATATGTATATGTATAACTGATTCACTTTGTTGTAAAGCAGAAACTAACACACCATTGTAAAACAGTTATACTCCAATAGAGATGTTAAAAAAAAAACAAACCCATTCAGCTCCCAGCCGGGAGATCCATGCTTTGTTACTGATGGGCGTGCCATACAACCTTGTCTGAGGCGCAACTTGGTTGGATCCTGATGGAATGCTGGGGGTTCCCGCCTACGAAGTAGACCCTGCCAACAAACAGTAAAGGGAAGCCGGTTTGTCCAAGGAGAGCACAGATGTTTTACAAGCAGGGCAGTTGGTGTTCAGGTGTCAGTCGACGCTGACGAGGCCTATAGAGGGGGCCCAGGTCGAGGAGAGATAGGGGGCAGCTTTTGCTGGCTTGGACTTTTGGCTCAGTGCAAGGCTGGAGTCCTCTGGCTTCTCTTTTGGGTTTTTGTGGACACGCCCCAGAGCCCCTAGTGCCAGAGTGTCCCCGGGCAGGCCTGAGTGTGACTCTTATCACTTTATCATTGGCAGCAGTGCTCCTGAATCTGCTGGCACCGTAGCTGTGGGATTCCCACAGCTCAGCGTGCCCTGGAGAAAAAGGACCCGTCTGAGCACTCTGTTCTTCTTCTTGGAGCCTGAGTGTCCCTTGAAATTAGATTCCCTTTGTTTATTTTCTCATAGCCTTAGTGATGGCTCCCTGCTGACTTAGAGAGAAGCTATGTATCCTGTGGAGAAGGGAGAGAAGGGCTGTTTTTTTAATCCAAATTTGGGGAAGTCTCCATGGCCCCCAGCTCTCTGGGGGGCCGGGGCAGAGCTCAGCTCCTGTCCATCGCTAGAGGCTACTCGCCACTGGGGAGGCTCGGGACAGGAGGGTGAGCTCTGAGGTGCTGGCCAAGGTGACCGGGGCCTAGCCTGAGAACAGAGCTTGGCTCCACGGCCTGCCCTCTGGAAGCCGGTTTGACTCATCCACTGGGCTGGTCCATGCGTCAGCATCCAAATCGGGCTCTGTTGGCATGTCTGCTGGAATGCTTTCTCTCTCAGCCCTTTTTAACATTCAGACCTCACTCATGGAGACATAGCCTGTGTCACCTCTTCTAGAAAGTTTTCCCTGACTCCCTCTGTCCAGTGTAATTCAATTCTGCAATCATATCGTGGCCTTATTATATGTCATCAGCCTTCTGGCCTCTCCCTACTTTGGCCTCCAGCAATATCTTCCATTTGGATTCCCCAGCCGATCTTTTACTTTACCCTGACGAGTGAGTGTTGTCTCTTCAGTGAGAGTGGGGCCTGAGGGGGCAGAGACCATGCCTCATTCAGCGCTGATCATCCTGGTCACTTAGCACCTCACAGGAGCTTATGGATGGTCCAAGGGCCACCCCCACTATAAAAGTTTCTGTTGCTTCCAGGTCAAATTTATCACTCTGTCCTTTGTGTCTGCTTCTCTGTGTAGATGTCTCCCTAGCACTCACACACCAGGGCACTTGTCTGTTTACAGGTTTCTCTCCTTCTAATAATTTATGAACCATTTGAGGACAGAGACTGCATTCTAAATCATCTTAGCATCCCTGTATTTTTTATGAACTGACAGATCAAACCATATTCCACAAGCATGGGAACCACCAGGCCACTGAAGTTCTGTTTCAGTAGAGGAACTCCCAGGCCAACACATCATTCTAAGCCCAGTCAGTTGTGTCACCAAACAGACTCCACTGGCTGGACTAGTAGGTAGTGTGGAATTTGCTCTCCTGCCTATTAGGGTCTGGCTGAGCTCTGCTCCTTTTGGGAAGCAAAATTGAGCTCTTCCACGTGGAACAGAAACAAATGTACCCCCAAAATCTGCCTCACGAGCCTTCCAAGGCATCCACGTCCCACCTTGCTGCCTGGGCTGTCAGGAGCACTGAAGGAGGAGATGGGTATGCAGGTGCCCAGCCTGGTATGTGACCCACAGTAGGTGCTAAATGAAGGCTGACTGCCTTTGTCTCCATCTTGAGGGGAACAAATGAGAACATACAGCCATTGGCCCCTGTGGGTTATGATTTAACATTGAGGCAAACAGTGAAATGTCGTCTAGCTTAGCAAACTGATCTCATCACGGTGTTTGCTGGGGTCTGGAGTTTGTGAATTTCCTTTCTTTTGTCGCTCTGCATTCTCCCTTCTCTGGTCCTTGGATGTCCCGCTTAAGCCCTCGACACGTGTGGTCTGGGCAAATCTTGCCTCTCTATCTGGGCTATGAGCTCCTGAAGGCCGAGACCCTTGCCAATTTCCAGGGCCCCGGGCACAGTGCCTGGCCCAGGCCAGTGTCTTGGACAAGTGTGGTGTGAAGGTCACCGGGGCTGATCTAGTGGGCTATCTCGTGTCCCCTAAGTTTCTCTTCCCAAGTTTCCCTCAGTCAGGAGCTTCCCACGGTCCAGATGATGTAAGTGGGGTTGGCCGGGGTGTGTGGGGAGGCGGCGGCATCACTGTACTTCCACGGAGCGGTGGCACTCCAGTTCAGCCGGAGGAGCAAACTGGCTGTGGCTCCTGCGCACGGAGCGGTGGCCTGGAGGGCCTCGCCCACGTGGCTGAAAAGGGGCTTCCTGACTTCTAAAGACCCACTGACCTCTGGCCAGCTCAGGCTGTTCCCCAGATCTCTGGCAGAGCTGAGTTTGTTCTGGGCTTTCTAGAATGTGCTTCCATCAGCCTTCGCGCAGCTCACGAGAGCATTTGAAGCGGGGAGGGAGTTAAGCTGATACCCACTGTAGCTCAGGGCCTAGTGGAGCCTCGCAGCCCGGCCCTGATTACACAGGCCCGCTGTGTGACCAGCCACACGGCTGACATGCAGGGAGACCAGAACAGCTTGTGATTCCCAGGAGGAGAGAGCTCAGGTCCAGGGCCTGGGCCCTGACGGACGATTGTTATTGCAATGTGTGTGCACTTGAATGACATCACGCAGGAATTTTTTTTGTCAGTCTTTTAACACAAGTTTATGTTTTTCAGACCTTAAAGCTGCAGGTCATTTTTTACATTTGCTATTGAGAGCAGATGTGACTGATCTCTATCGGGTTCTACTGAAAAACGGTGGGTTGCAGAAGGTCAAATACAGAATGCCTTTCAATCTCCATTATTATTTCCTCCACTCAGTGGCCTCAGCAGGAAGCCCATGCTGGGTAATGGTGGCCTTCTGAAATTTCTTGGCCTTCTAGCCCCAGCCCCTGACCATTGGTGACCCCCATGCTGTGAACTACGTCTAGCCTCAGCTGTCAGCCAGGGGCAGAGAGCCTGGGCTGGGTGGCAGGAGATTTAATGCTCTCCGGGTCTCAGTTTCCCCATCTGTACAATGGGAGTGTGGATTGGGAGATAGTGACAAAGATTGTGATACCCTCATGACACTGCCATTCTTTAGTTTTGTAACTCTTGGGTTTGGAGAGGCCCAGATGGAGAACCGTGTCTTTGGCACTGCTATGCATTGCTCCAGGGATTTGGAGAAGTTCAGGGAGGTACAGGTTGAGTTGGCTGGGGGGACATGTTTGCCGTCCCCTAGAAGAGCATTGTGAGGTGTGCCTTCTAGGTTCATATCCATCACTGGGGTCGTGTGCCAGCTCTTGAGGGCAGCTCTGTTTCACAGGCTGCTTTTATGGGAAAACTTCCATCCCACACTTGGGAAAAATACACTGCCTCCAAAATCAAATTCTCTTCTTCTTGGAAGCGCTGGGGGCGAGGGTGGGCTTGGTTAGGGGCAGGCCCAGTTAAAGGCCCCTGTCTGGTGTCCACAGTTGAGGTGAACACTGACCTCCTTGAGAAACTGAGTTCTGGATCCTGATGCAAAGGAGGTGGGAAAGGTCCCAAATCTCCGAAGATGACCCTTGCGGAGACTGCAGCCCCCAAACAGAAAGACCGCGTTTGCTTCCGAGAGCAGAGTCAAACCTGTGCCAGGCCGGGGTGCCAGAGGCAGCACCAGCTGATCCCCTCCTTGAGCTGCTGCCATGACAATGTAATGAGGTAGTTGTGGCATTCCAGGGAAGGCCTTTTGATTCGGACAGCATGTATGGCAATGAACAAGCCCCAGGGAGATTAACTTTCTGCCCACCAGGGCTTCGGTGCTGCCATGGGAATTAATTCATGCATTCACTCATCCACCCATGGGCTGATCGATTTATCCATCCAGCCACCCACCCACCCACCTACCCCCTCATCCACCCGTGCATCCATTTATTTAGCAAGCTTTCCTGGAGCGTTTTCTTGTGTCTTCCTCTCACTAGAGATATAAAGATGGACGAAACAGTCTCTGCCCTTGAGCTCAGAGCGAGCCAGTGAAAGAATGCAGCTGGAAGTGGTGCAGGCAATGAGGGCGATGGAACAGGAGTACAGCTCCATGTGTAACTTGGAGCGGAAAGCGATCGGAATGCCACAGGCCTGGAGGAAAAGAAAGAGCAGGGAAGGAGTGGGATTCCAAGGAGGCAGTGGAGACGCAGTGCCAGCAGGAGGCTGCTGGGTTCAAGGGAACTAGTGACTTTTCTGTCTTCCTTCCAGCAATGCCCGCATTCGTGGTACGAGGTGCGGCCGCCGTTGTGTGTGTCCCCTTGAAAGGGGCGGGCATTCAGGTGTGTGTGTGTGTGTGTGTGTGTGTGTGTGTGTGTGTACATGTGCATAGCAAGTGGGAAGGCTTGGGGCCTCAAAGCAGCACTTCAGAATTTGAGCATTTGGAAGAAAAGTGGTTGGCATTAAAGGAGATTCTATATTACTTGTCTCACTTACTTTCCTTTTTGATAGTGTATATTCTTTTGAAGAAAATTATCCCTCCCTTTGACTTGGGAACATCCTTTTGCCCACAATGCATGTTCTGGGGAACTTGGTGCACAGTGGCTACTCGGAAAGATTTGCTGACTAGATGAGGCCAGTTGTGTTTTCCCAGCTGCTGGGATCTCAGCACAGAGGGAGGAAGAGGAGTCCAAGGATTAACCAGCTTTGTCAGTGGCGGCAGGAACGGCAGAGCGTTCATCTTGTCTCAGACTGTTTAGTCTCCTTCTCTAACTGGGACCCTGAGAGCCACCTGACAGCCGAGGCCAGAGCTGCTTGTTCTCCTTCCAGCTCGTGCCAGGAATACTGTTCTTCTAGCTGTTTCTATCTACATCTCAACAGCGTCAATCCCGAGACTGGGCTGCCGTGGCTATAAAACCACCCCTGTCGTACCTGTCTTTCCCCTGCCTCACAGGCACCGTGTGGGGACCAGACGAACTCGTGGGATGCGCTCTGAGAAGGTATGAGGCCCAGCCTGTGCACTCAGCCTGGTGAGTGGCATGCAAGTTACAAAGAGGTAAATGTTTTGGCAGAAAGCAGACCCTTCATTTTCCGAGGGGAGCTTTCTCCAGACACCTCTGGTTGGCCTTACTTTAATGAGGGTGCAGCAGTTTCTAGCGCAGGGCTCCAAGCAGAGGAAGGCTAAAGGGAGTCCTCCCTCAGGACTCATGGGAAATTTGGCAAGCAGTATTAATAAAGGCATCTTTTTTTTTTTTCCTTTCTTCAATGTAAAATGCCAGGTTACGGTTGGCTAAAGCGTTGTAGCATCGGAGCCAGTTAATCTTCTGAGTCCATAATTTTTATGGGCACCACGGGAGCTGTCCTGGCTTTTTGTTTCCAGCAGTGGGATATCAAGATTTGTATCCTATGGTATATCCAAAGAATAATTCTCCTTTCCTTTGATGTTCCTTGGACATCTTGAGGCACTTACGGGTGCATTCTCAGGGAAGGTTGAAGGACAGGGTTGCAGGGACTTCATTATGTTATTAAAATAGATCCAGTGAAGGAAGACTGTGGATTTCTCGAGCAGAAAGCTGCATCGCTAAGTGGAAGGCTGGTTCAGAAGTCACTCCTTGCCCTGACTTCTTGAACCAAGAGCTCTATTTTATTGCAGTTTGGGCAGCAGTAAGATGCTTTGCAGCCTGTGTCATAGGTTCACAGTTGGAGGTTAACATGGATCGTTTTTCCTGACATTTAGAAAATCATATCTTAATGAAATGTAGTTTGGATTGAAAAAACCCCACCCAAACATTGTCTGTTCATAACTTTGAAATTTGTTAAACAAAACTGCTGTTCCTTTGGGGTGATTGTAACATTTGAAGTAACGTTTCTTCCTCTGTCTTTGCTCACCCGTCCAGCCAGCGCAGCCCAGCCAAGGAGATTTGCCCAGGGGACTACTTCCCATCGTTTAGTTCTGCTCAGAAGGCTTCAATGGCTCCCCACTACACCCAGAAGATTAGCCAAATCGGGCAGACCCTCCTGATCAGCCCCGTGAGCACTTCCAACCCCATCTACCAGGTGGGGAGCCTCCTGCAGCCCCAGGGGTCTCCTTATTGTCCCCCTAACACACCGGGTGCTTCTCAGCCCCCTCATCTCTGTTTCTGCTGTTACCTTTCCCAGCATTTCTCCTCCACCATGCCCTCACCTCCACCCATTTTCATCCAGCTCACTCCCTTGTCCAGAACAAGTCTCACCCCTTTTGAAAAGCCTTCTCTGATCATCTCAGCCCCATGTGTTTCCCTTCCTCCTTCCTGATTTTACACTGACATTACAGAGAGGCAATCGGAGTATTGGGAAGAGTCACACAGCCCTGGGTTTGAAGCTTGCTGTGTGACCTCAGGTGACATTCTTAACCTCTCTGATTCTCAGTTTCCTCACCTGTACAATGGAGACATACATACCTACCTTGCAAGTTGGCCGTTCAGGTTCATGAGACAATTTAGATGAAAACTATTAGCACAGCCTCTGGCACTTGGCAGGTACACTCAGAATGTTTCTTTCCCACCTTCAAATAATTATGTGGCACTTACTACCTTCAAATAGTTATATTTATCTGAGGCCCTGCCATGCCTCTGCTCATAGGCTTCTTGCTCTTGACATGCAGGGACTCATCTCATATCCCCCACAATGCCTTGCACAGGGTGGATCGAGAGACACTCAGCTCAAGTTCCTGAGCTGCGTGGAAGGAAGCCTGACGGGCTTCCAGGTGCAGGGCCCAGGAGACTGACACGTCACAGCCAGGCCCATGGAGGCTAAGCCAGTGCCACTCAGGCCTTGTGTCACTAGAGCTGATTGAAGCCTCTGGCCTCTCTTTCCTGGATGGCAGCCAGGGCCCTCGGAGCCCCCGCAGGACTGACATTAGGGAAGAAGCTGGCTCCAAAGCATGGCCTAGCCCTGGGGGCTCAAAAACATGGTAGCAGTGAGCCTAGCTGGGACCCTCTTAACCAGCTGATCTAACGGTCTTGCCCGCATAAAACCATCTAAGAATACTAGGGCTGTATGAGGAACTTTAGCTCTTTGCAAAGGGGCAGGTAGCAGGACATTTAAGAGATGAGGGAGAATGGAGTCAAGGGCAGGAGGGCACATGGAGGCTGGGCGGCCAGGGTTGGTGGCTGGGCTGCGGCTCTGGTGGGCGGACAGTGGGGAAAGGAGCTGGGGGAGTGACCTGCACCTTGTCTGCACAGTCTCGTCCTGACGAGCTAGGTGGTCCCTCACCAGGTATCACGTTGAAGGTCCTATTCAAATCCAATCTCAATCCCCCCCTCCAAGCCTTCCCAGATCCTTCACTCAGAGGCGTTTGCCCTGAGTCATGCTGTCCTCTCTGGGCTCTTCCTTGCGTTCACATGGTGCCTGTTGCCCTCACCAAATGCCAGGACTCAGAGGCAGATGCCCTATCTAACGCACTTCTGCCTCTATCACCCTCCCACCTAGCAACATGGATGGAGAATCTACTGTGTTCCAGGTACTGTACTAAGTACTTGACATGGACTTCCTCATTCAATCTTTACAAGAAATGCAGGAGGTAGGTAGTATTTTCAGCCCTACTTCATAAACAAGAAATCTGAGGCTCAGAGGTTGAGCGATTTGCCTCATGTCACACAATCTACTATGAAAAGGAGCTGGGATGTGAACCCAGTCTGGCTCTGGGATTTTCACGCCCACCCACCGTGCAATCCTGTGTCACCCTGTAGCTAGAGGCACTCCACAAATGGCAGTTATTTTACCGTAACTGTTGTTATTGTAATGATTTCAATATTGATGCCAATGGCAGGCTCCTACTTCCTGCTATGGCCACGACTCCTGTTGCTGCTACAGCATCCACAGCCAGGACGACTGCAGCTACGGCTCTCACTTTCCCCTGGCTGAGCTAGGGCCTCTTGGAGGGCAAGGATCAGGGAATTCATCATTCGCTCCCATTCTTTCCCTCTGCCGAGATAGCATGGTTGCAGGCGTGGGCTCTGGAGCCAGGTTCCTGGCTCTGTCACTCACTAGCTGTGCAACACTGGGCAGGTTACTTACTCTTTCTGTGCCTCCGTTTCCTCCCTGTAAATGGTGATCATACTGGCATGTCTGCCTCACAGGGTTGCTGTGAGCATGGTGCGAGTTACTGCACATTGAACCGACTGGGAGCAACAGCTGGCACACAGCAACAGCTCCATGGGGTGCCCCTTTAATTCTCCTTCCTTCTCCTCTGCCTCCTGCGCCTTTTCTCAGCAGGTTCTCATCAATTCTTACTGGGGAGAAGCATCAAGAGTGGTGAGCGATGTGCCTGAGGGGTTGTCTGGGGACCTGGGGACACAGGGGTGTGAGGACAGCAGCTTTCTCAGAAACCGCCCCTGAGAAGCCAGTGCCCGCTTTGGGCACGCAGAGCTGAGCTTGGCCGTGATGGAGAATCCAAGGCCATTTCCTGGAGACCCTGAGGTGGGGTGCTGGATGCATCCTTGGGATCATATTGGAGGAGCCCCTTCTTGAACTGGATAGGCAGGAGAAACAGCTCTGGGAGGAGCTGGGGAGGGGTGGGGCTGCTCCCAGGTAAAGCCGAGTGAGGGCAAGCGAAGACGGGCGACTGCGCACGGAGGACGGAGAGGGCGCCTGACTCTCGGCAGCAGGGGATCAGAGGGAAGGTTAGGAGGTGTTTCCTGAAGGATTCAGGGCTGCAGCGGCAGTATTCCACAAGCAGATGGTAAAGCAGGCCAGGCACGGTGTCCCCGATCCCCTGCGGAGAGACCGGCTTGCCCCTCTCGACCCTTCTGACACTGGGAATCTCTCTTGCTTCTGTGGCAGGACCAAGGGTTTGACGTCAGAGGCAACTGGGTTCTAGATCATAGCTCTTTCACCCCAGCGGTGCGATCACAAGGTCTCAGGCAAGTGCTCACGTTTCTTTGATCCTCAGTTTCTTCTTCAGTAAAACGGGAACAACAACACACACTTCATAGGGTTCCTGTGAGGATTAAGTGACACGATATTTGGAAAGGGTGTTTCGCATAGAAGACCCTAAATAGAGGTATTTTTTATCCTCTAACACCGGTTCTCAGTGTATGGTCCCCAAGCTGGCAGTACCAGCATCATGCAGGAATTTACCTGCTGTGCAGATATTCAGGCTCCATCCCCCACCTACAGAAGCTAAAATCTGGGGTGGAGCCAGCAGCACCCTAGGCTTTGAGGAGCCCTCCAGGTGACTTAAGGCCGGGAAACACAGGTCGGATACAGGCCCAGGGAGAAAGGAGAGAATCCATGGGAGGCTGCTCAGCGCAGAGGCCGTACACAGTCGGTGCTCAGCATCTGACAGCTGTCCATCTTCCCTCATACCTGGGCAAGAGTCTTACCCGAAGAGGTTAATGCTACCGCAGACCTCCAAGAGGTGAAAGGGCCTTGTTGCCCTGGAGGAGAGACGCATTATGACGGCTTCATTTGATTAAAAGGGGATGTTGATCATTAGTTATGACCCAAATTTCTTCTCTCCCCAGCAATCACTCAAAGTGTTCCCAGATGCTCAGGGGGCTGTTGGTTACCTGGGAACACAACATCCCTTTATAAGGAGGACGCTCAGGCTGAGGGAGACTCTCAGGGAAGTCTAGCGGCCTCCCCGCACCCTCGGGCCTGCCGGGCGTTTGATGGAGTGAGTGATGGAAGGGAAACATATGCATTCCAGATTGGACCCGCCGGAGCGGGGCTTGGAGTGGCGGCCTGCTTCCAGCGGCAGCCATGGGAAGGGGGGCAGCTCTGCAAGTATTTGTTGTTCCCGTGGGGCTAATTATTGACCCTTAGAGGCAAGTAGCCGCCCCAATTTCGGTTAGCACTGTTGTTCGTTACTGCATGATTAAGAGGAAGGGGAAGCAGCCTTGGTGGGGAGCAGGCAAACGGGAGGCCAGATGCAAATAACTCCACCACTTCTGCCTCAGAACACGGGGCCGCAGTGGCCGGGGTCGAATATTCAGCTCTTGGACACAAAGGACACGGACAGGGGGCGGGCTGGCAGGAGAGGAGGAAGCAGTCCTGCCTTAGGTGAGTTTGGGTGTCTTTTTAAACGATTGCTGCCCCACTTGCCCTAAGGCAGGTTTAATTTTTTTTTTTTAACATCTTTATTGGAGTATAATTGCTTTACAATGGTGTGTTAGTTTCTGCTTTACAACAAAGTGAATCAGTTATACATATACACGTGTTCCCATATGTCTTCCCTCTTGCGTCTCCCTCCCTCCCACCCTCCCTATCCCACCCCTCTAGGTGGTCACAAAGCACCGAGCTGATCTCCCTGTGCTATGCGGCTGCTTCCCACTAGCTATCTATTTTACATTTGGTAGTGTATATATGTCCCTGCCACTCTCTCACTTCGTCACAGCTTACCCTTCCCCCTCCCCATGTCCTCAAGTCCATGCTCTAGTAGGTCTGTGTTTTATTCCCGTCCTACCACTAATCTCTTCATGACATTTTTTTTTCTTAGATTCCATATATATGTGTTAGCATACGGTATTTGTTTTTCTCCTTCTGACTTACTTCACTCTGTATGACAGACTCCAGGTCCATCCACCTCACTACAAATAACTCAGTTTCGTTTCTTTTTATGGCTGAGTAATATTCCATTGTGTACATGTGCCACATCTTCTTTATCCATTCATCTCTCGATGGACTCTTAGGTTGCTTCCATGTCCTGGCTGTTGTAAATAGAGCTGCAGTGAGCTTTGCTTCCGAGCTCAGGATGCAGACTGGAATCTTCCATCTGCAGCAAGATGGGATGAGGCTCCCAAGGCCTCTGATGATATGATGATGTTTAAAGGAAATTCACTGTTGGTGGAAGGTGGCAGGGCCCCAGTGGCATGGGAAGGGAGGCGGGGTTTGCTCAGCCCTGACCAGGATCCTGAAGGGGGTCAGGGCACGGGCCCGCTGAGGGTTTAAGGGCTCTGCCGGACCAGCTGCAAGGGTGGGAGACAGGAGGCTGGAAAACTGAGCTCTCTTGAAAGCTGTGGTTACGACAGCTCTTTCTTGCCAGGAGCTAATGTGTCCTAAGCCCTTTTTGCCTCCTGCTTAAGCCCAGACAGCGTCAGGCCCTGAACCGTTGGGGAGGGACTGAAGCCAGATGAACTGCAGTGGAGGGAGCCCTGGGGGAAGGGGGTGAACGGTTGAAGGAGGGGATGCGAAGGGCCAGGGGGACATTAACCTTGTGAGCCATTCCCCTGTGTTGTAGGGCTTGGAAGTTTCCAGAAATCTTTGGTTTGAAGACCGACTGAAAACAGAACAGGGGTATGGAAAGCCCTGGCCTGGGAGTCAGGGGCCTGGAGTGCTAACCGAGCTCTGCCATTAACTGGCTCTGGGACCTGGAGGAAGTTTCTGCCATTTCAAGGCCTTACAGCCTCACCTGCAGAACCAAGGAGGGGAATGAGTATACCTAAGGACCAGTTTGAAAAGACTGGCTCCTGGCCTACACCATTCAGTAGAGAAAATGGAATTGTGTATTTTTTTCTCTTTGATCATAATGCTTCCGTCTCCCTCGGTTTCACCGGTGGGTGGGAGGTAAGTGTGAAACAAGAGGCATAGGAAGAGGTGGAGGGTGTTAAGCTAAATGGTTAGGGCTGGGACCATCTAGGCTACTGTGGCGGGGTTACTGGCTTCCAGGAATAAGACTCCAGGGGGAGGAAGAGGAGAGACCCTTGAGAAATGGAATATTTCCTGCTGTGTCAGTAAACAAAGGATGTCGTAGTCATCAGCGATTGTAGCCCTCCAGCGTGAGCCTGTGAGCCCAGAGGAAACTCAGGATGTGAAAACACAGGATACAGGCCCCGGATAGCTGAGGTGCATATCAAAGGAACGACTGCACTGAGCCCAGACTCTTGCATCTTTCCGTACGTAGAAAAGTGCTAAATTCCTTAACTTGGGATATCTGGTTTTCTTTATTTAACAATCATCCGTTAATGTTCCCGACAATTTGCCCTTGCAAAACTCCTATATATCCTAGCTACCGCTCTCGCCTCCTTGGAGCAGTTCTCTCAGGGTTACTTGAGATGCTGCCTCCTGGGCTTGAAGTCCTAAAAATTCCCACCAAATAAAACATAACTCTCGGGACTTTCCTGGAGGCGCAGTGGTTAAGAATCCACCTGCCAATGCAGGGGACATGGGTTTGAGCTCTGGTCCGGGAAGATCCCACATGCCGTGATGCAACTAAGCCCGCGAGCCACAACTACCGAGCCCGCAAGCCACAACTACTGAGCCCGCAAGCCACAACTACTGAAGCCCGCACGCCTAGATCCCGTGCTCTGCAATAAGAGAAGCCACCGCAAGGAGAAGCCCGTGCAGCGCAACGAAGAGTAGCCCCCGCTCGCCGCAACTAGAGAAAACCTGCGCTCAGCAACTAAGACCCAACGCAGCCAATAAATAAATAAATAAATAAATAAATAAATAAATAAATAAATAAATAAATAAATAAAACCCATAACTCTCAACTTTTAGGTTGTAAATATTTTTTAAGTCGACACCCTCAAAAAAAAAAAATACACTCAGTGTTGAACCAAACCTCTGAAGAGGTTTTGTTTCATGCAGAGAAATCCTTCCTCATCTCCCTTAACCTGCTCAAGGAGGAAGGTGGGCATTTGTGGATGTCTTAGGAAGGAAAGATGTATTAGTTTCCTGTTGCTGCTGTGACAAATTACCACAAACTTAATGGTTGAAAACAACACAGATTTTGTCATCTTACAGTCATGGAGGGCAGAAGTCCAACATGGGTCTCACCAGCTAAAATCAAGGTGTTGTCACAAGGCTGTGTTCCTTTGGGAGCCTCCATGGGAGGATGTGTTTCCTTGCCTTTTCCAGTTCGTAGAGGCTGCCCGCGCTCCTTGGCTCATGGCCCCTTCCTCCTCTGTCCTGGCAGTGGCCAAGGGAAACTCTCTCACATAGCATCACTGTGACACTGACTCTTCTGCCTCCCTCTTCTCTCTTTAAGGACGCTTCTGATCACACTGGGCGCACATGATAATCCAGGCTACTCTCCCTGTTTTAAGGTCAGTTGATTAATCCATCTTTCACACAATGTAACGCAGGAACAGTTTCCAGGAATTAAGCCATGGGCATCTTCGGGAAGCCATTACTTTGCCTACCACAGATGTTAATCTGCAAAGAGCAAGGCTAATCCCAGATGCCCCCGGGCCCCGGTGAGAGTGACCTCACTCACTCTAACTGGTTCCTGGGCAGCCTTCTGAGTTGGGTCACCCTCCTCGCCCTGACGTGGGCCAGGTGCCTTCCCCAGGATCTCTCTTTCCCGCGAGAAGGGCTCTCACTACATTGTTGAACACCCCACATTTTTGTGGGTGCCCAGGCCTATTGATGTCTGCAAAACAGACTGTCCCAGGCTGAAGGAGAGTTTTGATTCAGGCATTACCTTTTTTGGGGGTGTGGGGGAGAGCTGGTGAGGAGGCAGAGGTGGAGAGGGCCAAACTGCAGGTGAACCCAGTTCATTCATTCCACAGAGACAGGCTCGTAAGGGACCCAGTGAAGTCTGTTAACTCTTTCCTTGCTGGGTGAGGCTTCACTCCCTTTAAAACATCAACATCTCAAAACAAGGGGTCATGATTTGCTTACCAGGGGTGTTTCCTCAGCAGAATTTATTGTCTGAGAGATGCCATAAAAGGTTTCCCAGACTCTGGATCCCTCTTGCCTCTCAAGCCTCTTTTCTAGTCCTTTCCATAAGAATTTTGCTTTCAGGTTTCATTTGTTTGCTTTTTCTTCTGCATGGCTAATTATTTTTGGAGCTTTGTGGTAGCAAAAGAGCTTCATATAAATAGGAGCGTCAAGGAGTTTGTACAGTAATTTGGCTTTCTCTCTCTCTTTTTTTTAATTTTTAAATTAGGTTTTCTCTTCCCCTAATAAAAGCATCAGATGTTCCTAAGGGGTTGTTGGTTTCTTTCTCTCATGTCCAGATGTCCTGAGCCAGTGAGAGGGGGAGGAATGTCACCCATCAGCGGACGTGGGAGGAGGTGGTCACCAAGTCTCCCCACTAAGGCAGGGCTTTAGCTCAAAAGGCTGCCTTTCTTTTCCACTGGCTTTAGATGGTGCTTTCGGTAAAATGGTCAAACAGCCTCTGCAGAACTCTCGGCTGTAGGTGGAAGCCCATCATTATACAGCTAGATTAATTTGAGAGTTCCTTTTTAACCTAAATAAAAAATCCAGCATGTCATATTGCAGTGGGGAAAGAATATTTCTTTTTAGGAGAAGAAATGAAACAGTCTGATTGTAGGAGACCTTGGGACAGACTCTTGACCTGATCCTGGGGGACTCTGAGCTTTGAACTTGAGTCTTCTGGTCAGTTTGCTGGTGTGGGTTGTGTCCATGGCGTGGTTGGTGGGTCAAGGACACCCCAATGCCCTTCACACCCCTGGCTTTCTCCCCGCTATCCCAGGGTCAAGCCTGATAAGTACAAGGCTCTTCTCTCTAACGGGTCTGCGGTTTTGCTCCTGCTAAATCTCAAATGGGGCCTATTTTTAAGTCAGAAGTTCAGTTCTACAGGACAGCAGCCCTGTCAAACAGACATATCATGGAAGCCACATATGCAATTTAAAATTTTCTAGTAGCCCCATTAAAAAGTAAAAAGAAACAGGAGAAATTAATTTTAATAATATATTTTATTTAACCCAATATATCCAAAATATTATCAAGTCGACATGTAATCTGTACAAAACATTAACAAGATATTTTATATTCTTTACTGGTACTCAGCCTTCAGAATCCCGTGTGTATTTTATACTTAGAGCACTTTTCAACTCAAATGAAAAATTTTTCTTGGCAGGCTTCCCTGGTGGCGCAGTGGTTGAGAATCTGCCTGCCGATGCAGGGGACACAGGTTCGAGCCCTGGTCTGGGAAGATCCCACATGCCTTGGAGCATCTAGGCCCCCCGTGAGCCACAGTTACTGAGCCTGCGCGTCTGGAGCCTGTGCTCCACAAAGAGAGAGGCCGCGATAGTGAGAGGCCCGCGCACCACGATGAAGAGTAGCCCCCGCTTGCCACAACTAGAGAAAGCCCTCGCCCAGAAACGAAGACCCAACACAGCCATAAATAAATAAATAAATAAAACGCACCTCATTTAAAAAAAAATTTTTTTTTCTTGGCAATACCTGATCTGTAGGTAGAGATCATAAAATTGAGTATTGAAGAAGTAGATTCACATACGCCAATTGTTCCAAATATAGCTAAAAGCTTTCTGATGACTCGAGTATCAATTTTTAACTTTGAATTAATTAAAATAAAATAAAATGAGAAGTCCAGCTCCTCAATCACAGCAGCCATTCGAGTGCTTCCTAGCCACATGTGGCTGGTGGCTGGACTGGGTGGTACAGATCTAGGACATCACTCTATAGGCACCAAAGCAAACATATGATTTGGGGCTGGAAGGGGCCAGCTGTGGGAAGGGGGACAGAGAGCCCTCTTTCTACTCCTTGGTGTAGCTGCAACGGTGATTCTGAGTTTGTGCCTTACTGCCCAGTGCTCTGTGTGTTGCTAGCAGGCCAGAGTCCTGTTCCTGGGGCCTTCATTCTCTTGTGTGCAATCATTAATTCACACATTCCGTAAGATTAGGTACTGCCACTGGATATTTCGCTGGGTTAAACGGAAGAGTTTGAGTTCACTGAAACACTGGAGGAGCCTGACAGTATGTAAGCAAACTGATAAGCAAGACCATATCAGATAGTGATGATTACAACAAAGAATAAGAGATAGTAAGTACAGACAAGCCAGTGGGTGTGCAGGTGGAGTAGAAGCGTCTAGAGTATGGTCAGGGAGGCCTCCCTGAGGATGGGCTACCGGAACTGAGACTGAGGGGATGTGAAGATCTGCAGGCATGGTCATACCAGTCAGAGGGAGGAGTCACAGTACACAGGCCCGGGGGCACAGAGACAGTGTCCAGAATGCAGGCAGGAAGCTGCTGTCTGAGTCCATAATGCAGGGGCCCACGGAGCAGGTGAAGGACAGGCTGGTTGGACTGGGGGACCGGCTCTCCTTGGCCTGAAGGCCCAGCCTCCGCCCCGAGCCCATCCCATTCCTCCCGTAGCACTTGTTTGTTGATGGGTTATCATGGCAACAGGGGAAGCACAGAAAAAGTTAATTATCAACAGAAAAAAATGGAACAATTTGGACTGTGGTTTAAAATTAATGAAAATTCTGTCTCTAGTGTTTCTCTTAGGTCCTGGCTCTTTTCTTCAGCCTCGGGGCATCTCTGTGTTTCTTGCCTCATAGAATAAGGTAACTTAAAAATAAACTTGCCCCCCGGCTTTAGAAAAACTTGTGATTTCTCTTTCCCACATAGATCGCATGTTGAGGGAAGACCTGTTCTCCTGGGAGTTGAGGGGTCGGAGGGCCTTGCAATCCAGCCACTGCTCACGCAGGGCCTGGAGGGGGAAGGGCTGTGAAGAGCACATGTTGTCGTTATCTCTTTGTTTTTAAAACCCCAATCAAGACCCTTCAGTGTACAACGTTGCCAGCTGAGCATTCAGAACGTCCCAGAGATGAGGAAGGAGGCCTGAGGAAGAGGTTTTTCCAAGACGCTAATTATGGCTGCATGCGACACTCGGAACTTTGATTGGGCTCACAGCCAAGCACGAAACTCAGAATGGAAGGCTCAGTCCAGCCCTGGAACTCGCGCGTCCTCTGTGGCTTGGGAGAAAGATAATGTGACCACACACTTTCAGAAAGTGAAATGCTGGGACTTCCCTGGTGGCGCAGTGGTTAAGAATCCGCCTGCTAATGCAGGGGACACGGGTTCAATCCCTGGTCCGGGAAGATCCCACATGCCGCGGAGCAACTAAGCTCATGTGCCACAGCTACTGAGCCCACGTGCCACAACTACTGAAGCCCGTGCGCCTAGAGCCTGTGCTCCGCAACAAGAGAAGCCACCGCAATGAGAAGCCCGCGCACCACGATGAAGAGCGGCCCCCGCTCGCCACAACTAGAGAAAGCCCGTGCACAGCAATGAAGACCCAACACAGCCAAAAATAAATACATAAAATAAATCAATGAAAAAATAAAGAAGAAAGTGAAATGCTGGTCCGAGGAGAAGAAGCAGAGAGACCCCACCCCATACATGGTGGGAGGTAGCTGGTTCATTTGTCCACTTATTCACTTGTTAAACAAATGTCTATTGCATGTCTACTACCTGCTGGGTGCTGCTTAGGCCCTGAGGATAGAGCAGTAAGCAACGGAGTCAAAGCTTCCAGTCCTCCATGGGGCCTTTGTTTTAGTCGGGAGAATAATAGGATATAAATTCAGTGTGTACGGTCTATTAAATATCAATATGGACGCTGATGGAAAATAAAACAAGGTGATGACTGGGGAGTGTTGATGTGTGTATAGGGTTCGGTTTCAGATGGGATGGCCAGAGACAGCCTCACTGAGAAGTTGACATTTGAGTAAAGATCTAAGGAAGAGAGTGTGTGAGTCTCGGAGTCTCCGAGGAAAGAGAGTACTGGGAAGAGAGAGCCGCAGGTGCACAGGCCTTAAGGCAGGACATGCGTGGTGTGTTGAAGGAACAGCAAGGAAGTGGATTTAGCTAGAAGGGCAGGAGCAGCAGGTGAGTTCAGAGAGGTGATAGGTGCTAGGTGGGAGAGCGGGCAGATTGTCTAGGGCTATGTAAGGAGGTCAGCTCTGAGTGAGTGAAACGGAGGTTTCTGACCAGAGGGTGACATGATCTGCCTTGGGTTTTTAAAAGATCACTTTGGCAGAAACAGGGGGCCCAGGCAACAGGTGTGGTACTCCAGGTGAGAGATGACGGTGGCCCGCTCTGGGGTGGTGAGCAGTGGAGCTCACACAAAGCCATCAGTCTGGACACAGTTGAAAGGTTGAGCTGATACCATTTGTTGCTGGATTAGATCTCGGGTGTGGGAGAGAGGGGTCAAGGCTGACCTCAGGACTTTTGACTTGTGTACTAGGGTTCTAAGAAACAGAACCGTTAAGACGTGAAGGAATTGGCTCACGGGATTATGGAGGCTGGCAAATCCAAAATCTGCAGGGAGGCCATCAGGCTAAAGACCTAGGGGAAAACTGAGGTTGCAGTTCAAGCCTGAAGGTCATCTGCTGGCAGAGTTTTCTCTTGCTTGGGGCAGGTCTGTTTTTATTCTGTTCAGGCATTCAACTGAGGCCTCCGCCCACATTAGGGAGGGCAAGCTGCCTCACTCAAAGTCCACTGATTTAAATGCTAATCTCATCCAAAACACAGCTTCACAGGAGCATCCAGAATAATGTTTGATCCTATAACTGGGCACTGTGGCCCAGCCAAGTTGACACATAAAATTAACCCTCATAGCCTGGCAGCTAGAAGAGTGGTGTTGCTGTTTACTGAGAAGGGGAAGGCTTCAGGAGCACAGGTGTGGCTGGCTAGGCAGGGACATGTTAAGATTAAGATGCCATTAGACTTCCAGACGTCCAAGTAGGCAGCTGATTAGTTGGGTCCGGATTTCAGCAAAGATGACCAGGCAGAGGATAGGTATTTGCAAGTCATCAATTCTCAGAGACGGCATTTAATTAATTAATTAAGTATTTTTAAAATAAATTTATCCATTTATTGATTTTTGGCCGCGCTGGGTCTTCGTTGCCGGGCGCGGGCTTTCTTTAGTTGCGGCGAGCGGGGGCCACTCTTCGTGGCGGTGCGCGGGCTTCTCATCGCGGTGGCTTCTCTTGTTGAGGAGCACGGGCTGTAGGCGTGCGGGCTTCAGTAGTTGTGGCACGCGGGCTCAGTAGTTGCGGCTCGTGGGCTCTAGAGCACGGGCTCAGTAGTTGTGGCACATGAACTTAGTTGCTCTGTGGCATGTGGGATCTTGCCGGACTAGGGCTCGAACCCGTGTCCCCTGCATTGGCAGGCAGATTTTAAACCACTGTGCCACCAGGGAAGTCCCTCAGAGATGGCATTTAAAGCTAGCAGGAAGGAAGTCCCTGAGGAAGGAAGCTAGAAGGAAAAGTTCTTGTGGGCAACCTTCTTATCGGGAGCATAGTGCCCCAGGCCCACCTGCCTGGCCAGCGGAGGCTGTGCTGCTTCAGCCCCTGGGCCCTCTGCGTCCGTTGAGCTCTGCCAGAGATGGAGGCCGGAGAGGTTGTGTTAGTCCTGGGATCACTGGAGGGGATTCGGCGGGGGAAGCTCTAAGAACCCACGCTCCAGTGTCAGATGCTCCAGGCCTCAGCCCTGAGATGCGGCCGGAGGCTCTCGGTCTGATGTATTCCTTCACTCAACACCCTCTTAACTGAGTACCAGCTCCACTTCAGCTCTGCTCTCTTCCAGGGATGCACACACACGGTCTGCTGGGGCAGACGTGGAAATGTGAGTGAACCAGGGGGGGCAAATGCAAGTGGGGAAAGCGTGGGGCTGGGCCAGAGGAAGGACAGCTTGCTCACCGTCCTCTGGCTCAGAACCCGGCGCCCTCCTTGCAGCTGGGCTCTGCCGCTGCCGCCTGCCGCCGCCATCCACCCCTTGTCACTGCCTCTCTTGCAGCCCGCACGTCCACCTTCTGGCTAAGGCTTCTGCACCAGGCACCTGGACCCACCCGCCTGCCGCGCCTGGAGTGGAGGCCACGGCCTGGGCGCCAGAGACCCTCGGATGCTCTGATCGCCAACTCGGGCGATGCCTCCTGGTAATCGCGTCCCTGCGTTTCCAGCCCAAAGCCGTGTGCTAACTCCCAAACCTGGCACAGCTGGGAGCTTTGTCACCACGTTCAACAGTTCTCTCTCAGGCTGTGCCCAGCATCACACGCCTAGGCATTTTCACCCCACATGCCTATGCCCTCCTTCCCAGACTGGACCGTCATCTTGCTCACATTTCAAGGGTAATTTAATCCATCTGGCCCTGATTCGTGTACCCCAAGGGTGCCTGATGGAGACTCAGATATCGAGGTGTTCCCTGGAACTGGTTCCAAGCAGCCCCCAAGTGAGCCCCAAAGCGGGGACCCTCGTGTTTTCTGGGTGAGAGGCTTCCTACCCACCGGCACACGCGGTGGCCTCGTAGGGAAGGTGAGCTCTAGTTGCTGGGAATGCCGCGGCCCGGAAGCTTGCCCCAGTCAGGGAGAGTGGGATTCAGGGCTGCGGATGAGCCCTGAGTCCGCGACGCAGAGGGGACGGGGAGGGGGAGGGGAAAGCAGTCTGGCTTATGCCTGGCTTCTTTCTGGGTGGCATGTGCCTTCCTCTGGCCCTGCTGGCTGCTCTTCAGCATGCGGTCTCTTATGCTGGTCCCCCGGGCCAGGGAGGATGATGAAGAAGACCCAGCACTGCGGGCCCAGCCCGAGCTCCGGGAGTTTGCCTGCCGCAGGGAGGCTGCTGCCTGCGCTGGCCACCAGGCGAGCACTTGCTGTGCAAAACCCCAACAGACCCCTGGGCAAGCCTCTCTCCCTGCCACCCCTGCGCTTGAACCCAGCGAGCAGCTACAGGGCAGCTAACCAGTGACCTCGGGCTGGGGTGGAGTATTCCCTGGCCAAAGCCCTAGGGGCTCTGGATGCCCTTCGTCCGTTACACCGCGTTCAGCCACCGGCTCATAATCACTCACTCTTTCCGCAACCTGGCTCCACCCGAAGCTGGAGCCCTGGGACAACTCAGAGCACTGGGTGGCCCTGAAGGCTCAGATGACATGCTCTTCTAGTGATGTCATGTCAAGTGGCAGAGACACTAGACTAAGCTGGGTTCACGTGACGGCGGATCTGGGATGACAGGATGGGGCTCTGAGATACCAAAGGATCTTCGCGTAACATTCACTGGGACCGAATGACTGAGAAGCATGCAGTTTGGATTTGAACGTTTTGCCACTTGATGTGGGTCTGAGGGGTGCTTCCTAAACATGGGAGGGGCTGACCGAGGAGGGGCTTTGCCCTCATGACCTGAAAAAAATTTAAAGTCTGTACTTTGCTCATGTTTGTGCAGGCTTGAACATTTTCTTTGTTATTTTATTGTCTGCTGGCTTATTTACACATTAAAAAAAATAGCACATGAAGTCATTTCTGTGCCCACTGTGCAAAGTTTGAATTCTGATCTAACCCTGGATGAATAAGGATACACTTTGGAAGAATCTGTCCGCACGCATACAAACAGTGGATCTGCTAATTAGCATGGTTCGGCCTGCTCAGTAATCAGACCCTCTGTTCTCCACTCTGACCTCCGCCCCACTGCATCACCCATACATGTTGGTAATGCTTTATCCACCCGCTTCCACCAAGTCCTGGTCAATCGGCTTTGAACCATAAAAATCAGAACTGCTGTCCCTTATGTGGCAGATTTAGTCTTAGGCATGAATAATTCCGAGAGGTTTTCTGCCAGCAATCCTGTGTAATTTGTCTCATGGACTGGTGGAAATATTCTGGGGGATGTCTGGAATATGGGTCCAAGAAGGCAGGAACAGCATCTGTCTTGTTCGTTTTACCCTGAATGCCCAGCATGCATTGGGGCTCCGGGCCGGTTGAATCAATGCCAGGAGAATATGTGACTTTCCTCCTAGGGTGCGGCTTCATTTATCCCAAGTCTTAGCCTGAGATGTGCTCCTTTTTCTTGGAACTGATGCTGAAAACTCTGCCTCTGTGCACTGGTGCTGAATTGAATCTCGGAGACAGAGTTTTGGGTGAAGCAGAAAAGAATAGCTTTATTGCTTTGCCAGACCAAGGGGCACACAGCAAGTTCCTGCCCTTGAAAACTGTGTGTCCCAACCTGGGAGGACTTGGTGAGGAGTTTTATAGCAATATTTAAGGGTGGGGTTGCTGATGAGATTATGGTGTGTGCAGGGCCTGCACTCCTTTATTCTGGCCTCAGGTGGTCTCTTAATCTTAATGAGCTTCTCTGGTTCCTTTCATCTGGAACGAAGAATGCTAACACCTTTCATTTGTTGGGGGTGTTTTAGCTCTGTAAAGAGCGCAAAGATATTGTTACGTGCATCCCATGAGGCGGAACCAGGACCCTGCCCCAAGGCTGCACTATTGTTTCTTGACTGCTCTTCCCTTGTCTTCGAATCCTCTCCCTTCCCTGATTAGCAACTGTTCGAATCTGCTCTTTGGGACTCAGGGAAGGTCATGGACACTGGAGTCTATTCCCTGCAAACAAGAAATGGGGGACACAGAAAGGCTTCTGTGCCCAGGAGCCCCACAGGTCCTGCTCGGTTTCAGTGGCCCATTTGGCTACTTAGCTCCCACGGGGCTGGTGCTATAATTCTTATGTCTGAGACGGCAGTTGGCATTCACACGGGGATGCAATAAGCAGTTGGATCTGTGAGTCTAGGAGAGGCAGATTTAAAATGGGTGTATATGTGGTTTTTGTACCCCATGGGACTATTTAAAATCACCCAGGGAAAGGGGAGAAAATAAAGGGGTGAGTTGCTGAGCAAAGGATACTCCTATATGGAGAAATTAGCCAGAAATGAAGAAAGGAAGGCAGGAAGAAAAAAGAGGAGAGCATGGTGAGAAAGAGCTGTGTGTTAGTTGCTAGGGCTGCCATAACAAAGCATGACACACTGGGGGGCTTAAACAACAGCAGATTATTGTCTCCCAGTTCTGGAGGCCTGAAGTTCAAAATCAAGATGTTGGCAGGGTTGCTTCCTTCTGAGGGCTGTTGGGGAGAGGGCCCGCCTACCTTCTGGCAGTTTGCTGGCAATCTCTGGCATCTTGGCTTGTAGAAGCATCCCTGGAACTCTGCCTTCATCTGCATGGTGCCTTCTCCCCGCGTGAATTTCCCCTTTTTATAGGGACATCAGTCGGATTGGATTGAACTTCCCCCTTTTATAGGGACATCAGTCAGATTGGATTGGGGTTCTCCTACTCCAGTACGACCTCATCCTAACTTACTACATCTGCAATGACCCCATTTCCAAAGAAAGTCACATTCTGATGTACCAGAAGTTAGGATTTCAACAGAAGAATTTGGGAGGGGGCCCCCAATTCAACCTGTAATAGGGTGTTTCAAGAAGAAGTAAAGGGCCAACTGTGATGAAGAAACAGCAGATAAAATGAAGACAGTGAAGTCATCATGGGGTGGCTTGGCAAGAGCAGATTCGGTGGAGGGGAGGGACGAGAAGGCGTGCAGCCCCACTGTGGCAGAGCCGGCCAGACGCCATTGCCGGCTCTCTTCCGTGAGCTTTTCACTGTACTCACTGCCTCTCTCAAGCTCTAATCAAAGGTTTTTAAGTCAGTTACACACGAAGAAGAAATGATTTGCTAAGGAAATGCAGCAGAGGGAAACTTAATGTATAATGGTATCGTCAGTGGCTTTTATCTTAATTCCAACGTTCTGGGGGCTGGGCATTTGGGAATAATACCACTGGGTGCCAACTGGGGTAGTGTTGTTGGGTTTTGGGGCCCAGTCTTGTTATATCTCAAAGAACTGTACTGCCAATGGCAGCATTTCATGGATAAGTAGGGCGCCGGTGGTAGGAGGCATTAGGGTTTTCAAGAAATTCTTAAAATTCTCCCCTCCTCTCTTCTCTCAGTTAGAGCTAGCTTTCTCTGGATCTCTGTGCCTTGCCTACAAAATGCCAGAGACTGTTCTTGGGACAGAGACCCACCCTGCCCCCACTTTGTAGCCATTCCAGCCCTTACTTCTAGGTCACACTGGACATCCCATGGATAAAGTGGTTGTCTCAACTTTTGTATACCTGTCTGGTCCTCTTTGGCATTATTCTGGAGTTTACCTCTTTCTAATGAATAAAATCTGCTTTCAGAAGTTGCTCACTCTCTCCTTAGGAAAAGCCTTAAGTGGCTGTGCCCCTCTTTCCTGGCGCCATGGAGCCGCAGCCCTCCTTGGGGAATTCTCCATCACCAAGGCGGGTGGGCGTGGTGGTTGCTTTCAGGGCCTCCCTCTTGCCTCAGAAATCACATCAGTGTCCTGGCAGTCAGAGGCCCAGTTTGTAGAGACAACAGCTTTCCTCGCCCCGGAAGTCAGAGGGTGCCCCGCCCTGGGGAGCCCCCCCCCCCCCCCCCCCCCCGCCACCCCCCCGCTGGCAGTCAGAGGCCCAGTTTGTAGAGACAACAGCTTTCCTCGCCCCGGAAGTCAGAGGGTGCCCCGCCCTGGAGAGCCCCCCCTCCCCCCCACCCCCGGTGACCCTGCTGCTTCTTCTCAACAGGGTGTGGTCCTCCATTTCCAAGAACTCGCTCTCCAGCCACCCAGGAGGGAGGCTCCAGATAAACGAGCAGCCTTCTGGCACCAACCAAACTCACCTTCTACCCTTCCCCTTATGATGCCAGGACAGGGTAGGCTCCGGGGTCCCTTACAAGCCTGTGGGTAACCCACAAGCCAGGCAAGTGCCCACCTGTGGAATTGGGTGATTGTGTATTTGCAGATGAGTACTTTCTCGACGGGATTTTTAGTTTTTAAACATTATGCTCTCTAAGGCTGGAGTGCTTGGAGAGTGATTGGAATCGTGATCTCCTAGATCCTGGCTGCTGAGGGAGGGTAATCATTATATCCCCATCTCTGGCAGCCGAAGAAGCCAGGAAGGGATTAGGGCAGGGCCAGCAGAACAGCAGAATGTTCCTCAGACTCTGGACAACCTGAGAGCCCTTTGAAAGGTCCAGCCCCTCCATCCGGCTTCCCTGGGGGAGGGTGGCTATGTGGGCAGGGTGTGGAGAAGAAATGAAGCCTGGTGAGCTTCTCACACCCATGACCAGCTCTTCTCCTCTTTGAGCAGAGGTTTCTCCTGGAGCAAGGGAGATTGTATTTCTTTGAACCAAGGAAACAACTCGGGAGACCATGAGGCTTGCTCAGCAAAGTTTCCACGGTGAGCTGAACCCTGGGACCAGACTGGAGGGTGGCTGCCCTCCAAACGAGAGCCGACCCTGCACCTGCAGAGTCAGCCTGGTAGCAACCACTGACTCTGCCATGCCAGTGCCTGGCTTAGTGCTGGCTTTTCCGAGGAAGACTTTAAAGGAGGGAGGGGGATTGGCAGAGTCCTGGCAATGTGGCAGTTCAGTCCCCACAGGTGGACAGGAGTCCCTGTAGGAGTTTCCTTGCTCTGCCCTTACAGAAGAGAGACCATTGTCCTGTCTGTGGGCCCGTCTGCTTTAAACTCTTTCAAATGCCCTGAAAAGTCATAACGTATTTTAAAAAGTTTTAAAAGCCAGTGGGATTCAGTGAAAAGAAGCTCTTCCAAATGTGGTGAGAGGCTCTCCATCTTGCCGAATGGATGTTTACATCTTGTGGTGTGAACAGGAAGTGCCATCACAAATGCCCAAACCACTTCCTTGGCTAGCGGGTACCTCAGTTTTCTGCCAACCGGGCCACTGGATACGATCCTTTGAGCCTATCTTGTGTTTGACCTCAGAATCCCCCAGCTTCCCCCTCGGGCTCTCCCAGCAGCCTGAACTTTGCCACATTTCCCTCCTGGGAAATTCCAGCTCTGCTCACTGCATTGCTGGGATACAGATGGCATGTGGGCGTGAACTGGCCAAGGTCGTGGGGCTGGGGGTGTGTCTGGACTTGAGCTCCATGGTCCCTGGCTCCAGGCCTGGCACACAGAGGGTGTTCAGAATATGTACTAGCTCAATTGGGTGGAGAAACCCAATTAGGAGATACGAAGTCTCCGACATCCACCTGGTTCTCAGGGAGGCTGTGCAGTAAGTTGGGTAATGCTCACTTGTCACAGAAGCCTGTCAGGACGTTTGGCAATGCGGGAAGGGGACAGAAGGAAGGGGCTGAAGGAGATGCCAGTGGAGCAAAGAGGGGAGCCCAGGGCCATGAGAAAGATTAAATGAGAGAACAGGAGAACAATGCCTGGAGCGCAGTAAGGGTTACAAGAGTGTTGCCCTACAATAGATAAAATCTGGAGTGAGGCAGAACTGGGTTTAAGTGTGAGCTCCATTTCTCATCAGCTGTGGACCTGGTACATTGCATACCCCTTCTGCACCTCGAATTTGCCATCTACATGGTGGGACTAAGAATCACAACCCTTCCTACCCCAGATTTGGGTACTGAGCTCAACAGGACCTAAAGAACATTTGTGACTCAAACGCTATGCATATTGAGGAAGAATAAATCTACTCTCCTTTTGATGATTGTCAATGCAAATACATGGTTGGCCCAGTAAGCTGTGGGCCTCACTCCTGAGTTTTCTGGGCACCAGTTTTTCCCACTTCCATCATCTCTTCTCGTCCCTGAACTTTCCTCTTCTGTATTTTGTCCCAAGAGCTAAAATTACTATTATTCACTATTACTTCCTCAAGGGCTTCCAGAGTGTCTCTGTGGGAGGAGAGCTTTCATCATGGGGCAAAGGCAGAAAGGAGAGGGGGTGGCCGGATGGAGTATCGGTCCCTTCTGCAGGGAGAGAGATGTCACGTGCTGCGGGGGGCGGGGGCAGCGGTGCTGGTGTTTTGACACGTGTCAGGTGGTTTTGATTCCAGAAGGTGCACGTCAGAGCAGTGGGACATGTTTGGATAAATCAGAACAAGTCTGAATCTGAACTCTTTCTTACACCGAACAATGGGGCATCTCTTCTTCTGTCACTCTTGTTTCGTGTCTGCCTGCTTACCAGGGCCGGAACATCCAGGTTAGAGCGAAGCTACCTTCATTCTCCTTCTCTCTGGGCAACGGGTCTTCTCAGAGGGGAAGTGGGGATGAAAGGTGCGGGGTGGAGAAGCAGTTCCCTCCGGGGGGTGCTGAGGGCAAACACCATCATTTCCATGATTTCAGCGCAGAAACCATTTGGAAAGTTATAAACTCTGCATATTTCCTTCCCTTCCTCTTCCTCTCCTGGGACAGTTGTATAAATGCGTCCACAACCCAACATTCCCAGAAGTTTGTAAGGAGGGCATCGGACATGCCAATGGGCTTAAAAGCCAGCAGCAGAGGGGATGGGTCAGATTTGTACCTATACACCTGATAGGACCTGTGAGCGCCAAGCAGAGCAAACGCTTTGGTTATGCTTGCTGACCAGGGAATGCCAGACAGGACCCACTTGGAAGTTTTTAACTGCAGAATTATTTCTGGAAACCACTTTTCTCAGGAGATCCTGGCCTCCTGGTTACCCATCGCACAGCCCTGGTCAGACTTGCCCATTTATCGCACAAACATGAATCGAACTGAGCCCCTACTCCTTGTCATGTCCTGGGGCCACAGACATGAACAGGCCTAGGTTCCAACAGTCAGAAATTCATCCTGTAACAAGACAGACTAATAAGTAGACACGTCATTTTGACACAGGTGATTTTTCAGGCTAGAGGTAGGTCCAGGAATGTGACAGGAGAGGGGAAATATACTTCTAGGGGTGTGAGGTGGTCTTGGAAGGCTTCCTGGAGGAGGCGGAGGAAGAACTCATGAGTGAAAGATGAATTGGCATCAATAGCAAAAGGCAGCGGCAGGGTAGTCAGCTAGCCCAGTTTGCTGGGAAATGAGGGGTTTCCCAGGACATGGGACTTTCAGTGCTAAAAATGGAAATAGTTCACGGCATGTGGGATCTCAGTTCCCCGACCAGGGGTCGAACCCACACCCCCTGCTGTCGAAGCGTGGAATCTTAACTACTGGACCTCCAGGCAAGTCCCGGAGAGACCAAGACTTTTAAAGTTGGAAAGATCTTAACTTGAATCCCAGCTCTGCTACTTAAAAGCTGTGTTACCCTGGGTTAATTATTTAACCACTCTGGACCCTAATTTCATTACCTCAAACGTGAGGACATATATGCCACCTTCAGAGGACTCTGCCTATCCTGTAGGGATCAGTGAGAGGTAGTTATTTACATGGAAAAAACAGCATTTTCAAATGCCAGGCAGAATACAATTGGAGCAGAGTATGAAGAAGGGTGTGGTAAGAGGCTGGCTGGAGTAGGGGCAGAAGCCAGATTGAAAAGGGTCTGAATAGCCTCCTAAGGAATTTAGATTTTTTTCCCTTAGGAGAATGGTTAATCACTGAATTAATTTTAGAAGATGAGTAAGACAATCAGATTCTTGCCTTAGAATTGTTGTCCTGGAAGCAGAGGAGAGAGTCTATCAGGAGTCGAATCTGAAGGGGGCAGGGCGGATGACACAGCAAAGTGATTGGGGACAGGGAGTTATATTCTGAGAAAAACAGGAGAGCTAAGTCGAGAATTCCAAAGGAGGCCATCAGTCAGCTCAGTCAGGCTGGAAGCCCCAGAGGTTAAAAGGGACGGGAACCTCTTCTTTGGAGGTTAGGTGCTGCCTGTGAGCTGTCGCTACATGCCAGGCTGGGCCGGAGGCTGTGTGCTTTTCCAAACAAATCTGACACCTGGGAACCTGTGTGTGAGGATGACCTCATGAGCTACTTGGGATGTTTTGGGGTCTCTGGCTAATGGGCTAGTCCTCCCTCTCTTCTCTCCATCTTCTTCCTTGGCTTCATCCTGCACGGGAGGCTTCTTGCCAGTGCTTTGACATCTCATCATCTCCATGGTGACGGAACAATGGTGTCCTAAACACATGACCTCACTGTGTGGTTATGCAAAAGAGTGAGCTGGAAAGGGAGCTTTGGGGGTTGCATGGGTCTGGTTGGGATAGGAAACCCTCTGGATCAGATGCCTCTGAAACAGGTTCCCAGGCCCCGGGAAAGGATGGAATAGCCCCACTGTTGAAGTAACTTGGACCAGACCACTCAGGGTGGTCTCAGTCCCCTCAGCAGTTTGGGACTGGGAAGGATTGTCTATAGATACTAATAATCAAAAGAAGTTAGAAAAGAAACGTGACTGAATAACAGACCTCACATAAATAAGTTTTGGGGGGGTTATATAAACAACTCAAATAAATGAAAAGGTAAAAGAGAAATTTGGGAAATTATTTGCAATAAATGTAATGTCCAGAGAGTTATTATCTTTAATATGTAAGGAGACATCAGAAGTTAAAAAGACAAATGATAGTAACTAAGAAAAAAAATGCCCTAGCAGAAAAAGCGACAAAGTATATAACCAGAAAATTTATAAAGGAAAAAAGATTCATTCATTCATTCATTTATTCATTCATTCATCCTTCCAATAAATTTATAGAGTACTTACTATGTGGCACACACTATTCCAGATACTGGAGATACAGCAGCAAACAAAACAAACATCCTTGCTCTCGTGGAGTTTCAATGCTTTCTGCTATTTTTCTATATCCTCTTCCAATTAGGTTTTCATTCATTTAATTCCAGCTAAACTCTTTATTCATCTGGAATTATTTTCACATAAGAGCGAACTGAGAATTTATCCCGCCCTCAAAAGTAGACCACTAGCCCTTACTACTAATTAATTAACCCTTCCTCTCCCCACTGATGGATGCATGATGCCCCTTTTATCAAGTAATACATTGAGATAGTCTTTTTTTTGGTGGGGGGCTACGTTGGGTCTTCGTTGCTGCACGCAGGCTTTCTCTGGTTGCGGCGAGCGGGGGCTACTCTTCGTTGTGGTGCGTGGGCTTCTCATGGCAGTGGCTTCTCTTGTTGCGGAACATGGGCTCTGGGAGTGTGGGCTTCAGTAGTTGTGGCTCATGGCCTCTAGAGCTCAGGCTCAGTAGTTGTGGCACATGGGCTTAGTTGCTCCGCGGCACGTGGAATCTTCCCGGACCAGGGATGGAGCCCGTGTCCCCTGCATTGGCTGGTGGATTCTTAACCATTGTGCCACCAGGGAAGTCCTCATATAGTCTTATGTTTGGGGTTATACCTTCTGTCTGAGTGATTTATGTAACAACTCTTATAGCAGCCCCACACTACTTTTATCACTGGGGCTTTATGCCACATCAGATGGCATAGCCTTTACACGGTGGGGAAAGATTGTGACAGCCATAACTCGGACACCATTATCGGTTGCTTTCTCCATGAGATGGCACTCACAGCCTTACTCATTTAATTTCCTACCTTAATGAATCACTAGTGATTTTTGAACAATCACAGAACAAAGAGAACTTATGGTTCACAATTTCCAAGGCTGATTTCAAGTATTATCATCGTGTTTCATGTTCTATCATGTTTCTAAAGCTTACGAATTTTCCTCTCTCAGGGACACTAAATCTTTACACATGGACGTGGCTAGTGGGGCCTGTTCTCCTGTGCCAGTGTGAGGATGTGAGGCCCTGTGAGACACGGTCTGCAAGATGCACTCTTCCCCTCCTGCTGTGTGTAACTCTACTTGAAAAATTGCTGGGAAAGAATTTGAAAAAAAAAATTCAGTTTTCCCCCTGGAAACATGGTTTTTCTTCAAATCTGTTTTTGTGTTTCACAGTAAAGTTGTGTATGTTTGTTTGTTTGTTTTAAACATCTTTATTGAATATCACAGTAAAGTTTTAAAAAAATTTTTAATAGACCTTGCATGTTTTCTCATTAAGATTATTTTTAGGTTTATTATTATTATTTCTCTCCTCATTTAAATAGAATCCTTCCCCCCTCCATTGTATTTTCTATTAACTTTTGACTAGCTGTTTCTGGCATACAGGTAACCTGTGGATTTGTGTATTTTTAACATGTAATTATTCACCTTAATAAATGTTATTAGTTTTGGTAGTTTTTCCCCTGGGATTTATTTTACTTTTTTTTTTTTTTTTTTTGGTAGAATATAGTATCTTCTGCAAATAACGATAATTAGATCTCCTGGATTTTTAAAAAATATGTTTCTGCTTCATGTTATTGGTTAGAAATTAATCATGAAAGTGATAGAAATCATCCTCACTTTTTTCTATTTTTAATGGGAATGCAACTATTGTTTCACCATGAGTAGGATGTTGATTACAGGTATAAGTTCAAGGCTTCTAGTTTGCTAAGTTTTTTTCTTTTTTAATTCACAAAAAGTATTACATTAACAAATACATCCTTAGAATCTCTTATGACCTTTTTTTTTTCTGTGACTAATTGATGTGGACTAGAATGTACTTCCAAATGTTAAATCATCATTACATTCCAGGAACAAATATAGCATTAGTCATATTGAGTTATTTTTTTAATAGCCCTTGGATTTGATTTATTGGTTTTTTTACTTAAGATTTTTGAATCTATACTCATAAGTAAGATTGGCCTGTATTTGTGTGTATATATGTGTATGTGTGTCTACGCATACAGTATTACATATATAACATTATACATGTATTTGTATATTATCTTTGACAGGTTTCTCATAAAATTTTGTTAGCCTTATAAAAGGAATTAGGAAGTTTTCCGTTTTTTTCTCTGTCTAGAGCAAATCTGAAAGAGCTCATCCATAAAACTGAACTCATCACCTTTTATAGAGATAATTCTTCCAAAATTTTTTTCAACTTCTTTCGTGGTTGATGGTCTATTCAGAGAATAGTCTTCTTGGGTCAATCTTAGTAACTTTTATATTCCTAAAAAATTGTCTGTCTCATCAAGAGATTTATTCTAATAAGCATAGCTGTTCTTACTGAGCACCCAGGTCCTGGATTTACCCTGAAAATCAGTTTACCCTGATTTTCCCTGGAGCAGCTGGGGCAGACTAGAAATTTCAGAAGACAGTGACAGATTACTAATCAGTAAGAAAAGAACAAGGAAAAATGGCACAGGGGATTCCAGAAGCCATGGCTCTTACAGCACGTCCTCCAAGTTCATGGCTTCTGATCTCTGTCATCTGCCTTCTAGTCCTAAAGAGCTGGCAGTTTCTCAGACACCTTGCCTGAGTTCTTCAGTTTCTAGTTCTAGGTGGACTCCAACCAGAAGATTCCATCTTAATAAAGGAATTCCCTCCTGGACATCTTCACATTCTTGTGGCCAAGGCCACGTTTGCCAGAGATACTCAGAGCCTCTCCCTGGCCCTCCTTCCTTTCCTTCTGGTCTTAAGGGTGAGGACACCCCTCTCCCTGTCGGTGAGAACAACCCCTCACACCCAGGGAAGGGAGTGCCCTGTGGGAGCCCTTAAGGACCTTCTTCAATGAAGAGGTAGATTGAGCTGTGAAGGGCATATGATATTCTTTCTTTGAAAAGAGAAGGTGGGGTGATGGAAGGGAAGCTCAGGGAATAGCGAGGCTGCCCCTGAGTCTGGGCTGAAGATGCATGTAGGGCAGGCTGGGGTGGAAGGCGGAAAAGCAGAAGGAGGCCAGATTGTTCTGACGCCCTTAAATTGTAGGTGAAGGAGTGTAGCTTTCTTCGGTAGGAGACAAAGAGATGAATGAATAAAAGGTGCCCTGGTGTTTCCTTTTCTGGTAGAGAAGCCATAGTCTGGGTGAGTGCCCTGTGCCAGGACTTGAGTCTCTTCCAGTGGAATTTCTAGAACCCTAGTGGGGGACCAGGGCAACAGTGAAGGCCAGGGGCTTCCACAGTGCTCCTGAAGTGCCCCTGCTTTTACAGTCTTCTCTCTACGACTGTTTGTAAGATTTGGCCCCGGAAGTAAGTTTATACAGGAAAGTGTAGGTATGGAAGCCGGGACCCCAGAGATGGTCCAGTCCAAACATCTCATCTTAGAGAGGTGAAAAGTGATGCTCAGAGAACTAAACCTTTCCTTCTACATTTAGCTTGTGCAGATGTGAAGGAAGTAAGATGAGAACAAGGCCTCCGGAGCCCTAGTGCATGGCTTCTGCGCTGCTGTACTAAGAGCACAAGTGTTGGGGGCAGAGGGCGGCCTGGCTAAGGCAGGACCCTGTGGGATGCAGGTGGCGCTGAGGAAGGCTGAATCCATGATGCTCTCCTCGGTCCGGACTGTGCAGTGCTCTCGCGCTGTTGAACGTGGAGCACCAGGCAGCGGACCCATGGATTTCAGTCTGCAGAGCCCCTGTGCGCTGCCGGCCCCATACGTCCTCAGTAAATGCAGGCAGAGCGGCTTGGCCCCAGCCTCCCAGGGCAGCTGCTGAGGAGCACACCTATCAGCACAGGCAGGGCTGCCTTAGGCCTAGTGACTTCTCAAGGACACCTGCCTGTCTCCAGGCCTCGCTTGTCCCACCCAAGGATTCAGCGAGGCTCACCTCAATGCCATTGGGGTCTCACAGCTGCCAACTGCAGGGGAGGGGTGCTGGCGCCTGGGGTGATGGGGTGTGCTCGGTCCAGAATTCTGCTTTTCCCAGAAGACCACAGCCAACTTGAGCTGGATGTGGAAACGAGACACAGCTGCCTGAGACCAGACACATCATCCTGCCTGCACCAGGCTGCGGAGATGAGCTGGTCCTCAACAGGCAGTGGGGCCTGGATGCTGCCTTCAGCAGAAACTGGTTCCACTATCATGGGCATCGGCTAATTTACGACCAAGTTTTCAAGCCTGTCTGACCCCACATAAGCCACTGAGAGAGGAGGAATAATCAAACCCAGGCAGGAGATCAGCTCCAAGTACCATGGCCAACACTTCCTGGTGGCCTTTGCTGAAGTAAGTGTGTGTGTGTGTGTGTGTGTGTGTGTGTGTGTGTGTGTGTGTGTGTGTGTGTGAGAGAGAGAGAGAGGGAGAGAGAGAGAAAGAGAGAGAGAGAGAGAGGTTGATTGGCTCACACACTGATGGGAGAGGTTGGGGGAAGTTTTCCTGGGTATCAGCCTTCCCGGGGTGTCTCAGGATTGACTTTCCACTGAGCTGATTGACAGGCACTGGGCTAAGGGCTAAGGAAGGTCAGAGCTTAGGATTCCTCTTCCTGCATCTTAGCACGTGTCTTTGGTAACAATTATGAAGTTCAGGGTAAGCACAGACCCAAGTGCTAATTTTATGTGTTTTGTTTCAGTGACACACTCTCTCCATCATGGGGTGGGCTGCAATCCCAGGTGAGCTCGGACACATGTGCACTGCCTTTCGCAGGCATCTGACAGCTGGAGCCCGTTTGTTGGAGGCAACGTGAGACAGGGGCGCTCTGAGCTGGCGGGCTGGCCCAGCTGGATCCTTCCTTGGCAGTAAAGGGCTTTTAATGTGGCCAAAGTATGTGTGTCATTGGGCTGAGGACTGAGTCAAAAGGGATTAAAGATCAAAAATATCACCTGACGGTTATTAGTTCTTTTGTTATTTTTGTGTGTCTGTTCGTCTGCTTAATAATATAGGAACTGTTTCAGGTTCAATTGATTGCAAATAGTTTTATGTTTTGTTTATCAAAGAAGTACAGCTAGAGGGCTAATGGAATCACTGCATCTTAAAATGTCAGAGCTGGGAGGCCTCTCAGAAGTTGCCTGGTCCCATTTACCCCATTTGATGTATCAGGAATTGGGGCCTAGAAAGGTGAGCTGACTAGCGCAGGATCACGGAGTGAGGCTACAGATGGAACTCGGGTCTTCCTCCTCTCCCTACCCCGGAGTCTGCGAGAACTCTGTGTGCAGCCGGCGTAGACCTGAGGTTGTCCCTTCGGCAAGCCATGGTGGCTGATTTGGGAGTTCAGCCTCATTGGCAGCGACCAGAGGTGATGGATTCTCTGGTAAAGATACCTCAAACGGTGGCTTCCAGCCATGATTCCATCCCATGTGCATGTAGCGTTACAGTTTGTAACGGGCTGGTATGTATGCATCATCCTCTCTAATCTTTCCCATAACCTTGTGTCACAAGGGTTAGCCCCATGTTATAGACGTGGGAACTCGCGTCCTGGAGGTCAATCCTTAGGGGCTCCTGAACTTCCCAGTTTCCTTGAGATGATCGTCTTTGCATCAATTTCCTCTCTCTCCCCTCCATCCTTCTACTACCAGGCTCTTTCTAGGAGCCTCCTCTCTTGTTCTGTGCTCCCCCACCTCTGCCAATTTCAGCTCAGTCCCCTTGACACTTGGGCAGCTCCTGGAGTGAGTGTGCAACCAGGAAAGGAAAACATTGCAGGGCCAGGAGATCTAGTTCCTCGCTTCTTCTGCTTCCCGAACAGGCAGAGAAGTCATGAGCTTGGGCCATCACACCATCATTCATATTATCCCTTTGCTTCTTCACTGGGTTCTCTTAAAAATAAAAACTTAAGCCTTTCCCCTACCCAGCTGGCCCTCATGCTACCCCATTTCTTTTCTGACATTCCCCCAAATATTTTAAAAGTTTACGTTTCCTGCCCTCAAGACGTAATGCCTTGCAGTCTGGTTATTGCGCCCACGACCCAAGCGTGAGGGTCACTGATGTCCACTTGCTTGCCAGACTCAACAGCTTTTCCTAGTCCCCGTACTCCAGCTCCATTCAGCACTGCTGGCCACCACCTTCCTTCTAGAGACTCCTCCATTAGTGTATCAGTCAGGAAAGGCTAGGCTGTGTTGCAGTTATCAAAACTCCCAGTGGCTTAAAGCAAAGAGGTTGGTTTCTCCCTCTTGATGATCTCTGATTCTGCTCCATGTCCTCTCACTAATGGACCCACAGAGCGGCATCTACCGGAACTGTGGTCACTGCAGCAGAGGAAAGGGAGCTCTGGAGTGTCTCACATCCGTTTTAAATGTCTGGCTGAAAGCAACATATTGCTTTCACTTACAGCTCATTGGACAAAAACAGTCATATGTGTCCACTAGCTACAAACAAGAGTCAGGAATGCCCGTCCCACCAGGCTCCCAGAAGGGAGGCAGGACTAGCTGATGACCAGCACCCATGACCGCCCTAGCTCAGTGTCACCCTGGGTCTTCCTACCTCTCTGGATGCCCCTTCTTCGCCTCCTTTCCTGACTTCCTCGGCCTTCTCTCGACTTTTAAATGCAACATGCTCCAATATCTTCCAATATGCTCTCTAGATGTTTTTCTCCTTCGTCCACTCCATCCCATTTTCTATCTTTCTTTGCAAACATTTCCCAAACACGCATCTCCAGCCTGACCTCTTTCCTGACTTCCGGTATAAACTGGACATGCACAAAATCAGACTCTTTATCCTTCTCATCCAAAGTCAGTCCCTTCCACCTCTTTTCCTACTTCAGAGATGCTGGGGGCCCAGACTAGTCTCTCTACTGCAGCTACCTTCCCATCAGCCTTCTGCCACTGGAAGGAGAGCCCTTGATTTTACCCTCTCTACTCACAGCTGTGCTCCTAATGATCCGAGCTCTAAGTCCCCAACTCTGCTGTAGTTGACCCCAGTGAATGGGGCTGCCATTCTGTTGCCAAACCCAATGTCAGAACTTTATGTTGGTCCCATACTCTGCATCCCCTGGCCCTTCCAATGGTGACTTTGGGACCCTATCATTTTATAAGAAGGGGAACTGAGGTCCAGAGAGAATCAGTGACTTTGCCAAAATCCCAGTGACTCATCTAAGCATCTTCTACTAGTCCTTTTGCCTCTGAGAGTGGTTTCAGGGCTCCAATTTGCCCATGGCACGGAAGACGTTTATTTGTGAGAAAGAGGAGAAAGTGGGGATGCTGAAACATGGCACCGAGCTTGGCGCCTCCAGGCTGAGTGTAGCCACTTGTCACTGCTGGTTTAGTTCAGCCACCACTTGGCCCCGCCAAGCAAAAACTTGGATGGCAATAAATAGAACCATTTAGCTGTAACAGGCTGAGCCCAAGGAGAGGGTGAGGCTTGGGAAGAAGATGGATCCAAGGAGCTCTTGGCACGTCTAGGACTTGGTAATGCACTCTTTTCCCTCTTTGTGAAGGCCTGATTCAGTTACGCGTGAGCACTTGGGGGCCATTGCCTCAGATGCCTCCTGCAGCCCCTATGCCCTGGCGGTCCTGGTGTCAGCCTGCCTGCTGTCTGATTGGCCATGAGGAGCCTAGCCAGATGGCCGCTGGGTCCTGGCTGCTTGGGAGGTGAGAACTCCACCTCCCGGGCCTGGCTGGCCCCTGCCTCGTGGGCGCCAGCTTTTGATTGGGAGATCCCAGGAGCTTGGATCTGTAATCCGAGGTTTCTGGGCCTGGATTGAAGGGAAGAACTTCAACATGGTGAGTTTTATAATTCAGTTCTTCACGTTGTCAGCCCTCCTGCCAGCACAGGGCCAGGGGAAAGGGTGAGGCGGGATGGTTCCTTTGGGGGTCCAGAGAGAGCAGCCTGTTCTGTTGTGTGGTGCCCGGGTCCTGGCTCTGCTGGCCGAGTGGTGGGGACCGAAGGCAGGAGGAGGCTACCGGAAGCAGAGGGCCTTTGCGCCTTGAATCGGCAGGGGAAGCACCTGGGGCTCTAAGCGAGGGGCCTGTGTTCCACCCCACTTACACGAGGTCCCGCCCCTCGGGCCTTGGGTGGAACTCACTCCCTCTAGTTGGAGCAATTTGTTCGCCTCCATCTCCTCCCCACGGACCTCCCCCTGGCTCATTCTGTCCCAGTCACAGTGGCCCCTGCTACTCCTCACAGGTACCACACATGTCCTGCCTCAGGGCCTTTGCTCTGGCTGTTCCCTTTGCCTGGAACACTGTTCCCTCTCTGCCCACTTGTCTAAAACTCTTCACTTTCTTCGAGTATTTGCTCAAACAAATGAAGCAAAACCTGGCCACCCTGTTCAATTCTGCAAACTGAACGCTCTTACCTGCCCCTTCTGTCTTTTTTTCCACAGCACTTATTACCTTATAATGTACTGTTTTGATGTACATATTTATCAGGTTTTTTTTTTTTTTTTTTTTTTTTTTTGCGGTACGCGGGCCTCTCACTGCTGTGGCCTCTCCCGTTGCGGAGCACAGGCTCCGGACGCGCAGGCTCAGCGGCCATGGCTCACGGGCCCAGCCGCTCCGCGGCATGTGGGATCCTCCCGGACCGGGGCACGAACCCGTGTCCCCTGCATCGGCAGGCGGACTCCCAACCACTGCGCCACCAGGGAAGCCCAGGCTTATTTTTTAATGTCTTTCTTTCTCCACTAGAATGTAAGTTCCCTGAGGATGAGGGTCTTTGTTCTGGTCACTACCAGAAGAGTGCCTGGTACATAGTAGGTGATCAAAAAATAAACAAATATGTCTTAAGAGGATTAGGATGGTAGTTAACCCCACCTCATGGGGCACTGGAGAATCTATTGGGTATTGTTTGGAAACATGCTTTCCAATAAATGAGGATCCACTGTTTTTCAGGTTCACGCTCAAAGGCTGAGGACCTACCACGGGGTAAGTGAGGTTGAAGAGGCTCTGAAGGCAGGACCGGAGGGGAAGTCTTGGTGGAATAAACATGTGAAATAGGCCTGTGCCCTTGGCTGGTTGAGTCAGCCACTCAAATGGTGATGTCTGCCATATTGGGCATCTGAAACTATTGTGAGCTGAGCCACAGGTGGCTTGTTAATGACAGTAGTTAATTTGCTGAAGTGGACAGTACTTTCTTGGGCAGAGGGTGGGGGTGGAGGTACAGCTACATGGTGGCAGGTGGTACGGCCCTAGTGAATCCCAGCCTCGCTGTAGCCTGGAGCCTACTGGAGTGTCCATGCAAATGAATGACATATGTTCAGGGTCTGAAAGAAAATATCTCCCCCTCCCCTGGGTCATGCCTCATGTGTAGGCTGCTCTGGGTTCAAAGTGCAGAATGGGAGAGCCATGGAGTTTGGTGGGCATCAGAGGGCGTGTCACCAAACTGCTTATGACTCAGGCTTTTTTGCTGCATCTGGCACCTTTGACCCTCCTTTGCCCCCCACCCTGTCGTTCTTTCTCAGACCCCTGTTATCCAAGGCCCTGGGTTCTACACAGGCATAGAATGTGTGTAATCTGACCTAGTTGTGGGTGGAACTGCTGCTCAGCTTGGCTAATCGCTCTCACACACAATCCCAGTTATTTTGCACGTGATCAAGAGGGGTGCCCACGTGACCAAAAGGGGGTGCCCATGTGACTGGCATGCCTATGTGTGACAGGGCAGGGCCCTGAATGGAGTCTGAGTGTGAGACGTGTCATCCTTTTCATTAGGATTAAGCAAGACGGGTTTCTTTGTTTTCCCTGTTAGTTCATAACTTTACACCTCTTGGCACAGGTTTATTCTGAGGTGATAACATCAGGGTCTGCACATCAAGTATGTCATCCCATTTTTCTCCCCGTTTCCAAATTAAATCGAGCTGCAAATTTGTATCGTACAATAACAGAAGGCTCCATTTTTAGGCCGTTTTCCTCTGGAGTCTAAAGTATGGTGTGTCCATGCAGGGGCACCAGGCACGGAGGACTTCAGCTGCTGAGACCTTTCCTATTGTCTCCAAAACCCTGCCAGCAGCGCCTTCAGCCACAGCCTGCACAGGATTGCGGGAAAATCAAGAGCCAGGTGCGTTTCTGTAACCAGGTGACTGGTCCAAATGCCTCTTCCTCCCCCAACCCCCAAAACAGCTTCTTCACTGCAAAACCAAACCAAGCTCAGGTGATTGGCAGCGCCTGGAGGGAATCTGGGGCTGGAAACAAGGGACCCGAGGCCAGTGGTGTTCACACACGGGCTCTCAGTGCCCCTGGGGGGCCACGACCCTCAGGCAAGCTCCCTCTAGACTCCCTGCCTCTGGCTTCTGAATTTGTCACCACAGCAGGTTCATTTGGCCCAAGGCCGAGGCCCGAGGTTGAGCTAATCTTTACAATCAGGAGGGACTTTGCAGTGATTAAGAGCCATTTCCTGCTGACATGTTGGTACTAGCAGCTTCCATGTCATATAGAAGAGGAGCTGACAGGCAGAGCCCTGGGAGAGTGGCTGGTCCTCGCTGGGGCAGCGTCCGGGGTGGTCTGCACCAAGCGTGCAGCTCTCTTGTGAGACCATCCTAGCACTTTCCTCTGTAGCGCATGCGTTCACTGTCATGGTCAATGTAGGTGGCAGGGCAGGCTTGAGTTTGAGTAGAGACAGTTGTCATGTGTGAGGTACGGTTACCTTCCAATTATTTCCAGAGCTTGGAAAAACTGGAGGATCCAGGAAGGAGAGAGCAGCCTTTCCTCCCTCCATGGGAATGCCCCCACGACTAGTGGATGGATGTATACACTTCAGGGGGCCTCCTTCTTATAGAAGGATGAAGAGGGCCCACGGGAGGTCAGGCCTTAGCTGAAAACAAAGAACTTGGGGAGAAAATGGGTGTGTATTAGGACACTGTCAGATGCAAGTGATAAAAATGTAACCCAAAATATCTTAAGCAAAGTAGGGAATTTATTATTGGCTGAAGGTCCTGGGGTAGAGGTCTGGCTCCAATGGCTTCTTTGGGGCTCTGTTCGCTCAAGTCCTTGGCTCTGCTTCCCACTACCGCTGGCTTTGCTCTGTAGATAGCTTTCCCCTTGGGATGCAGAAGATGGCTGCTGACGGCCTTAGACTCATATGCTCCCCGCTTGGCACCAGCATTGGATCAAAGCGACTTCTATGTCCCAGCTTATTTAGAGAAGACGTAAGACTGGTGTTGTGTGGTCATTTGCCAGTGGGCTGGGCCAGGAGGGCGTGGTCGTGAGGACATGCCTGCTGATAGAGCTCCATGACCGCGTGGAGAAGAGTTCCCCCAATGGGAACCAAGACAATACTCTACTTCTTCCTTTGCCCTCTCCAGGGGCTCATCTCTCTTCCATTTAGCACTCCCCAGGGCCAAGGGCTAATAATTTTGGGTTAGAATGAAAAGGAGAAAACTTATAGGAATAAATGCAAATTTTTACATTTTAGATCATTTGTCCATGTAGCTGAGAATTGCTCTGATCCAATTACTTTTGGATGCCTCCTGTTTTCCCTTTTTTTGAACAGTAGTGTGTATAGTAGTTATCTTGGGCTTGTCCCACCATTGTATGTTGGGTGTGTAAGGGGCAGATAATGTGTCACTCTGGTTCTGGGTCTTTAGTGGAGACACCACAGAAGAGGAAGTGTACCTGTGGGCCCTCACTGGTGTTTGGACCAGGTTTAGATGGAAAGATCCTGGAAGTCAAGCCTTGCCATAATAGAGTGAGATCTGGGCACCCTTGGGAGAGCATGAGGGCATTTTGCATGTCAAGGGATGTGAATTGTCAAGTCTGTGGCAGGGTGTATTTTTAAAAGACACCCATCTGGTGGGAAGCAGCAGCATAGCACAGGGAGATCGGCTCGGTGCTTTGCCATGTCCTAGAGGGGTGGGATAGGGAGGGTGGGAGGGAGACGCAAGAGGGCGGGGATATGGGGACATATGTATGCATATGGCGGATTCGCTTTGTTGTGCAACAGAAACTAACACGGTATTGTGAAGCAATTATACTCCAATAAAGATCTATTAAAAAATATAAAGAAAAAAACAGATGCCCATGATGATATCTCCCATCCACATGTTCTTTTTGCAATGTGACCTCACAGCCCACCATGAAGAGGCAGATCTTTGTCCTCCTTCCCTGAACCTGGGTGGGGTCTGCAACTGCTTCAGTGAACAGAGTGTGGGGAAGTGCTGCTCTGGGCTTCCAAGGTTAGGTCATAGTAGTTGATAAAGGTTCAGACTGGTTCTTCCTCTTTTAGGACACTTGCTGCGGGGAAGCCCAGGCTGTGTGAAGAGGCTCCAAGCAGGTGTTTTGGCTAGTAGCCCTGTCATCAGTCGCCAGACATCTGAGTGAGGAAGGCTGCAGCCCAGCCCCCCTCTTACTAAAACTGTGTGAAAGAACCACCTTGCTGAGCCTGCCAACCTCCCAAACTGTAGGTGATAATAATAATAGTAGTAGTAGCAGTAATAGTAATAATAGTAATAAATGTTGTTTCATGTCACAAAGTTTGGAGTGTTTTTTTTTTTTTTTTTTTTTTTTGTGGTATGCGGGCCTCCCTCTGCTGTGGCCTCTCCCGTTGCGGAGCACAGGCTCCGGACGCGCAGGCCCAGCGGCCATGGCTCACGGGCCCAGCCGCTCCGCGGCATGTGGGATCCTCCCAGACCGGGGCGCGAACCCGGTTCCCCTGCATCGGCAGGCGGACGCGCAACCACTGCGCCACCAGGGAAGCCCTGGAGTGTTTTTTACACAACAATGAATAATGAGGACGCTTGATATGAAGATCACAGGGAAGTCTTAACCGTCTACAACCTGGAGATGAGCTTGAGCCACGGCTACTTAAACTCTAAAATACATTTTAAGAACAACAATTTGGGCTGGAAGGAGCTGCCTGGAGTGTGGAGTTAATTAGGGAAGTCAATGTAGGCATTAAACAGATGGTTGAACTTTTGGGGTGGGAGAACAGAGGCAGTGGGGCATCTTGGCTAACGGTATTATTAACAGCATTGCCAGAAAGAGCCAATATTCCTCAGAAACTTCCCTTCGGAGGGTGGAGATGAAGAAATAGAATTGCCAGTTCTGTTTCCCACATCTCCTTCTGCTTGGGGCAAGGTCTGGTTGGTGGGGAGTATGGCGTGTGAACCCTAATGGGAGCTCTGTCGGTTCTCATGACTTGAGTCATTTTTGCTGAAAATCTGTCACGTCTCCCCCAACCCCCCAAAACCTTCCCGAATCGCCCGGTTCTCACTGGTCTCTCTCACTGCAGTTAGCACCCATCCCACATGGCTTAGCCCTTCACTGCAGCTTTTCCCTCTGCTGCCCTCAGGACAAAGGTCCGACTGGGCTGCTCACTAGCTCACCTCCCTTCTCCCAACTGCCTTCCTTATCCGCAGCCTTCCAGAAGAACTGACGGCTCTGTGAATCTACTGTCCCTTTTCTTGGGCCCTTGCAGATGCTGCTAATTCTTTCAGAAATGTTATTTCTCCTGCTCTCTTCCCTGCTCCTCCCTCCCTCCTTCCCACCACCTCTCACTGGGAAACACACAACACTCCTCCCCCACAACTACCCCTCTGTATCCCGTCCATGCCTAGCCACCTCCCAGATGCCCATTAAGAAGCCGCTTCCTCCAGGAAGCCTTCCATGCTGCTTCTGGGACTGGGCTAGGGCTCTCCCTTGCTTGTTCCTCCCCTTCTCACACATCGTTTTGCTCTTAGAATTGTCCGGTTGCTGGTTCCATCTAGAAGGTGGCCTCTCTGAAGGTAGGGACTGCGTTTGGTTCATCTCAGCACCTGTCTTTGTCAGTTTGTGACCCTCCCCAGCCGAGGATTTCCTTTACGCAGGGCCAGGCTTTGTCTTCACACCCCATGGGGATGAGCACACGTTAGGGCTCTGTAAAGCTTGTTGCCTAGCATCGTGATAAGTTTTGCAGAGAGCATTCAGAGACCTAATCATCCATGAGCTTCTCAGTCTAGAGTAATGGACAAGGGTGTGGGCTCTGGAGTCAGCAAAAGACCTGCTTTGAGCCACGGCTTCTTGCTGTGGCAGTCACGGGGGTCGGCTGCTCAGACTTCCGGCCAAGAAAGAACTTGTCACGGAGCTGTGGGGAGGGCACTTAGCTGATGGCCTCCCGCTGCAGCACCTTTGGGGCGCTTCACAGTGTTTGAGGCCAGGCTGCTCTCAGCCTGGGCGTCCCCCAGCCAATGACTGAGTGCAGTGGGGATGCTGGGGCCTGGGCATATCTGCTCAGTGCGAGGCCCTCTGTGTGCAGCCTTTGCACTGCAGTTACCTGCTGGGCTACTGAGATTATATGTACCCCGGTATGACACTCTTCTACTCAATCTCCCTTCCTCCCTCTTCTCCTTTCACCGGTGTCAGGACTGCATTGCAGTGCGAAGACTCCCCTGACGCTCCTGCCTCCGGCCCTGTTTACCTTTCACAGGCATCATTCCAGTAAATCTCTGGCATTTCTGACGTATCTTGGCGTCTGCTTCCCGGAGAACCACCTGACACACTCTGTGACCTTAAACAAGCTTCTTAAATGGTCTGTGCCTCAGTTTCCTTTTTTGTAAAATGGGCATAGTAACAGTAATGATTTCATAGTTTAACAGTGAGGCTTAGTTACATGTTAATTACACGTTAAGTGCTTAGTTTTGTTTCTGCCACATAACAAGTACGCAAACAAAAGTATTAGTTACAGCTACTTAATGCTCATATACACGAGACTTGGTGTTCCCCAAGAGTCCAGCACCCAGCACCCAGCTCAAGATCCGGCATGTAGTAGGTGCTCAGTAAACACTTGGTGGGTGAGTGGAAGTCAGTGAGGCTAAGCAAGGTTTCCCAGTGGAGCACCAAATGCAGTCCCTGAGCAGCCTCTGCAAATGGACCTGTATCCCCAGATAACCCACCTGAGTAAAGTCTCCCATCAGCTGGGCCAGGATGAAGAGACCCCCCCCACCTCCCCCCAGGGGACCACCAGCAAGGCTTCTTTGTCCCAGTTAGTCCTGTCAGCAAGTGGGTTTCCAGGATCCAGAGCAACCCCATCACAGGGCAGGGGGAAGGGGCAAGTGGGGGAAATCCCCATCCCTCTCTGTAGAAAGATGTCCTTCATGTCCCTCCTGGAAAAGGCCAGGCTCTGGGTGCCCCTCCTGGTGTGCTGGGCTGAGCCCTGTCTCAGAAGGTGTGGGCAGGTGTATGGGCCTGAGGATGGCACCTGACCTTGATTCAGAGTCCTTCCATGGCCAGGAAGTCGCTCTTCTCAAGGCTTGGATTTCCAAAGAGCTAAAAGAAAGAGGTGGAGGCAAGTGGAGGCCAAGGAGCACCCCTTTGTTTGCAGGGTCACAGGTGGTGTGCTATGTGACCAGTCTCTTGGTCCAGAATCGCCGTGCTCAGACATTGGCCCAGTGGAAGTCTGTGCCTCGCTGCAGGTCAGAGTGCATCTACCCAGCCCGGCCCGCTGGCAGACAGATCTGCAGAGCTAAGTGGCTTCAATTAGCTGTTCTTTGGACAGTTCATTTATGAGGTGAATATTTGGAAATGACCTTTAATGAGGTAGAGATGTCGCAAAGGTAATTTTTACCTGGGAATCTTTTCTGGCATAAGGGACACAGAGCTTGCCCAAGCTGACTTCTAAGGCTTAGAGAAACAGGTTTTCTCTCTGATGTCCTTGGAACTCAGGGCCAGGTCTCAGAGAGTGAAGCCGTCAGTGATACTGCAGCCCCCGTTTATGGAAAACTTCCTATGAGCAGGGAGCTGTGCTAAGCGCTTCAGTGAATACTCACAGCAGGCCTCTGGGGCGAGCATAAGGGTCCCCATTCTATAGATGAGGAACCGAGGCCTCAGAGACAAAATGACTTGTAGAGGCCACATAGCTGAGGGGGCCAGGGTTTCAATGCTTATGGCTCAATCTCAGTGTCAAGTGTCCTATCTTTTCCTGTCAATATATGCAGAGGGAAAAGGACTCAGGGGGCAGGAGAGTGTTGTTTAGTATTGATATAGCAAAGGAACACGGGAATTAACTGAAAGAGGTCCCAAATGTCCCAAACCTGGAACATTTGAGCAAGAAAATAAAGTGGTATTGGATTATAACCCAGAGTAGAAAATAAATATCTATGAATTCATACTGATATAATGATTGAATACAAAAATAAATGGGGGGGGGCTTCCCTGGTGGCGCAGTGGTTGAGAGTCCGCCTGCCGA
>NC_041225.1:39598658-39659193 GCF_002837175.3 Physeter macrocephalus
CCCACATGCCACAGAGCGGCTGGGCCCGTGAGCCATGGCCGCTGAGCCTGCGCGTCCGGAGCCTGTGCCCCGCGACGGGAAAGGCCACAACAGTGAGAGGCCCGCGTACCGCAAAATAAATAAATAAATAAATAAATAAATAAATGGGGAAGAACAGACAAATCTTCTGTGCAGAAGAATTCCAAATAATTTATATAGACACCGCGCCCCGAAGGAGGTGATACGTAAATCTATATCCCTTTAAGTACGGGTTGTACGTGATGACCTCCCTCCAAAGAGTAACCAATGGAAAGGGGAGAAAGTAGAGTCGCTTCTCAGTGGAGAAACCTGGCAAGCAGGGCATTAGCCAGGTGATCAAGGTCAACATCAACCGCGATAAGTCCTGCGCGTAGTGCGTCCCTTTCAGATGATGTGATGAAAATGACATCTTACCTCTATGGTCTTCCTTTCAGTAACCCATAACCCCCGTTTAACCATGAGAAAAACATCAAACAAAATCACAGTAGAGGACATTTGACCGAATACCTAACCATTTGACCGAACCATTTGACCGAATACCTAACTCCTCAAATCTGTCAAGGTCATCCAAACAAGGAAAGTCTGAGAAACTGTCACAGCAGGAGTTGCCTAAGGAGATATGATGACTAAATGTGACATGGTGTCCTGGATGGGATCCTGGCACAGAAAAGGTTATTGGGTAAAAACTAAGGAAATCTGCATCAAGTGTGTTAACAGTAGGATATCGATATTGGTTCATTACTTGTAACAATTGCACCGTGTTAGCGTAAGATGTTAATAATAAGGGAAACTGGGGAACTCTGCACTATCTTCACCATTTTTTCTGCAAATCAATGACTATTAAAAAAAATAAAGTTTATTAAAAAACAAAACAAGGCACCGTAACAGGTCAAGAAAGAGACTGCAGAAGAAAGTAAAAAGCTTTATGTTTTAGCACTTTTAATAGCACATTTTTCGTGCTTTTTGAAAAGGGGCTTGCATTTGTGTTTTGCATCGGGTCCCACAAATTAGGTAGATGGTCTTCGTGCCAGGCAGCCAAAGCTGTCACTGGTCCTGGAGACATAGTGGGGTTTTCTGAGGTTGTCGTATTTTCCCTGGGGCCTTCCTCAGCCAAGACCACGTGGCATAGCAGGATTGTTCTGGTGGAGGGGGATTCTCTCCAAGAGGGTATAACCTGAGGGCCTTGTTCACCAGTTAAGTATATCCTAGGCCCTCTGGTAGTCCTGGCACCAAAGTCCAACTCAAATGCACCTGCTGGGTGCAGGGCACAATGCTGGAGGAGGTTGTCCAGCAGGACGGGAGCTAAGCTTAGGCTTTGCCCTCTAGTTATCTATGGCCTCAACGGAAAGGTGAGAAGACATCTTCACAGACAAAGGTGATGAGACTAACTGTGTGGGAAGGAGAGGTGGCACCGCTCAGCCGCTGTCAAAAGGAATCACGGTTAGGAAAGCTTCCAGGAGGAGGGGGATGAGAGGTTACCGCTGAGCCTTGATGAGAGAGTGCAAGTCAAAGGTTAAGATCAGGCCCAGGCAAAGACACATTCAATGGCATGGGGGCTTGAGTAGGAGGAGGAGTGGGGGAAAGGCCAGGCAAATGCGTTTGGGAGAATGAAGAAGAGTCTCGCAAGTCCTGCTAAGCAGTTGGGACAGGACAACGCTACGACTCTTGAGCAGGGTTGTGACAGGACCACATGTGGGGAATGGAGAACCTCCAGCTGCAACAGGGAGGGTTCACTGGGGTGGGGCAGTGAGAGAACTGGATTCCCCAGGCCTGCTGGCAGAGAGGGTGAGACCTAAATCGGGCCGCCGTGTCCTTGCACGGTACGAGTGTCCACACCCAGCGGCAGACCACGGATGGGGGTGGTGGTGGTAGTAGTCTGTCTGGGCAGGGAGGGGGTTTATCACCGACGTTGCTGAGATCAAGGTAATAAGAAAAGGAAAGCCCACCAAGAGTCGATTTTACGTTGTTTTTAAATTGTCCACAGACGTATGTACGTCTCCTAGAGATGCAGCTTGGTAAATAAAGTTGCCGGTCTGGTCGACCTGCCTTGGTCCAGCATAACCCACTTTCTAGGGCCTTCTGTGCCCATGACTAGCCCTGGGAGAGTAGGGGTGGGCTAGCCTTCAGCTGGTCAGGCCAAGCTAATTCAGACGTCACCATGGCACCTAAATGGGGTCAGGTACGGTCAGGAAAAGGGGGTAGTGAAACCAAACTCTGAAGAAGGAAGTACAAGCAAGTTTCGGGATGTGAACACGGGCCCCAGGATTTGATGCGCCCTGGTATTCAGAGCTGTTCCAGAGCCTGGTCATCGCACACTGGCTGCCAGCTCGAGACCACCATCCTTCCAGGCGTTTCAGGTGATAAATGGAATATTTATAAATGGAATGGAATGTTTATAAATAGAATATTTCCTGCCATATCAATAAAAACGATGTCACAGTCACCAATGACTGCAGCCCTCCAAAGTGAGCTGGTGAGCCCTGAGGAAACTCGGGGCTGAAAAGAATGCCCGCCATCTAGCAGCCACTCCCTGCAGTGAGCCCTGAGGAAACTCAGGATGTGAAAATACAGGCCCCAGATAACTGAGGTGCAGATCAAAGGAGTGATTGCTGTGAGCCCAGACTCTTGCCTCTTCCCATACTTAGAAAAGCGCTAAATTCCTTAACTTGAGATATCTGGTTTTCTTTATTTAACAATAATCTTTTGAGTTCCCAACTACCTGCTGTTTGTTGCAAAACTCCTATTTATCCTGGCTCCTCCCAGCGCCTCCCAGGAGCAGTTTCTCAGAGTTCTCTGTCTCCCGGGCTGCAGTCCTCATTTTGCCCCAAATAAAACTGAACTTGCGACTCGCACGTCACGCATATTTTTTTTTTTTACGTCAACATAGGGGTCTTCCGGCATCTCCCTGCTTCTCCTGAGCACAGCACACCCATCATATTCTCAACCCCGCCTGATGTCCCGCCCGCAACCCGACCCCAATTGCCCACCTGTACTCCCTCATCGAAGTCCAGGCCCAGGACCGTCTTTGAGGGAGCCTCACCTGGTCCCCAGACACATGGCTGTCTGGGTCTCCCTAGTGCTGTCTGTCTGTATCTTACCAGTTACCCCGTGTAGTTTAGGCTCTTGTAGAGTTTAGATTGGGAGCTCCCTGAGGGAATACGGAGCCGGACAAGGTAGTCCTGTAACCGAGCAGGACCCCGTGTGTACCTCTGTCAAGTTTATGATTAACCTCCTTGTCTGAACCTTTAGTTTTTTCCTTGTTCAAAACTTGTTCTCCTCAAGATTGAGGAGTATCAAAGAAAAGGGGGGAATTGTAACGGAGCAGGACCCTATGCGGCCTTCCCAGGACTGGCCTTCCCCCATATCCTCTGCTTTACTTCCCCTCGGATGCACCTAGGTAATAGTATTTGACACACATTTCCTGAGTTGTTTAACACATGTAAAAACCCCCCACCAAATGGAAGATGTTAACTACTTGATGACCCTGAGCACAGAGCCCCAGGCCTCCCGGAACCTCAGGACTGATAAAGTTAACCCCTGTGACACCACCCTGTTCCCTCACCATCAGCCAATAAAAGAACCGTGCACGATCTGATCACGTACCCTGTGACCCCCCCTCCCTCACCTGGCTTTCAAAAGTGCTTTGCCCACACCCTTCGGGGAGCTCAGGCTTTTTGGGGCATGACCCACCCGTCTCCTTGCACGGCCCTGCGATAAACCTTTCTCTGCTCCAAACTCCCACGTTTCGGTTTGTTTGGCCTCCCTGTGCGTCAGGCGCACGGACTTGCGCTAACGGTCCCACATCCCTGTTTTCTACCTCCCAGGCCTGTGGGTCCTGGCTCTGGGGGGACTGCAGCAGCCTCAAACATTCTTGATCAAGATTCATCTGTGCTCCTGGGAGCTTCGTGTGGGCAGAGGTTGGGGGCAGAGGTTGGGGACTGCTGGAGAGTCTGGCTTTGGGGCTTCTCTCTAGCCCTGGGCTTGCGGGCCCTACCTTCCCGCAAATGCCCCACTTTCCTCTCTCTCATCATCAGGTGCCTGGAGCTGCTGACTTTTCCCTGTCAGGCGGGAGACCCCAGAGCTGCTCCATCCTTTCTCTTCTCTGTAGGCCAGGGAGGGCATTATTTGGATCCATGGATGAATTCCCTCCTATCAGGATCATGCATCAGGATCTTCCTGAACTTTCCCAGAGGTCTTCTGAAGTGAGCGCCCTGAGGTAAGACTTAATGAGGATGGGCTTTGGCTTGGGAGGAGAGGTCTTCCGTATCCCTTAAAATTTCCGTCTGTCTCCATCCATTTATTCAACCACGGCTGTCTGAGTTTCTAACTTGCGCAAGGCGTGAAGAATAGAAGGGTAAAAGAGGCAGTTCCTACCCTCTAGGTGCTTATATTCTAGTAGGGCAGAGGGCAAGTAAACAGATAAATTTAAGACAATGTCATAAATGATGTCATAAATATTACCTAGGAGGTTTTAGGAGAACAGCAGTATAGCCTGTAACCCCGTGTTGGCGGGTCAGGAAACGTTTCCCTGAGGAAGTTACAGCTGAGACCTGTAGTGAAATTTCTCTGCCAAGGGGGTGCCAGTCCAGACTCCAGTCTTCTTTCCCTGGAGCAAGCGCTAGAGAGAAGCGGAGAGGATGAAGGACCCCAGGCTCGGAGGAAGCAGGAAAGGGAGGCCGATGGAGGGCTAAGTGCGGTTACCAGCACCAGGGCCCAGGTCAGAAGGGGACAAGTGGCCCCGCTGACCGGGCTCTGAGCCCGTGTGCTGCTGGCTGGGTGCCCACCCTTCCTTCCTTCGCCTCAGGATGAGGCTGGGCTTCCATGGGGGCCTCAGTGACCCCAGCTGGAGCCAGAGGCTGCAGGGCTTGGAGCCATGAGCCTGGCCTTTGTCATCAGCTCCTTGGCAGGGTCATGATAGCAGAACAGCTTGTCCTGTCTCAGCTGGAACGGTTTGGGAGGGTGGGGCGGTGCCGACCTGCCAGCCCAGCTGCTGCTCTCCACTTTCTTCCCTGGATCTGATCAAGTGAGAATAAACACAGCACACTTTTAGTCCAGCCTTGTGGGGCCTTGGTGTTGACCTACCCAGGGAATTCCTGGGCGCCCTCCGCTGCTCTTTTTAGCCAGACTGCTATGTTTTGCAAAAAGAGGTTGAGGTCATTGAAGATCCGGTGTGGATACCCTGACCATGGCTCTGGGGAATGTTCTGGAGGTGCCGGGCCAGAGGGCTGTCTGTCCTGTCAAGGCTCCATAGATGTTCAAGAGCTGTGGGCTTTCAGGGCTTAGAAGAGTCTTTGGAGCATCCAACCCAACTCCCTTCTGTGAGGATTTCCAACAGGGACACCTCCCACAGTGACAGACTAGAATCACTTGGGGGTGCAGTTTCAAATTACACCCCTCAGTGATTCAGACCGTCTCCCTGGGTGTGCGTGCGCCCGTCGGGGTGGTGGGCGGGAGGTGTAAGAGCATGACCTAACCAGGTTGTGTTGGATGTTGGAGGGGACACGTGACTGGAAACCATGGCCTCAACATCCCCTGTCTCCCAGCCCCTGCCTGGATGCCTCTAGTTAGGGAACTTCCTGCCACGTGTGGTGTCCGTTCTCGTTTGTAGAGGGCTCAGTCGTCAGAGAGGGCAACTGCCTCCCAGAATTTATATCATTGGTTCTGGTTGGACGGAGGAGAATAAGCTATACAGTCAGACAAACCCAGCTTTTTATCTCCCTTCTGCCATCGAATGCATGTGACCACCTCTAAGAACCACCTTCCCCATCTGTGAAATGGGGATATCTGTGCCTGCTTCTCAGAGTTGAGGGGATTACAGTGAGTGTAAAGAGCTTATCCTGTGGCCTGACTCACTCAGTATCTGTCCCTTTCCTCCGTCCTCTTGGGCTCCAGAGAACCAAGTGGCTTCCCCGTCCGTGAGGTTGGGCTTCGGACGTGTGAAAGCTCTCACATCCCCTCTGTTTCCTTACAACAAATGAAAACTTCAGTCCACTTTCATTAAACACACAGAACAAGCAAACCAGGTGTGTATTTGTATGCTCGGGCTGCCGTAACAAAGTACCAAGACTGCGTGGCTTAAACGATAGAAATGTATTTTCTCACAGCTCCCGATGCTGGAAGTCCAAGATCAAGTTGTCATCAGGGTTAGTTTCTTCCGAGACCTCTCTTCTCGGCTTGTAGACGGCCATCTTCTCCCTGCATCTGTATGTGGTCTTTCCTCTGTACGTTTCTGTGTCCTAATTTCCTCTCCTTATAAGGACACCAGTCATATTGGACTCTGATGACCTCATTTTAAATTAATTACCTCTTTCAAGACACTATCTCTAAATACAGTCACATTGGAAGGTATTAAGGGTGGAGACTTTAACCTGTGAATTTGGGGAGGGGGGGGGGACACAATTTAGCCCATAACAAGATGTCACGGGAAAACCCCGATGTTTGATAGCTGAGTTGAAGTGACAAGCTGAACCCGATCCGTTTTTGTTTGTTGTTTGTTAAGTTTCCCTGTGGTCTTGTCCCAAGGTCCAGCTGGGTGGAATCTGTCCGCCTGGGCCTGGGCCACTGCCGGAGCTCAGCCATGTGTGGGCAGCTCTGCCCTCTGGACTGCGCGGCCGTGGACTGTGTTTCTATCACTGATACTTAAGCAGTGTTTTATAGAGGTAATTCCTGCTTGTCAGCAGTCACATTTCTTACTCAGCTGCTCATTCATTTCTCTAAAGGCTCTTGACACTTCTGACTAGCTCCAGAGCACTTGGTGTGGCACAGATACTCGTGTGCTCTCGAATCCAAGTGTTCTCACACCTTGGGACCCAGCCAGGATTCCCGGCTCCTTCCATTATTCTTAGCCTTGAAATGGTGGGAGCAGGCGTTTCAAAACCAGACGTAGGTTTTTGCAAACATATTTTGGCCTTCCTGCCTCCCTATTTTTATTTCTTTCATATTTGGAAAGGGAAAATTCCCAGACATGGGCCTGGGAAGCAGGCTGTTCTCAGGTCAGCCAGTGACCATTGCCCACTTCTGGCCTCTGCCTGTACCAGGGAAGCGATGCTGCAGCTATCTGTACTGAGGTCCAAGCCCTCCGACTCCAGGGAAGGGTCTGTGTTCCTGCAGTCCTGGCCCCCTTTCAGATGAGTCGAGGCACAAAGCTGTCCAGGCAGCTGCCCAGGTGGAGGGCATGTCTAGACCTGGGTCTTGTCCTGTTGTTTCCGTTGGAACCACGCTCCCCACGTACAAGACCCTGCAGACTAGCAGGTTGGTAGCTGCCAAGTGCATCCAGACTCCATCTCAGGAAAGTGGGCAATGTTCAGCCCAGTTGGCAGCCCGTGCCTCTTTTCCACCGTGCTGTGTGCTCACTGGCCTCGGCTACCGGAGCACAGACATGGCTCCTTCCCTCTCAGCCCCATGGCACAGGGGACATGAACCCAGAGGAAGGGTCCCTGCCCTGGTGTGTCTTGCCTGGGTGCAAAGCCTGTACGCCCTGCCCCGCTTTGGTGGTGCCTAGGTGACGTCATCTGTGGGTGAGAGCGGAGGGTCATTTATCTTTTTCACTGTACAGAGACGGCTTTGGCGGCAGTGGCGGTTTGAATGAAGACTGACCCCCGGCTGGGGGAGCTCCTGTAACCCCCATCCATCAGCAAGAGTGCTTGGGTGTGAATGGGAATCAAACAGCCCAAAACATTTGTTTGGCTTTTACAAACATTTGTTTGGCTTTTACAAACATTTGTTTGAACATTCTTCTTCTCTCCTGCTGTGTGATTTCTAGACTCAGGCAACAATGTTAACTTGCTTCATCTCCTCTAGCCCTTTGCAAGGGTGGTCTGTTGTTTTTTTTTTTTAATTTTTTTTTTTTTTTTTTTTTTTTTAATAGTACGCGGGCCTCTCACTGCTGTGGCCTCTCCCGCTGCGGAGCACAGGCTCTGGACGCGCAGGCCCAGCGGCCATGGCTCACGGGCCCAGCCTCTCCGCGGCACGTGGGATCCCCCCGGACCGGGGCACGAACCCGCGCCCCCTTCATCGGCAGGCGGACTCCCAACCACTGCGCCACCAGGGAAGCCCAAGGGTGGTCTGTTTGAGGGTAAGTGTGCATTTATTTAAGGAACCATAAGTATTAGTGTTCTCTTCAGGGAAAAAAAAGTCACCAAAATGTCCACCCACCCTCACTCCAACCAAATTTAGTGGAATGAACACTTTGTCTTGATGGGGGGAACAGAAGCCAATAGCAAGCCTGGACCTGGGAGAGGGTGGGCGTCAGCGGTGAGGACCGTGCTCTTCTACAACTCTTTCAGCTATGGCTGATGGGATAGTAAGTTCTCCTGAAATCATGGCAGGCTAGGGCCAGGTGAAGGCTCTCAGATGGGTGTAGCCTGGAGAATCCTGGGGTGGCAGAAAAGCGTCTTCAGTATCTCAGGGGCCATCTCGTGGCCGCCTCTGTGTGGCTCCAGTGGGTGGAACTAGGATCTATGGGTGGCCACCGTGGTGTGGCCAATTTCCGCCCTCCGGAAGGACTGACTTGCCGGTGCAGAGCTTTCCACTATGGGTGGGGAGCTGGGCAATCAGAGGCTGGCTGACCACACGGCTGGCATCATGTGCAGGTGACTGACTGCTGGTTGTACCTCTACCTTTGAGTTTCCCCCCGAGATTCTGTGTTTAGCCTGGAGCGCAGCAGCTGGGGATCCTTCTTCCTTCTCTCCCTCCCTCCTTCCCTTTCTTCTTTGTTGTCCTTCCTTCTTTGCTCCTTCCTTCCTGTGGGGACAGAACTCTGAGACAGAGCTGCAGACCAGCATAACTGCGAGGTACAGCTGGTTTGTGCTCAGTGCCTCCGGCTGTTTTCAGGGGTCCTCCCACCCCCCACCAAGCCCAGGCCTCAAGTCTGGCCATAGCCCCCACTAGCAGCCTGTAGATCTGCTCTCCCGGGTGGCAGTGCCCTGGGCTGTGACCTTCTCCAGGGGCTCTTGCTGTGGGACTGTAGCTAATGCAGCAAACCCACCTGCCCCGCCTTCCAGTGTGGCTTCAGTGAGATGGAGTTTTGGTGCAGAGGTGGGCAGGCCGGGGGTGGGGAGAGAGCCGGGCATTTGGGGCAGACGGCCCCTGCCTGCTGGGTTGGTCCAGTTCCCTCTGGGGAGCAGGTGGTCTGCTCAGCTGAAACAGTCTAGATTAGGATTCTCTGTCCCCTCAATCAGCACCTCTGAAAGCTGAGGCCAGAGGAAGTTTCCCCACTTCCACTCACATGCAACTTCCATTCGTCTCGATGTTTCCTACAAGGGAGATCTTACCCTGTCATTTTCTCCTCTACCCCACATCTCCCTCCCTCCCGCCCCTTGCTGCCCCTCTCTCGGACAGAGTGGAGTCCACCAGCCAGGGGCTCAGGGCACTCCGGGCTCTACTAAGGCCATGCCATGCCTGGTGGGGATCTTTCCTGCCGTTTGGGCCTCCTGGCCTTTACAGAGCGCAGCAAAGGGGCTGGACCCTGGAGAAGTGTGGCCTAAGGAAGAGATCAGGGTGCAGGGGCCATGGCACAGCAGAAAGAAATCCAGGACTCTCTGGCATGGGAAATGAATCTGGATTCATAGGATCTGCCCCTCCCCCTAGGTTCTGACTTCAGGATCCCACACCCTGCAGCTCAGAACACAGTGGACCTTTCCGGAATCCAGCATGCCCTAGCTCCAGGCAGAGGCCCATCAGCTGTGCAGGGCCTGTAACTGAGAAGACAGAGCAAGGGGGGAGTAGCCCAGGCCCCAGTGACTTTGCAGCCTCATTTCCCTGAGAGTGATGGTCTTGTCAGCTACTGAGACGGGCTGAGCTGGCTTAGAAGGTTCTGGAAGAACTTATATAACCCAGAGAACAGTGGGGTGGCACAGGGACAGCAGGATCCAACTTTACTAGGCCTCTTCACACCGCATGGAGTGCTCTCCTTCAAATGACTATCACAGGCCAGTGAGGGGCAGGGGTGAGAGATGAGGGATGTGGATAGGACAGAAGTACGAGCAGAGAAGGGTTCAAGTGTTCGCCTGGTCTGGTGCCCTTCACCATTGTTAAATGGCCTGAGATATTGCTACACATTTCTCTTCTCTATTTGAGAGATTTGTATGATTTTTATACTGTCACAGGTAAAAAAAAATGAAGGCTCAGGCCATATTTCACAATTTATGTACATGACTTCATGTGCACTTGCTTCTTCTGTTCTAACATTTATATATATATATTTTTAGGTGGCAATCCGAGGAGCATTTTCTCCTCCTTTCTGATGCAGCACTGACGGACATAAAGGAGGGCATTTAGCTGATGGGTAAAGAGTGACTTTCTCTGATGGGCCTAGGGCTGACCTAGAGTTCAGACCTGGAGCCTGGCACCCAAAGGGCTGGAAGAGGGCTGAGTCGTAGGCAGCCGAGGCTCAGCAGGGCATGCTTCTGAGATGGGAAGAGACCCCGGTCATGGAAACCGGGAATGCTGCTGATGGATATTTGTGGGAAATGCCAACCATGCAAAGAAAGGGACCCTTTAGAGTGAGACTAGAGCGATATCGAGGAGAGGAATGCTGGGTCGTGGTTAAAGATGCACAGACATCGGTACAGACATGGAGAATCAGAGTCGGGCATCATAACAATGGACATTTTTATGGAGACCCTCTCCTATGCCAGGAGCTTTGCATGATCGACTCTAGTCCTCATCACTGCTCATGGAGGATGCAGCCTCATTCCCAACTTCTGATGAAGGACACTGGCTGTGTTACTCAGTGGTAAGTAAGTACCTGGGATTTGAGTCCGGTTTATTTGATTTTGAAGTTCTTGAGCATTTCATGCAGTCTCTAGTAGGCTCCGAATGCATGAGTTCCATGGAGGGCTTCTCGGAAGCAAATGATATCCGTCCCTCAGTTTAGAGAGAGATAAGGAATCTGAGGTCCAGAAAAGGGACGGGGAATTTCCTAAAGCTATCATGCCAGAGAGTAAAAGAAAAAAAATCAGAACCTAGTTCTCTAGACTTGTGGTTTAGTGGAATGTCAGGATCCCAGCTCTAGATTGCCACACCTGTTGTGTACCATTTTTGAAGGTTATTATCTCTGACAGCTCTACATTGACATGAATAAATTCTACATGAATTTTAAAGTTATTTTAGGATGTATTTATACATTATTCATAGCATATTTATATAGCCAAGTGAAACCTAGAGCATAGCTTCTGCTTTTTTGGCCATGACCCTACATTTTACATTGTATCTCATTATACACATATGTATGTGTATATATACATTATATGTATAACTGAAACATATGTTTTCTCAAGTAATACTTATCCTTACTACGCGTGATACACTTTGATTTTCTATTCTCATCTACTCTATTTTGGTAAAAATATGCTGGTTGTGAACTGTCTAAATCAATTTCACGACAAATTAATGGTTCACGACCCACAGTTTGAGACACCATGACCTAAACAGTGTCTTAATCAGACATGGTTTGAGAAAAAAGTCATTACAGAAGCGATGTAAAGTTGCCAATTATCTTTGGTCATAAATGTTAAAATAGTAAGCTTTGAGTTTCACAGCATCAAAAAAGAAATTACATACATGAGAAAAATCAAATGGCACAGGCTTGGACTCTCTCCAGCCCACAGCTGATCTGTGATGCTCCTGGTAATGTGTGATGCTGCGTTTTATTCTCTGCCTGGATTTCTGAACTAACTGAATGTAGCTAAAGATGCAGATGAGAGTGGTTGTTACACTGCAAGGCAGTAGTCTCTGAGCTGGCATCTCCCTAACCTAGGCATATTGCCTCTAGTTTAAGGCTCTAGGAATTTACCAACGTGTATACATCAGACACTCAATTTCATGTGCTGGTGTGTAATTAAGGTCTGGTGCTTTATATGTTCTTAGGAACGTGATTGTAGGCATTGGACTCTCCAGTACGCCTCCAAAAGCTTGTTCTAATTCATTTGATATGGCCAGCTCCCTAAGGTTTGCCCTATTCCATCCTGCACTCTCTTCTGTTTTAGTCGTTTTTCTCTGACAGGGGCATGGAATAGCTGCTCCCACTGACTCCTGGAATTCTCCTTCCTTTGATATAGTGGCGTTCTACCTCACAGCAACCAAGTTATCTTTCACTCCATTTAGGATCCACATCCATCCATACATCCATCCATCCATTCATCCAGAAATGCCTGGAGTTAGGAAAGTCCTCTCTTAGAGATTAGTATTTAAGCCAAGACCTGACTGATGAGAAGGAGGCAGTCATGGGCAGATCTGGCAGAAAAACACCTCAAGAAAAAGGAATGGCAAGTGCAGAGCCCTAAGACAGAAACAAGCGTGGCATGTTTGAAGAATGAAAGAGGGCCAAGTTGGCTGGTGGCCATGAGGAGAATGGTATCCGATGAGGTGAAGAAGTGGATGGAAATCAAAGTGCACAACCAGCATGACATAGGTGTAGACCAATCAGAAAGGAATGGCTGGGTAGAGGCTAAATTATGCAGGGCCTTGTGGGTCATCATAAAGAGTTTGGACCTGACAGTTGTTGTAATGGGAAATCTTTGGAAAGCTTTAAAAAGAGGAGCAACACAATCAAATTTAGGATTTTAAAAGACAACTCTAGAGGACTTCCCTGGCAGTCCAGTGGTTAAGACTCATGCTTCCATTGCAGGGGGCACGAGTTTGATCCCTGGTTGGGGAGCTAAGATCCCACATGCCGTGTGGCACGGCAATAAAGAAATTTTTAAAAATTATTTTTAAAAAAATAAATAAAAAGGCAACTCTATAAAACAATGAGATACCACTACACCTATTAGAATGGCCAAAATCCAAAACACTGACAACACCAAATGCTGGAGAGTAACAGGAACTCTTATTCATTACTGGTGGGAATGCGAAATGGTGTGTAAGACAGTTCGGTAGTTTCTTACAAACCTATACATACTCTCACCATATGATCCAGCAACTAGAATTCCTGGTATTTACCCAAATGAGTTGAAAACTTAAGTCCACACAAAAACCTGCACACAGATGTTGACAGCAATCTCCAAAAACTCGGAAGCAACCAAGATGTCCTTCAGTAGGTGAGTAGATAAATAAACTTTGGTACATCCAGAAAATGAGATGTTATTCAGCACATAGAAATGAGCAACCAAGACTTGACAAGACATGGAAGAAACATAAATGCATATTGATAAGTGAAAGAAGCCAGTCTGGAAAGGCTACATGCTGTATGATTCCAACTACATGACATTCTGGAAAAGGTAAAACCATGGAGACAGCAAAAAGATCAGGGGATGGGGGAGGAAAGGATGAATAGGTGGGGCACAGAGGATTTTTAGGGCAGTGAAACTATTCTGTATGATAGTATAATGATGGATAGATGTCATTGTACGTTTTTCAAAACCAAAAGCGAATCCTAATGTAAACTATGCTCTCTTACAACAACAAGAGCAAACACTAATATAAACTATGGACTTTGGGTGATAATGACACGTCAATGCAGGTTCATCAGTTGTAACAAACATACAACGGTGGTGCGAGACGTTTATAGTGGGGGATGCTAGGTGAGCATGGGGGCAGGGCTACGTGGAAACTTTCTGTACTTTCTGCTCAGTTTTGCTATGAACTTAAACTTTTTTAAAACATAAAGTCTGTTACAAAAAAAAAAGGCCACTCTAGCCTCTGTATGAAGAGTGGGTTATGTGGCATCAAGAGAGGAGGAAGGGAAGCAAGTTAGAAAGAATTTACAGTAAACTAGGTAAGAGATGTCAGTGGTTTAGACTAATATTTTGATGATAAACAGGGAAGAGGTAGTCAAATATGGGATATATTTGGAGGTAATGTTGCCAGAACTTGCTGATGAATTAAATACGGAATATGAAGGAGAGTAATCAACGGTGATTTAAGGTCACTGGTCTCAGCAACCGTGTAAATGATTCTTTTGTTGACTAAGATGAGGACTTGGGGAACAGCAGACTTGATGAGTGTGTGTGTGTGTGTGTTTGTGTGTGTGTGTGTGTGTGTGTGTGAAAGAGGAGGAGAGAGAGAGAGGAAAAAGATTAGTAGATCTTTTGGTGCCATGTTAGATTTGAAACGCCTTTAATTGTGGAGCTTTGGGATCATCAAAACAATGATGCTGTTTAGGACCATGAGAGTGTTTGAGATCACCCAGTAGTTGGGAAGAGATGATGGCTGCAGACAGAGCTCTAGGCTGGGCAGAGCAGGAGGTTATGGCAAAGGAGAAGGAGCGGTCAGTGAGGTAGATGGAAGACCAGACAAGAGTAACATCACAGGAATCTAGAAAAGAATGCATTTCAATTTCCTGCTACTGAGAGGTTCAGTATCATGAGGACAGAAGACTTACCGGTGATCCTAGTAAAACACAGGTCGTTGGTAACTTTGATAAGAGCAAATTTTTTTTTTTTTTTCAGTACGCGGGCCTCTCACTGTTGTGGCCTCTCCCGTTGCGGAGCACGGGCTCCGGATGCGCAGGCTCAGCGGCCGTGGCTCACGGGCCCAGCTGCTCCGGGGCATGTGGGATCTTTCCGGACCGGGGCACGAACCCGTGTCCCCTGCATCGGCAGGCGGACTCTCAACCACTGCGCCACCAGGGAAGCCCGATAAGAGCCATTTTTGTTAGATGGTAGTGATGGAAGCCCAGCCGGGGTGAGTTGAAGAGATAATGGGAGATATGGCAATAATTGCAGGGGCAAGGTCTTGAGAAGCTGAGAGGAGATCGAGTCAGAGAAAAGAGAATGGTTTGCTGTGCTTGGAGAAGAAATAACATACTTTGTCCATATCCCTATGGCAAGTGGATTAAGAGGGCCATCTTCTGAGAGTGAGGGGATTTTAGACTTTTGAGGGGAACAGAGAAGATATGAAACAGTTACCTCGGGGACTTGGAAAATGAATTGAGTAGGCAAGAAAGTCAGATTATTGGCAGTGTGGAGATTTGTGCTTACAATCTAAAGCAAATCCAATTAGCATGGCTCTGATGTGATTTTTCCTGCAGTGGTGGCTGGTTGGGTACAGACTCAGACTAAGCAGATAACTAGGTTTATTGAGGTTCACGTCTCTCCAGGCTGGTGTGATATATAGAGAAAAATGGGCAGAAGAAGCAAACATGTGCAACAGAGTGGATACAGTGCTGATCAAAGAAGCTGAGCTGGGTAAGGAGGAGGGTGAGAATGTGTGTGCGTGTGCTGGGGAGAGAGGGTAATTGTGGTGAGAGGGGAATAGACTGGATTAGCATCTCAGTGAGATCAGAGTTGCTGGAGCGGTTGCTCTGGATAAAGGGAAGAGGTAGCCAAAGAGTGGAGCTGCTTGACATTTCAGAGGTGATGTAGTTACTGGTTGAAGTAACTGTTTGAAAAGCTGTAAAGTACAACCATGAGAGGTCATGGCTGAGGTGGGATGGAAGGAGACATTATTGAATCTGTTGGGACCAAGGAAAAGGGAGACCAGAGTGCCAGGGACAGATGATCTCTGTGAATGTTAAAGATGCCAAGAACGACAGGAGTGGTGGTGGAAGGGAAGGCCGTAAGCCAGGCCAAGTGCTGAAGTCATCAATAGAGGGGGAGGCCAACGCAAGATGGAGTGCTGGGTGCTGAAGTCTCATGACTTGCACTGCAAAGAAGCAAGGGCTTTGAAGGAGGAAGAAGAAAGGACTTGGAAGAAGCAATGAGGGGCAAAGAGGACACCTACCTCTCTTCCAGACCCCACAGTCCCGTGGAGAAAAAACTGCTTCTAGTTGAGAGGATTCCAGGGGAATTGATGTTTCGGGGCAGAGAGAATGTCCCCAAAGGAGGTGATGGTTGAGTAGACTCTGGAAGGAGCGGACATAGTAGTCAACTAGGCAGATAAGACAGGAGAGGGCTTTCTATACAGAAGGAACCCCATGTGCAAATTGGTCAGAAACAAGAAAAAGCATGATGTAATTGAGAAAGCAAAAAGATTTCCTTAGGACATGGATTTCTGGAGGATATAATGAGTGCAAGTGGCAGCTCCAAGACGTGGAGAACTTGGGGTGCCATGTTAAGGACCTGGGACTTGGGCGCCATTTGAGGGTTTTGGGGAACAACGTTGTGTTTCAGAAAGATCACTTGGGCTTCAGTGTGGGGAACGATGGGGTTGGGGGCCATGCTGGAGGCATGGAGATTGGGTAGGAGGCTGTTGCACTAGTCTCTAAAGAGCTGGGAGGGCTCATCTCTCAGGCTGGGAATATTTTGACGCTCTGTGCCTGTCTCAGCTGATTTGGCGGTAAATTCCAAGGCTGAGTATTCCCACTGGATTTAAAAAATGGATTCAATTGTTCTTTGAAATTAGTTTTTAGGAAATTAGTTAATGTGAAATTTCTTCTCTTTTTATTCCCATGCCTGCACTAAACAAAATGAAATAAAGATTAAATCAATGAAATAAAAATTAAAAAAATAAAAAATGGATTAATTCTAGTTGCCTGCTGAGAAGTGGACTAACTCTGCATTCAGTAAAAAGGGTGGGTGTCCACTTTCAGAGAAAGAGAGAAGCAAAGAGACGAGAAGAGGGGTACAAGAGTGGATTTTTCTTCTCATCCTGCCTCCCGGATGGGACTTAAGGCCCCCAGAAGAAAAACAAGCACAAAGAACAGTGGATGTGAGGTAGGGGAGAGAAGAGAGGTTGTCCAAGACATGAGCACAGCTCCACTGTGTCATTACGGGCTCTTCCACGTGTTTCACTGTTGCTCCGTGCAGAAGGGTGCCAGCAGCTTGCCCCTCGCAGGGCTGACACCTCCCTCTGACCCTCCAGTCTCTTGCTGGGGTAAGTTTCTTGGGTTATTCGCTCCTGGCAGTAATTTTTCAGACGTCTTCTCCTCTACATGACTCCACATCTGAAGCTGTCTTGGTTTGCAAGCTGTTTTGAAGAAGCAATTTGTCATGTTGCAGTTTTAAACGACGAGAGGAAGGCATTCTTTCTTCAAAAGCCAATTATGAACAGCTTTCTAGAGCATTTGAAAATATTGGATCAGGGTCACCTCAGAAGTTCTTTGTGACTCTCTGTGTCCTGCCCATCACCCCCTGGGCTCAGCCTCCAGAGGCCTCTCCCTCCCCCCACTCTCAGGTAAGGACTCTCTGAACAGCGTCTTGAGTCACGAACATTGAGGGTGGCTTGCTTGCCTTAGGTTGGCTGGAGTGGGGGGAACACAGAGAGGACACAGGTTAGCCACGAGAGTGGGACCAGAGAGCCGAGGGCCTTGGAGGCTGGGCCACGAGATTTGACTCTTAAGATGATGGGAGTTACCTGTCTAGGAGGGAAGAGACGCGACGGGAGCCTGGCTCCTCCTCTGGGACAGCCCCTGTGGCAGGAGCACTGGCCTTGGCACGAGACCCTGGGCAGCCTGCCTCGGTGCCTTCTTCTCTGGCCTCATGGAAGGGCCATCTGTCACTTGGGAAAGTAGACTATGTCTCCCTTGGGCTGAGGTCATTATTAGTGATAACGTGGCCCCAGGGACTGAAGCTACGTGTGTTTCAGCCACAAACTTCCCTTGGGCCAAAGGCTCCAGTGTCTTCCCCAGGCCCTTGATCCAGAATTGGAGCTGCTTTTACCATTTTGCCTCATTTGCTTTGCTTCAGTCACCTTGGGCACAGGCGTCAGGTGACAGCCACTTAGCTTCTCCAGCTATGGGTTCCAGGTCTGTAGATTCAAGGCTGGACCTGAGCCTCTGCACGGACTCCACTCTGCCGGTGGCTTCCCCAGCAGGATCAGCTCTCCTGCTCCTGGACAGGGTCTCAGAGCCCAGATCTGGCCAATCCCAGAGCTGCTTTCTGGTGGCCAAGATGTCATTTGGGTACGCACCCTCCCAGCATCCTCCTCACCCTCCCCAGTGCCCACACCACACCAAGCCTCAGGTCACCCACCACACCACACTAATAGACCTCACCCAATATGCCTCACAGTCAGCACACACCACACTCACGTACACACACACTGCACAGTCCTTCATATCGTACGGATCACAGAGCACACACAGACCTCACCCAAAGTCTCAGGTACCCCCGCATCACACATAACCCACGTCCTCTGTCCTTCACATACCCTCTACATCATGGGCTCCCATTTACCCATGAAGTCTCATGCCTCAGTTTCTTCAGTTCCACCTGATAGGCACCCCACCCATAGGTCCTCACACGACCACACACATGGCTCCCTCGGGGCAACACACAGAGAGGGACTATGTCATCAAGCTGCTTACAGGTGGTCTCCACCAGCAGCCACCCTCCCCCAGCCATGCATGCCCGGCCTTCTGCCAGAGTCGGGCAGTTGAGGCTGCCTGCTGGCAGGCCCGGCCAAAATTGTCAGGAGGTTGATGATGTGTCTGAAAAGGAAAACAACAAAAAAAAAAAGAGACATGATTTGGAAAGTATTTCCAGGATTTGAAAACAAACGTATGATATTTGATCTGTTCATGATCCATTTGTAGCACTCATGTTGCTAAATACTACTTGAGGGAGAAATATTTGGCAAGATTGCAAGTTTTATTTAGAGATTTGGGGGGGAAAGAAGCTGCTTAGTAAAGAGTGAGCTGGTGTGGCCAGGAAAGATAAAGGGGGGTGTATATGGCAGATCTGAGTAGGAATGGGAAACCAGGGCCCAAGGAGATCCATCAGTGAGCACTATTTCAGTCAAAGAAGGACTAAACTTTTTTCAAGCTGGCTTGGGCAGACTTGCTCTGTCCCGGTGCTTTCCCCGCACTCACCTGTAGGTGGCGTCTTCCTGCTGATTGCCTTATGGGCATGGCAATCATTACTGGCATCAACAAGAAAGAGACATGGGGGCGGGGCATGGAGGGAAGGAAGCCAAGGGGTACCTGAGGCCTTCCTTTGCCTCTCTAAATGCTGCTGGTTTTTAAAGTTCAACCCCAGGCCGCATCCCAGGATGCTTTCCTTGCCTTCTACGTTCTCACCATAGCTTCTCAGAACTTAGCACCCACAGCCTGGATCCTGGAACTTGGCAATTCATCCAGCTCTCTTCTGTAAGCACCATTATGTACCTGGAGGTGAGCTAAGGCTGGAGGAGAGGGCATTAACCGAGAGAGACATGTTTCCTGCTGCTGTGTGGGACAGAGATAGTCAATATAATTTTAAAAAGTACAGTTGGAGAAGTGAAGGGTATTTGCATCTGCATAGTGTTTGTGCAGTAATTCTCAGGGGACAGGAACTGTTATAGGAGGGACAAGTGTTACTCTTTATAACAAAGAAAAGTGGGGAAGAGTAGAAAAATCTGAATTACACATCTGTAAAAGCAGTGTCATTTTTTTCCAAGTCAGTTCAGCCTTTTCAGATTTGCAGACGTAGGCTCCTGGTGGAAGTGCAGTTCTCCCTTTGGTTCTGCGGCAGCTTTTGGAGCAGATACCCAGGACTTCCCAAGGGCTAATGCACTTGTAAAGTGGTACTGAACGAACACATGCCCGTTGGTACCAGGATGCCAGGGTGCCGGTCCAATGCTGTGCTAAACAGAAGCAAAGTAGTAAGACTTGCCGCATCCTCCAGACTCAGCAAGCTACGTGGCTCATGACTGCAGCCTGTACTTCACCATTCGGGATAATAGTTGACCAGACAGAAAGGTTCCGAGGACCTTGCTCCAAAGAATGGAAGAGTGACCTTTGCATCGGCTAAGGAGTGGGGAGGAGCCCCAGGCCACTCTGAGGATGGACGGTGATGCTTCTCCCATGCTGAGAAAGGCTTACAGTGAGAAAGAACGAGTTCTTGATGATGCTAAAAGCTGTGCCGATGAAAGCAGGACCACTTTGTTACCCTCGTGTCTTGTATCCCGTAATTCATCCATCTACGATGATCCACTCTCTCCCTCACCACCAGACTTCTGGCTCCCATTGATTTTGGAGTGTGTGTGCATATTGGAGAAAAGTCTGCTAAGTTTTAGAATCTTAGAATCATAGACTTTGGGGGCTGGAAGTATCCTTAGAGATGACAAATCCTACCCTTCTATTTTAGATGGTGACTTGAGGCCCAGGGAGGAAAAGGAACTTGCCCAAGGTCACACAGTGAGCTAACAGCAGAGATGGGACTCAGGCCTCTCACCTCCCGGGACAGGGCTCGCTGACTTTGCCTAATTACCCAAATCCGTCCCAATCTGGAATCAGAGTGTCTGGCCACGACTCTGACAGCATTCCGGAACCGAGTCATAAATCCCCAGCCCTGCGGCCACTCCGCTCTGACATTTGTTGTGCTTTTACTGCCAAATGCTGCTGCCCGGAGATGCCATCTCCGGAGGGAGGAATTCTTGAAAGAGACACCCCTTTTCCCCCCTTTCCAAATTAGGAGTTAATTAGTACCAAAATGTGCATGGCGGCGGGGGAGGGCACTGACTGGCCTTCCAGTGGGTTCCTGAAGCAGAGAACTGTCTCATTTTGAAAGTGTCTAACTGTGCCTGCATCTCTGTTTGGAGAAGGGAGTCTCTGCGTCTGGGCCAGGCACCCTCAGGGACGGATCTGTTAACTTGCTGTCACCTTCTTTCAAGATACCGTCATCTTGTAACTCTGAGCAATAAAACTAGTAATCGTGGGCCTTTTGAAGCAAGGCTGTGCACCCTGGCCAGTTTGTTAACCCTGAAAGGCCTTCTGTGGGACCAGTGGCAGGCCCGTCACCGGGTCATGCAACTGTCTACTCTTCCAGCTCTTATTGCTAGCTTCAGGCTCACAGGAACCCCTTTCCTCCTCCCCCTGCCTCCTTCTCTCCTTTTTTGTGTGTGTGTGCTCAGAGCTCCACATTTTAGAAAAGATTGCTTTCACCCGAGAGTCTTGCTGTTTGGCCCAACAAAGCCCTCCTTCCTCAGAGGTGTTTGAAGAAAGGCTGTCTTTCTCTGTTGGAATGCAAACTATCCGCAAAAGCTGTGCCCTCCCCCTCCACCCCCATTCCGTCCTTGGTTCCTCCCCAGCGGTCCCATAGGCTGGCAAACTCGGAGTGTCGGTGGAGCTGGGGGTCACAGGCCGAGGGCAGCGCCCCCAGGAGGGCAGCCATGCCTCCCTCGCACGGCTCCGGACAGCATTCGTATTACTCAGAATTTAAATGAAGTTCTCAAAAGACAAAACTAATTAAGATTTACTAAGGCTGCCATTGTCTGATAATTCAATACCAGCTCATTATTAGAACCACATTTATTGAGGTTTAATCACTCTGAAGCAGATTGCTCTGGCATAGCTGTCAAACCGCACAAAATGTGTTCTTAATAATTAATCAGTACAGTATCTTGTCCTTCGAGTATTCATCTTGGGCTTGGGTGTGTTTTTAAAGGGACACTCTCGATGTACTTTTGAAACTTCATGGTCTTTTGCTTTTAATGACTCTTCAGATCCTTTAAGCAAGGGGTAAGGAAAAAACAGTTTCCTCCACAAATCCTGTCCCCAAGCAGTGTGATGAACGAATCGAGTCCTGGAATGTGATTGAAGCCTTCCTGGGATCCAGGGCTGAGCTGCTGACATTTTGTTTTTCAAAGAGAGAATGCCCGCTCCCCCCACCCCCAAACACACTCAGTATTTGTTTCCCTTGCATGGAATCTCCAGGCACCAAGGGGATGGTGGGCTAGGAGGGGGCTAGGGAGCCCCTCCAAGTCCGGGATCTCATGTTCAGACACCTGGGCAAAGACTTTCTGAGCAAGCTGCTCTCTGCCCACAGGTCCAAAGGCTGGGTTCTCGGGTGAAGCTGTGACTCTTGGTGAGGTTGATTGAGTGAAACCTTCATTCTGACTTGTGCTTTCCCCACAAGGGCTGGCGAAAGTCAAGGAAGAACTGGGCTCTGTCTCTCCTGGGGCCCCCATCTCACCCTGGCTACCTTACAGAGGGGTGGTGACGATCAGATGAAATCACCTACATTCTGTTCCACGTCTTCCCTGAGCTCACAGCCAGGAGATTATCATCTTTACTATTAAGATGGTTGTTGCATTGATGCTTAAGTGTGCAGGCTCTGGATTGAGTTGGCTTGAGTACCAGTCTTGGCTGCAGTGCCAGCTGTTTGATCTTAAGGAAGTTGTTGGTCTGTTTTAAGTCTCAGGTTCCCCTCCTCCAAGATGGGGGTGACCTTCATCCCTACGTCATAGAATGCTGGTGACAGTCCTGAGATGATCCAGGCGAAGAGCCCAACACTCTGGGGGAGGACACGCGCCCGCAGGGAGTGTCAGTTGCATTGTTGTCCGTGGATGAGCCCCCTGGCCCTCCCCCCGCCCCCGCACTTCCCCTTGGTCTTAGAGTTCATTGCCGTGAGCAACTGTTGGCTATGAGTCCCTGAGCAACCTTGCCGCGGTCAGAGGAGACGCTGAGGTCACAAGCCCCCATTTTGGATGTCATCCCCCATTTCTACCTGCTCTTGTCTAAGGAGGTGGCTCTCAGGCAGGGACTGTTTTGTCCCCCAGGGGACATCTGGCCATGTCTGGAGACACTTCTGCTTGTCACAACTGATTGTGAGCAGCTAGTGGGTATCGATCAGAGATGCTGCTGGATATCCTACAATGCACAGGACAGCCCGACAACAAACAATTATTGGCCCCGTAGTTGGAGAAGATTACATTTCTTTGTTGATTTTTAAAAAAATAACATGTAAGAAAAAAAGATGTTAGTAACGTTAAAAAAAAAAAAAATTATCAGCCCCAAACACAGTACTGAGACTGAGAAGCCCTGTTCTAAGGGGTTTAGAGTTGCCACTGCCTGGAGGCCCTGTATAAAAGGGCCTGCACCTGCACTCCGATGGTGGCATTCCCAGGCGGGTCACCGAAGGTTAAATAATTTACTGACGCTTCAACCCTGGCACGGTAGAACGGGACAGAAAGCGTAGTTCTGTGTAATTCCACGGCCTCCTGTGACCTCTGAAGTGTCCATGGGGAGGAGCGTGGACTCTCTTCCACTCTCTGCTCTACACTCTCTGCCGGCGTCGGATTTTCTGGCTAGATGTCAGGGCCTTACTGTGCGTTGCTGTCCCCAGTTTCCTCGTGAGGCTGCCTGGAGTCACAGACTGCCCTTTGGCTTTGTGCCCTGCCCACCAGCCTCCTGGAATCCCTCACCTCTCTCACTGTCTCCGGGTACCCAGCTCCCGGGGTTGGGCTCTGACACTGATAAACAGCCCCATCTCCACTGAGTGCCTCGGAGAGAACGCTGGCCTGCGCGGACCCCTTCTTAGCATTTGCGCTCCCGCCGGGGCTGACAGCCCCCAGGAGACCTGCGGCCCAGGGTTTACTTCCCCCCTGGGACCACTGGCTCCTCCCGCGAACAGCTAAACCGGAGGGTTATTTCCTGCAGCAGAGGATCCACCTAGGGTGAAATTCAAGGTTTAAAGGAGAAGAGCTGGTCCTGCTGCCTTAGAGTGGTTTGCAGACGGCAAATTAGAGTTGAGCCCCACTCATCCTGGGGCACGTGTCTCATCAGTTCCTGAGGGTAAACCTGTGCTCTTCGCCCTGCGGCCCTAACTGGGGTGGAGAAAGGCTCTGCTAGGGGTTATGTTTGAGGGATGACGCGTGCCTGGCAAATAAGCAGAGAAGACTCAACATGGTGCATTCTCTTGGGACTTTTGCAGCCACAAGCTCAGGTTGCAGTTCGGTACAGCTTGATTTTCCCCTCGCCATCCCATGGGGGCCAAGGTGCAGGTGAGAAAGGGATGGCTGTGTTGTCCGTGCTCAATCTCTCCAACCAGGCAGAAAGCATCACATCTGATGACTCTGCCGCTTTGTTCCCTCCTGTGAGCCTCGTGCGGCCTCTGCGAGGTGGGTGGTTAAATACTCTCACAGATAAGGAAAGAGGCTCAGAGAAGACAAACGCTTTACCCAAGGCCACACGGCTGGCGAGCAACAGGCCCAGGGCTCAAAGCCAGGCTGCTGATCCCACCTTGGGGGCCTTGGAAGGAGCCCAGGGCGACCCAAACCAGGGCAGCTCCAGCTCCAGCCGGTGCCACCGTGTCCTGGGCAGTGCATTCTAGCGGACTCCACTTGGCCTTTGCCTCTGCGCCTCCTGTCAATGTCAGTTTCATGGATGGCACGTGTGCATCCCTAGCCTGTGTTCTGCTTCCCCCTTCCATGCTTCGGCTTCCTAAGATGTCAGAACTCCCCGTCCCAATGGCCTTGATCCTGTCTGCAGGGCCTGCGCGGGCCTCTCTTTGGGGAAGCAGGCCTGGCTGCCGAGATGCGTACCCCTAGACTCCAGGGCGGCGTGGCTGCTTGTGGGGAGCGCACGAGCTTGAACGTGTGGGCCAGTGACCACGGGGACCGAGCAGGGTCAGGAAGCGAGGTGGCCAGGGGTCGTCAGCTTTCCTCGTGCTGCCATGTTCTGGGGTAGAGGTCTGAGGAGTCTGAGAATTCCAGCTGGAACCCGGCCATCCAGGTTGTTCTGAGGGAATTCTTGCTAAGGCGGAGGAGAGAAGTGAGTTATTCAACAGCGTGTTGGTGTGATTCACAGCCATTAAATATGTGCACTGTGGTCAGTTGGCCTCCTTTCGTCTTCCAGCCTCGGGCCTTGCAGTGTTGGGGGTGGACTCAGCCAGCTACAGGCCTGGAGCCTCCGTGGTCTTGGAGCTGCACGCGGCCTAAGCCTGCACGATCAGTGCCACCACCCACCCTGGCACCCTCCCCTTCCCCGTCTGGGCCGTCACAGCCGCAGCCTCTGACCACCCTCCCTGCCGCCAGCCACACTGTACTGGGAGGAGCATATCAGCCCCCCTTGCCAGCAGCTCTCAGGACATTTTCCGGCTTGATGACACATGTGGGACGTGGCTTGTGATATTCTCCTGAGAAATCCTTCCACACCAAAGGTCCAAATCCCAAGCCCGGGCCCTCACAAGTCTCCCCTCCGACTCTGTCCTCACAGGTTGAAATGTGTGTTTCTAGTCCTGGGAACACCCATGACTGCCTGCTTCCCAGGATCTTGCTGGAGATAGAATGACCCACCTCCTGGCTTGCCCGGGACTGCCCTGGGATGCAGGATTTGCAGTGGGAAAACCAGATCTATCCCAGGCAACCTGTAAGGCATGGACCTTCCCAACGCTTCTCAGCCTCTAGGGTGCCAGGATTATTTACCTGGACTCAGTACTGACTGCCTCCAGTTACCCCCCTAGGGAAAGAAACCGGATCCCTGCGGAACAACTTCCTTAGTTCTGGTAGCCCATGAGCCTCGTACGGGTCCTCAGGGGAGGCTGGCTCCTTTCATGATCTGGGGCCCACCTTGCTGTACACTATCGTCTTTTGCCCTGGACCTTGAACTTTGCCCCTTCCTGGAACTCCTCACACTCTCTCCCATGTAGGATCGCTTCTGTCAAGAGCACCTTCCGCTCCTGGCACACTCTCACTCTTCTCTCTAAAACTCGTTCAAGTGTGACCTCCTTTAAAAACAGGAATACTCCTCTCCCACCCTGCCCCCGGCATAAATAATTGTTCTCACTTTCCCAGCTCCCATTGCACTTGGCACAAATTCAACCACTGTTGATGCGGGAGCTTGGAACTGTGCTAGGTCCACACTTCTCTTATAAAGCTCTTTATAGATGATATTATAATTATTGACTAGGCTGCGTCTCCTGTTTGACCAGTGGTTTCTTTTTTTGCAAGGGCCACAGAACCCTTGGAGAGTCTGGTGAAAGTTCTAGACCCTTTGCCTAGAAAAGTACATAAACGTACAAATATATAATTTTTGGAAGTTCAGAGACTCCTGGGGTCCACAGAACCAGGATGTGAAATGCTGCACTGCATTGTAAGTTGCAAAACGAAGGAACAGTTCTCCTCAGGTGACTCAGCTCTACTGCACTGGTGAGCCCTGAGGCCTGAGGGTTCTTACGTTCAGGGCATAGAGGTCCCGTAAACTACGCTGAAAAAGAGCTGGAAGGGCCAGGAAGGTTGCAGGCAGAGGAGCAAGGCCATGTGGGTTACCTGGGGGGATACATTGTGAAATCTGCTTATGAAAACAATCGGAGATGGGAATTCAGGCATATTGTTGGAGTCAGAAGAATGGGAAAGCTTCTGGAACCTAACTGAAACCGTATGTAGCCACATACTGTTTTTCCCAGAAAAGGATTCTAATTAGGTCAATTCCGTATTGTTCTTATAGTATTGGATGCACAGTAAAAGGGGTCTCTCGGCAGTACACGAACAGCCTGCAGTTCTGAGAAGGCTGGAGGAGGGGCGGCGAGGCCACCTCGGAAAAGACCCATTTGTCACAAGCCCTGATATCTGGGGAGCCACACTCAGTTCTGACTTCTTAATTCCTCAGCACTCAAACACAAACATGGGAAGCCCAGCAGTGACTTGGCAGAGCCGTATCAAATAGGGCAGGTGTCTTGTTCTTTTCATTTCCGGTACTCTGCGATCAGGGGGCTCTTTTCCTAATTACTCCCTGGCGACCTTTCCCCAGCTTCCATCTGAGCTCCTCACATACACCCCGGCACTGGGGCCTTTCCACGGCAGGCGTCCTCAAAGCTTAGTTTGGTTTCAGGATCTAGGTAAGCAGTGCCATTCTGCAAAAGGAACCATTCGGTTCCCCCAAACACACAGAAGCATCAGAATTCACAGCATGCACTTTACAAGGGCAATAAAGTTTTATATGCGCAGCTCAGTGAAATACCTAATACAGACAATTATCCACCAAAATAAACTGATGGGAGAGAGAATGGCTATATTTGGCTTAGACTTAATTATTTTGCATTTGAACTTCTCAATTCCATGTAATAAAATTCCATTCTGCCCTTATTTCCTGGTTAGGTTACTTAAATCTCGACTCTGGTAACTGAGCCCTTGAGTGGCGTAGACTGTCCAATGTCAGTGGTAAGAAAATGTGAAAGGTTTGACATCAATTACAACATTACACACAACATAAAATTTAACAACTTGAATCAGGCTTTCATTGCTCTTTAAAGAGATGGTATGGCTTTTTAAGGTCTAAAAATTAATCAGTTTCTAAGAGTCATACCTTTTTGGAAGTCCCAGATCTGACTCTTAGCTTAAGATGTAAGAGGGTATCTCTCTGTCTCTGTCACTATCTCTCTCTCCATATCACCCCTCCTCCTTTTATTTGAAAAAAGTCTCCCCTTTTATGTAGAAAGGCAATTTAAGTTTTTCAGTTTGTATTTTTCTAGGGAAGCGATTTTCCTTTAATGAAAGAAAAAGTGAAAAACAGAGAAATGGAATTGTTCTCCTAGGGGGGTAAAATTCTGCGGAGACCACAGTAAAAACACAAGGACTAACATTTGGCAACTGTCACCCCATTGCTCCTTGTCACTTGATGGTCTGGCAAAACACTACATGTAATTCCGCAGTTTCGGCCTGTAGCCGGCCAACGTCGGCAAGAACAGGGGTAAATGACCTCCCTCCTTTAATAAGTGTGGTCTGTGCGGGTCCGCCCCAGGTTGACGGCTGGGCATCAGGGGCAGACGGGCGACAGCTGTGAGCTCTGGCCGAGCACGGGGACAGGCCCTGGTGAAGGGCTGGGCTGACTTTGCAGGCCACGAACAGCAGGGAGATTGGTCTGCTTTCTTTCTGCTTCTCTCAAGGGGGATGATGTACAAAGATTAGAAGCTGACGGAGCTCAGGGTCTATGCCCTGTGTGCATTTGTACCCCCAGCCTAACTCAGCACGGGCACGTGGAAAAAAAATGAATGAATTCATGAATTTCTATGGCCAGGGTTATAGCATCATCTCACTGCTCTGATGTCTCCATCCGGTCATGGAAAAGCACAAATCAGGAAGTTTCTGTGAACCACGGACTGAACCCTGAGTGCTCCTTGGGGAAAAAGGATGCGTGCCAGTGTGTGTGTGTGTAGGGGGTGTGGGAGAAGGGGAGGGCTTGAGTGGCCACATCAGGGTCCATCCTGACCTTATTCCTGGCTCCTTCCTGTGCTTTCTGCCCACTTTGGAAGAAATAGGCGTGTTCTTTGTGTGATGTTCTTCCCTGTTGGGTACCTCCTCCCAGCATGTCATTTTCCCTGGCCTTGATTACCCGAGGATCATCTCTCAGAAAAGGTCAGTGCTCGGGTTTCTCCTTTTTCCTCCAACCTCTACTTCGACAAGGAAAAGGGAAAGCGTAGCATGGTACGTACTCTCATGCCTAAGATGCAGTCCAGAGAGCAAGTTCCAGGGGACACTTTAGGAGCAGTTCAGTCAGGCCAGTCTCCTTCTTTGCTTCCAGTCTTGTCTGTGGGACTCTGGGGAGATGAATGTCCTGCAACCAAGCAAGTATGGGAGCTGCCACACGCTCAGTGCCAACCAGGGCTGGTGCATTTTAGAAAGATTTCCAGCATGTGAAGAAGCGGTGAAAGAGAGGGAGGTTTAGGCTTAGACCACAAATAGCCAGAAAATGAAATTAGCCCCTAGTCCTAACACACACACACACACACACGCACACGCACACGCACGCACTGGAGAATTTTTTAAATAGACTATTTTTTTGAGCAGGTTTAGGTTCACAGCAAAATGTTCCCTCAACCTGCCTCTTCCCCTGTACATTTGTTACAAACTGGTACATTTGTTACAATCACTGAATACACATTGACACATTATTATCACCGGAAGTCCATAGTTTATATTATGGTTCACTCTTGGTGTTTATTCTATGGGTTTTGACAAATGTATAAGGACATGTAACCACCCTTTGAATTTAGTTATTACTTAAATTTGGTTATTATCTTGTAAGAGGTAATTCTGGCAAAACTCTCCCCCTGCCCCACCCTGGCAAAAAAAAAATCACAAAAATCAAGAAATCTTGCCATTTAAAATACTTTAATTAAAGAATGTAATATGTGAGTTTCTTGACATTCCTCTTGAAAACATATTAAATCGGTGATGGAATAAATAAGGAATATGGACAGTAGTGCTATTATCCATTACAAAACATTTAACCCATAGCTGGCAAAATTAGAGGCAACAAAACCATTTTTATTTCCACACTTACCACAAATCCCCTACATAATTTTATGAGGAAGTTCATTAAACGAGCAGCTACTGCGTTATCTTTTTCCTTGGCCCATTTCGGAAACAACATTAGTTTTTCACACTTCTTTACATCTCAAACATTAAAAAAGGCTTAATCGATGCTTTTACATAAAAAGCAAAGGGCTAAGTTTCCCATCATAAAACATTATGTTGTTTACACAAAAACTGCAGCTAACCTCGTAAAACTATAGTGATTTCCCAGTGGGGTCCTGCAGGGACACTTGGCTATGCTAGACGTCACGCTGATTTCTAGCGCTGAAGCAAAGAGGACTTCCCGCGGAAAGCTGCTCTCGGCCCCGGCCGTTACTAATCAGACTTTTCAGTTGGAGTGCACCGAACAGGCCTCCTCTCCCCATCCCAGGTCTCCAAACACACCTCTGAGCAGGTAAGAAAACGAACGTGAGGTGGAAAAATCCCCCACAAGTATCAACCCCCTTGTCCTCGTGTCCACCCTCCTGACACTACAGGGTTCCTACCGCCACGACCTCTCTGGAACCTCTGCTAGATCCTTGAGAACAGCTTCCAGGACAACTCTCCTGGATAGAAAGACACAAGGGGAAGACCTGCCCACGGGTATCACACCTGCCTAGAAATCATGTTCTTTCAAAATCTTTCATTAGTTGTCAGCGACTCAAAATATTAATGGCAAGATTTTTCACTCTGCTTCCTAAAGTTGAATAAATCCATCAAGCCAAAATCCAAATCTAAAACGAAAAGTCATTGACTGTTCTCAAATGTCTGGCTTTCTAATGAAAATCGGGATAAATATTTAAAGGTTAATTGCTTGCTTCCTCTATTAGGAAAGATATGAACCATTTTTATAGTTGTTAAGTCTGAAGATTGGGCAGTTGCTTGCATTCACGTAGAATAACAACATTTATGCTTCACATAAAATACGTTGACAAATAAGGGATCTTTTAAGTATCGCCCTGTTCATTTTTACCCCTGTGGTGGCCATTTTCTTTGTGGAAACTCACTCAGGAATCTCATTAGATCACCCCTTATCGTACGGGGCAGCTATGGGGAGCATACCGCACAGGTGTTCTTGGGGAAACGGAGGCAAGAAGGGTTTAGCCTCTGCATTATATGATTCCACAGTGTTTCGATGTTGAGGACTTTAAGGACTCCACGTTGCTTCTTTCTTTCGAGCCAGGATTAGAACACAGGCTTTCTGACTCCAGAGTCCTTGCTGTTAGTTAACCACTATGCTATCCTGCCGTCAGGGGAGGGAGGAGAATCAGGTCTAGTCCTCCTCCAGATAAATGTAAAATCGTGGGGATATAAAACAGAAATGCATGTATGATGACTAATAATACAAGGTAATCGTTGATAGAATAACATAGTTAATAAGCGCTGATGACAAACAAAGACGCTAAGGTTGTCAGAGATGGTTTACTGGATGACCTGGGATTTGATCTAGACTTTGAAAGATTAATATGCTCTGGCTGGGCAGAAGAGACGGGAAAGGCCACTGAGGACCCTGCAGATCATATAGGAGACTCCTGGAGCTTAAATATGGAAGGAAAAATAGGGCAGGGTCAAATTATGGAGGCTCTTGAATGGCAACTTAAGGATTTTGAAGAGTTTGGAGTAGATGTTTGCTAAACTCTAGTCTCCTCATGCTTATTAAAAAAAAATTATCACAACATTACTGTGCGAGGTGATAAGGATTCAAAGATCAGAGGATGGAAGTTCCATTTGGGCCACTGTTTTCTGAGCACCACCTATGTGCCTGGTGCTCAATAAACAGCTGAAAGGGTGAATGATTGTATGTCTCCAAAGACCTCACAGGCTGGTGTGGTAGAACACCGTATACAAATACTGCATAAGGTACTCTTGAAAATGGAGATGTGCAGAAACCAGAAGGTAAAGTGACTAGCTGGATGGGAATAAAAGAAGGAAAAGCTTAGTGGAGGAGATGGCACCTCTGTAAGGCAGTACTGCTCTGCAGTACAGTCCACTGCAAGAGTGGAGTGGGGAGATAGAGGGAGAATCAGGGTGAACTTGGAGGCCTAAGGGGCCGGATCATGACGGTCTTTTGAGCTGTGCTAATGAGCTTTGACTGATACAGAATGGAATCCATGTAGATCAGTGGCTCTCCAGTGTTGGAGGGTATCAGCATCACCTGGAGGGCTTCTTAAAACAGATGATGAGCCCCACTCCGGAGTTCATGATTTCGTAGGTCTACAGTGGGGCCCAAGAATTTGCATTTCTAATAAGGGCTTAGGTGGTACTGATGTTGCTGGTCTGGGGACCATGCTTTGAGACCCCCTGATGCAGAGGGTGGATTAGAAGAGGTGAAAACCGGAGATAGGGAGACCAGTCAGGGGGCAGTGGTCCACAGCAGAAAAGATGCTGGTCTAACTGTGCCGAGAAACTGCTGCTCAGAGCGGGCTCAGTGCCAAGACTGGAACCCATATCTCCAGACTCTTACTCCATTGTCTCCAATAGGGAGAATCCTGGCCCAACAAGCATATGTTTTATTTAAAGCTCAGTCTTTATTAGAAAATAAAGTAATTTGGATTTATACAACTATGAAGAATACACGTAGGAATTCAGTTTTATATTTTAAGGGATTTTTACTGTTTCAGAGAATGGTATGAGATTCTTTTTCATCTGAAGTCCACAGCCTTGGGGGCCTTGAAAGTGAACCTGGTCTTGCTTGAATCAGATTTTCACTTTAAACAAAAAGGCTCCATGATTCCTCCAAGACGTGGAAAGACAACAGATTCTAATCAGATGACCTCCAACTTGATTTTCAAACACAGCAACTCTGCTGGGAAGCTATTCTCACAAATCTGCGAAGGAGATTCTGAAAGCTGAAGGAAGTTAGACATGGAAAGTTGATTCCCATGATGGTGAAAGAAAGATTTCATTATTTTGTTACTTTTTTTTTTTCCTTTCGGTAATAAAGAATTTGGTGGAGTTAGTTATTTGGCAGTGCATGCTTGGGTTGAAAACATTAATTTCCTTTGTCAAGCTTCCTAAAAATAGTCTTTCTTCAGGCAGGGGCCATCTCAACATGAGCTGTGTTCATTCGAGGCACAGCGTGTTTCATAAAAGTAATTACCTATTAACTTGAAGATTTCAACTGCAATGAGACAAAGAATGTAGAATTACACTTCTTGCAAAGTTATGAGCTCGTCTTGTTTTGTGTATGTAACAATAAGCTCTTTCATGACGGGACACCAGGGCAGTGGGTGGTGAAATCCGATACCTGGCAAAAATACAATGGAATTATATAATACCGAAAAAGTCAATTGTTTTTCCCTTTGCTAATTAACTCCTTTGAGCAGGGAAGTACTGAGGATGAGATCACCGTGGCTTTTGTTCTCCGGCTAGTTTCCATGCCGTTTTAGGCCCTGTGTAGCACGTTTTTAGAAATGGAAGGAGTCTAGTGACTGTTGGAACAGACCCTGAAATGGATGCTGCCATGACTTGGTAGCAGCTTCACCGACCCCATGGAATTTGTCTTTCCTGGGATCTTACCCATCACTCAGAGTTGAGCCAATAAGTATGTCCATGGCTCTGCTCTTACGTTTCTCTAGTGACCTTTGTACACTGGTATATAATAGGGCAGAGGCTCACAGGACTCTTTCCAAAAAGATGTTGGCAACTGTAGGTCTGACATGTGAAATCAGGTATAAATAGATAGATACAGATATAATAAATAGATAGATATAACAACCAGTGGAGGAGTTGTTGTCCTTATAGATGAGAAAACGGAAGTTCAGAGGAAATAAATATCACATGCAAGAAAAGTAAGCCAGAAGGTTACAGAGATACGATTCAAATCCAGATCTTTCTCCAAAGCTCAGCCCTGTCCACTATGTAACATATTCCTTTCAGTGATGTAGAAAAGGGCTATAAATAGGGTTACCCTGATTCCTTAAAGGATAAGAATTATTTTTAAAGTGACCTAGTAACCTACTGATTTGTTTTCTTTCTGTTTTTCCTAAATCTCATGTAATAATCATATATGGGACTTCCCTGGTGGCACAGTGGTTAAGAATCCGCCTGCCAATGCAGGGGACACAGGTTCGAGCCCTGGTCCGGGAAGATCCCACATGCCTCGGAACAACAAAGCCCGCGAGCAAAGCTCAGCCCTGTCCACTATGTAACATATTCCTTTCAGTGATGTAGAAAAGGGCTATAAATAGGGTTACCCTGATTCCTTAAAGGATAAGAATTATTTTTAAAGTGACCTAGTAACCTACTGATTTGTTTTCTTTCTGTTTTTCCTAAATCTCATGTAATAATCATATATGGGACTTCCCTGGTGGCACAGTGGTTAAGAATCCGCCTGCCAATGCAGGGGACACAGGTTCGAGCCCTGGTCCGGGAAGATCCCACATGCCTCGGAACAACAAAGCCCGCGAGCCACAACTACTGAGCCTGTGCTCTAGGGCCCGCGGGCCACAACTACTGAGTCTGCGTGTCACAGCTACTGAAGCCCGTGCACCTAGAGCCCATGCTCCGTGACAAGAGAAGCCACCGCAATGAGAAGCCCACACACCACAATGAAGAGTAGCCCCCGCTCGCCGCAACTAGAGAAAGCCCGCACGCAGCAGTGAAGATCCAACGCAGCCAAAAATAAATACATAAATAAGATAAATTTAAAAAATATATATATAACTTTCATAATAGCAAGAAATTGTCTTTACAATACTTTTAAAAGAACTGTGGAGGAGAGATGGTAGACACTGAGACGTGTAGTCTATGTGCTATTGACCAGAAGAATATACTTATGACCTCAGGAAAGGGAAGGACTACTTGAACAAAACCCAGAAAAAGCAAAACCATAAAGCAAATGACTGATACATTTGCCTGCATTAAAATTACACACTGGGCTTCCCTGGTGGCGCAGTGGTTGCGCGTCCGCCTGCCGATGCAGGGGAACCGGGTTCGCGCCCCGGTCTGGGAGGATCCCACATGCCGCAGAGTGGCTGGGCCCGTGAGCCATGGCCGCTGAGGCTGCGCGTCCGGAGCCTGTGCTCCGCAACGGGAGAGGCCGCAGCAGAGGGAGGCCCGCATAACACACACAAAAAAAAAAATTACACACTTATGCATGACAAAAGAAACCATGGCCAGGGTGAAACGATAAGCCACAGGACAGAAGATATGTTCAGCACATGCACCAATACAGAATTAGTATCTGGAACATATAAAAATCCTTACAAATCAGTAGGGGAGAAGAAGTAGCCCAATACACAAAATAGTCAAAGATTGTTATTTGGCAAGTCACAACAAGGAAAACATAAATGTCCAGGAAGATTATAAAAAGATGATCAAACTCACCAGCATGAAGGAAAACATTAAATGCCATATCCCACTCATCCATCTGGCAAAAATGGAAAAGACTGGCACCATTAAGTGTTAGGAGTGAAGATATGGAAAGTGGGGCAATTATCCACTTCCGGCAAAACTATAACTTGGTGCAAGCACTTCTAAGTATGTATATGCCCTAAAGGAAATTTCCTATATGTGTACAAGGAAATATGAACAAGTATCCTCACTGAAGCATTGTCTATAATGGCAAAAAACTTGGGATCAACTTAATTATCCATTTGTGGTATATTCAGATAAAATAAATGGCATATGGATGAGTCTTAGAACATTTGTTGAGGGAAAAGCAGCAAATTTTTTGTTTTGAATTATATTTACTTATTTTTTTATACAGCAGGTTCTTATTAGTTATCCATTTTATACATATTAGTGTATACATGTCAATCCCAATCTCCCAATTCATCACACCACCCCCCCGCCAACCACTTTCCTCCCTTGGTGTCCATACGTTTGTTCTCTACATCTGTGTCTCTATTTCTGCCCTGCAAACCGGTTCATCTGTGGAAACTTTTAAAATGGTGTAGTCAATATGATACCATTGGTATATATTTAAAAATTCGATATGATACCATTGGTATATATTTAAAAATACCATTGGTATATATTACTATGTGTGTATACATATGTGGTAAAAGTATAAAAGCCTATATGAGAGGCAGACACATCAATTTGTAATGGTGGGCGCTTCCCTGGTGGTGCAGTGGTTAAGAATCCACCTGTCAATGCAGGGGACACGGGTTCGAGCCCTGGTCCGGGAAGATCCCACATGCTGCAGAACAACTAAGCCCATGTGCCACAACTACTGAGCCTGTGTTCTAGAGCCCACGAGCCGCAACTACTAAGCCCACGTGCCACAACTACTGAAGCCCGCACTCCTAGAGCCTGTGCTCCGCAACAAGAGAAGCCACCGCAGTGAGAAGCCCGCGCACCACAACGAAGAGTAGGCCCCGCTCGCTGCAACCAGAGAAAGCCCGTGCACAGCAACGAAGACCCAGTGAAGCCAAAAATAAATAAATTAAATAAATTTAAAAAAAAATTCTAATGGTGGTTACGCTTGCAGAGGAAAAGCAGTGGAGCGGGAGTAGGGAGGTGACTGACCGTAACTGTAGTGGCTTATATATTTTAAAAACAATTGCTTTTTAAACTTGAGCAAAAAGCAAAGGTTGCTGTTAAATTATTTTAAAACACTTTTGTACATGTTTAAGTAATGAATAACTTTAAAATTAATAATAAAAATAAAATAAGAAAGGAACAGATTGGAAAACAATTTAATTGCTATCACCAAATAGAAATAATTTCATAACCTGGAGTATGATGGAAAGCTGGCCTGAATGTTTTATTTCAGTAGAGAGAATTTAGGCCAGAGATAAGGAAGAACTTATGGATCACGAATGCTGTTTAGACACTGACTCTGACTACTGTGCAGTGTTCTGTATATCCTTTCAAAAGAACTTGAAAGAGAGAGTGAATTTCCATCTGTCTGGAATGGTTTAGCTTAAAGCTTCTTTTTTTGAGATTCTTCTGATTGAAACTGTGGAGCTCCCCTGGAGTGAATTAGGCAGGTTCTGCATTTCCCAGGAATCTGAACTGGGACTGGTGTACAAATGTCACCAGGAGATTCATCACCCACGGGATCAGGAGCTGCGGGTCTACGGTGTTAGTGGTGCAGCCCCTCATTTTACAGGTGAGGAGGTGGGAGGAAGGGGTGTGTGGATGGTGGGGAGGTCAGCCAGCTTGTTAGGAGCAGAGCCAGGGCAGGAAATCCATGGATTCATTCATGACAAAGTACACTGTTTCATTTGCTTGAGGCAAATCCTTGGCACTCTTTTGTGCAGAGGTAAACTTTTTAGCAGTCCCTTTGCAAAAAGCCAGGTTTATTGATTGAGAGTGAGTGACAAGTTGTTTTCCTCTTTGAAATTTGTAATTATGAAGATACTGCCTTGACAGATGGACTTGTAAGGCACAGAAGTTATTCATTTTACCCAACTAAAGAGCTAATTACAGAGGTAGAGGGGAGGGGATTAATGTCAGGGAATCAACAGAAGCTCCATGCCTACTTCCAGAATTTCCTCATCTTTAAATTCACTATATGGTGAGTTTGAAGAAACAAGTATATGAAAATATGGTGACAAGACAAAGGTGATAAATCGAAAACATAAAACTACTGAGAGATGGACCCTGCACATCAAGCTGGACTTTTTCTTAATCTGTGTCCTCTCCAGAGTCACCAGGAATGACTCCCTACCTGAAAGATGACCCTACCAGTCTAAGTGTAAGTCCTGGGGCATAATGTTTCCCGTGTGCCAAAGATTTAGGGATTTTTACAGCATTTTAATGGGTGCCTGAAGTCAAATTGAGGGTAGCTTTACCACTAACTAGCTGTAAGACTTAAGGCGATACAATGGCTTTTTTAAGCCTTAGTTTCATCATCTGAAAATGGAGATGAGAATAGTAGTTCCTCAAACGGTAGTTCAGAGCATTAGTTGAGATGATGTCTATAAAGCCTAGCTCATCATGGGCCTACAGCTCATACTGAGTACTCAGAAGTAGTGGTGGTAATTATTATTAATGTGAACTTAACATGTTTGAAGCAAATTCCTACACTCTTGATTGCCAATAGCCCTGAACAAGGGAAGTGTTAGAACTCCTACTGCAGACATTCATGGACTATCTTCTTTCTCCTAATGGATCTCTCTCACCTCCACCTTTGCCACTGTTTTCCAAAGTCGGCTTCGAAGACTTCCTGCCTAAGGTAGGATAGTGCTAGGGACTGAATTGACTATCCCAGCACCCCCTACCTCATTCAAAAGTTGAGGCCCTAACCTCCAATGTGATGGTCATTGGAAATGGGTCCTTTGGGAGGGGGTGTAATTAGGGTTAGATGAGGTCATGAAGGTGGGGCCCTCATGATGGAATTTGTACACTTACAAGAAGAGACACCCGAGAACTTACTTCCTCTCTTCCTTTCTGCCATGGGAGGCAGCCGTCTGCAAACCAAGAAGAGAGCCCTCCCCAGAAAGCAAATCAGCTGGCACCCTGATCTTGGACTTCCCAGCCTTCAAAACTGTGAGAAACAAATTCCTGTTGTTCAGGCCATCTAGTCTATGGTATTTTATTATGGCAGCCTGGGCTGACTGACACAGATAGGAAGAGTTCTGTGATCAAAAGTGCTTGGGAAGTAAAGCCTACTGTGTGCTATTCTTGAAGATTCACAGTGCACATAGCAGATTAAAGGTGCTCCTGTAAAGGAACAAATTCAACTTTGTTTAATGTGGTGTTTCTAAAACTAACTGAACCAGGAGAATCCTTTTGGCCTAATTGCTGTTACTGTGCTCTAGACCCTGAGTTCTTACTGCCCAAGACCCTCAGCTCTGCTCTTTGTCTGCTGTGGTCATTTGGAGCCTAGAGATGGGGCTGCTGACAGAGAGGAAGCCCCCAACCCCACTGGCACCTTGGTGGGTTGGGCTTGTGCTCGGTACTCCAAGAGCTTTCTCATGCCCCCCTGCACCTCAAACCAGCAGTATGCAGCAGGCTGTGCTCCCCAGATGTTTGCTAATCCCCTCTGAGTGCGCTGATGTATGCGAAGCATGCTGGTGTCACTCTGACGGGAGATTCAAGGAGACCATATGTCTATGGCGCAGGAGCAGCAACGGGCAGGATCAAAGGCTGATTCTGGGGTTGGCTCACACACTGCGGCTCACTGCATCCTGTGCTCCAGGCAGCTAATAGCCCGTGCACATTCCTGTTCTAAGGAGGCCCGGATCCATCTGTGTGGCAGTAAGCCCACAGCTCTCCTGGGCAGCTCTGGTCCCTGCCTCTGTCCCCTGTGCTAACGTGCCCTAGGGTGGATTTTTTTCTTTGTCAGGTTATAATTACACCATGCTAAGAACTACCTAGTTGAGTGTGTCTCAAACTTCAATTTGCATACAAATCATCTGGGGGATCTTGCAGATTCAGAAAGTCTGGGATGAGGTTTGAGATCTGCATTTCTCCTAAACTCTGAGGAGATGTCCACGCTGCTGAGCAGCATAGTCCGGGGGCCACGTCTTGAGCTGCGTGAGCCAGGTCCACAGGCAGGCTTCTCCTAGGGAGGTGTTGTATATCTTGTCCAAGGGTTTCCAGGCGCTAAGGAAGTTAACAGATATTTTCATTTTCGCTCTTGTTAGCATTGCACAACATCCTGTAAGGTGGTCTGGCAGGATTCTTGTATCCATTTAGAAAATGATGACCTTGAGATTCTGAGACACTGACTAATCTGTGGTCCACTGACGAGAGAGGAATCCATCCAGGGCTCTACTTACTGCTCATTTAAGGCTGTGGGAAAAGTTCTACACACTGGCCTCTGAGTTACCATTGTATTATTTACCCTTGCTCGCCTTCTATCAATATTATGTATAAGTCCATTACCACCCTAGGCCAACTAAAACTCTCTGAGGCTAAAATTACACCACATACGTCATCACATCCCCAACAGCTCTTGACCCTGGGATTGACAGTATGCTCGTTGAATAAACGACTGGATATCTGAGGGTGTTTGATAATTGTTAGTGGAAACTAATACGTTCTGTGATTCTTATGTTTGTAATGGCTCCTCATTGCTTCCATCAGTGGTTTTTAATCTTATTTGGGGTCAAAAACTCCACTGAGAATGTGATGGCATCTATGCTGCCTCTTCCCACAAGGGTATGCATTCTGTGTATGTTGCACATAATTTCTGGAGTTTCACGGGGAACCGTGAAGTCAGGTTCTATAGACTCCAGTTAACAGTCTCTAGCTACTAGGGTTAAACATAAACCCTGCAGCCTGGCATCAAAGCTCTAGCATGGAGGAAATATGCTTTCTCCCATGATGTACTATTTGGGGCTCCTTCAGGAGCAAGTAACAGAAATCCATCTGAGTTAGTTTAAACAAAGTTATTTTCATTTTTATTGGTAGGTGGAAGGTTCCTGGGATAGCTCACAGAATAAATGGGAGAATTAGAAAGGAGCAAAGTAAAAATTCATGGGCAGCGCCCAAAACTTTAGTGTCTAGAACCAGGGGCTTGAATGATATAAAGATCGTTTTTTTAAAAAGTTTATTTTATTGGGCTTCCCTGGTGGCGCAGTGGTTGAGAGTCCGCCTGACGATGCAGGGGACACGGGTTCGTGCCCCGGTCCGGGAGGATCCCACGTGCCGCGGAGCGGCTGGGCCCGTGAGCCATGCGGAGCCTGTGCTCCACAACGGAGAGGCCACAACAGTGAGAGGCCCGCGTACCGCAGAAAAAAAAAAAAAAAAAAAAAAAAAAAAAAAAAAAAAAGTTTATTTTATTGAACTATAGTTGATTTACAATGCTGTGTTAATTTCTGCTATACAGCAAAGTGACTCAGTTATACATATATATATTCTTTCTCATATTCTTTTCCATTATGGTTTATTACAGGATATTGAACATACTTCCCTGTGCTATAGAGTAGGACCTTGCTGTTTATCCATTCTAATATAAGGATCATTTTCTCTCTTTATTTATTTACATTATAGGGACATGGCTGGGGGCAACTTCAAGTTCATATTTCACAGCCTGTACCAGAGAGAAAAGGGCTCTTAAGATGCTACCAGTTTTAATAATAATAAAAATAAAAAGAAATCCCAGGGAAAGTCCCTAATTGGCATGCCTTGGCTCAGTGCCCATCTTTGGGCCAATTACTGTGGCCAAGAGGGTGGGGTAGGATGTTTGGGTCACACGCCCACCTCACAAGTGCCCAGGGAGAAGGAAGGCAGCTCTGATTTGCACCATGTGGGTGGAAGGGTGTGGTGAGGGGTGGAAAGTTTCCCTCAAGACAAGGAAGTACCATGGGATCCCTGGGGAAATGAGGTGTGAGGTGGCAGCTCTGATTCGTGTTCCCTATCATTCCTTTCTGAAATTCTTTGTTTTAGTTGGGTTTTCCTTGTCCCTCTCATGCATTATTCATTCCAGCCTCTGGGCCTCCTAGGGTTCCCTCCCACTCTGCTTGTCCATTGGGACTCAGCCTCTGTCTTAAGTTTCTTAGGGCTGCCGTAACCAAGTACCACAAGCAGATGGCTTGAAATAATAGAAATTTATTCTCTCATATTCTGGAGGCTAGAAGTCTGATATCGGGGTGTCAGCAGAGTTAATTCCCCTGAGGGCTCTGAGGGAAAAAAATGGGCCATGCCTCTCGCCTAGCTTCTGGTGGCAGCTGGCAATCCTTGGCTTGTAGACTCATTACTCTATTCTCTGCCTCCATCTTCACATGGGGTTTCCTTGTGTCTCTGTCTTCACATGGCCATCAGCTCTCTGTGTCTCTCTCCTCTTCTTCTAAGGACACTAGTCATTTTGGATTAAGGGTTCACCCTACTTTAGCGTGACCCCCCACCTTAGCTAATGACATCTGCAACTACCTTATTTTCACATTCTGATCACATTACTGGAGGTTAGGCCTTAAACATATCTTTCGGGGGACATAATTCATCCCATAACAGCCTCCCAGCCCAGATTAAGCCCAGTTTCTCCTGCAGACCTTTGGTGACCATCCCAGGTCTGATCTGTTTCCCCTCTGAGCTCCTGCTTTCTTGACTCTCTGTACAGCTGCACCACATGGTGGAGGCTTTAGCCTTCCTTGCATGTCTTGTGTCATCATGAGACTGGGAGCTCCTTGAGGGCAAAGAGTCCAGAACTTTTCCATATTCCCTGCGGTGCCTAGAGCAGTGTGTGATGATTAATGTTATTTGTCAACTTGACTGGGTCACAGGGTGCCCAGATATTTGGTTAAACATTAATCTGAGTGAGTCCCTGTGGATGTTTTTAGATGAGATTAACATCTGAATTAGTAGACTGAGTAAAGCAGATTGCCCTCTCGAATGTGGGTGGGCTTCATCCAATCCCTCAGTGGCCAGAACAGAACAAAAGGCTGAGCAAAGGAGAATTCACGCTGTCTTCAAGCTGGGACATCAGTCTTCTCCTGACTTTGGACTTGGACTTGAGCTGGAATTTAACACCATCAGCTCTCCTGGGTCTCCAGCTTGCTGACTGCAGATCCTGGGGCCTCTTAGTCTCCATGATTGTGTGAATCAATTCCTTATAATAAATATCTTTATATATATTTATATGTATCTATATTTAGATATACATAAAATCCTATTGGTTGTATTTCTCCGGAGAGCTCAGACTAACACAGAATGTGAGGGCGCAACAAAAGGCTGAGGATGAATGAGGGAGTGAATGAATGGTGGCCCTGCCAGGAGATGCCTCAAAGAGAAACTCGGGGGCAAAGTGATACCAATCTTCACTCAGTCGTTCTCAACCTCAGCCACACATGGAGAAGCACTTGAAGAGCTTTGAAAATTCCCGTACCTGACACCAACTAACTGCGAACTTCTAGGGAGGGGACCAGGCATCAATGCTTCTATTTTTATTTTTGGCTGAGTCACACGGCTTGCAGAATCTTAGTGCCTCGACCAGGGACTGAACCTGGGCCCTCGGCAGTGAAAGCGCTGAGTCCTAACCACTGGACTGCCAGGGAATTCCCAGTGGGTCTCTTTTAAAGCTCTGCAGTGAGTTCACCACACCCTGGAGGTTGAGAACCCTGGCTCAGGCAGTGGGAGAGCCCCAGGCTGCAGGTTCACGCTCTGAGCTTTATGCAAATGAGACCTCACCCGCACCGGTCTTTGGATTTAACCTCGGGGCCAGGAAGGCACGATGATGGCGCAAACCACTTTGTAGACAGGTGTACATTTGTTCTTGATCCACTAGGCTAACACACCTCCTTGGACTCTGGGAACCCAGTGTTTGACATTTGCTTTGAGTTAATGTCCTGCCCAGACCCAAGCTCAGATTCTTGGAGAAGGGCCTCTGAGAAGCACTTTCATGCAAAGGGTGGGCAGGCTCTATGTCAGCTGTCAGCACGAGGAAAGGCAAAGGGCCAGGAGTGCTCTGTATTGAGCTGGTGACAATGACATGTCACGAAGGGCTATTTGGGGAAGAAAAGCAGTCAGCTCTGGCAATGCTGTGTCGGGGTGCAGGAGGAACCCAGAGCCCCCCTTCCCTGCCCGGGTGTCTTGGAGAGTTGTATTTCAGGCCTGTGTGGGAACAGGCAGCGACCTTGGTGACATGGGGCTGCCAGCAGGAGATCAAAGCCTCGGGGCGCCGCGGCTGGGGTGGTGGCTGACCCATAAACCATCTCTGACAGAGGGGCATCTCCAACAGGCCGGCAGGGCCGGAGGGAACACATGCGGCCATATTTCAGCCCGGACACCAAGACTTGAATGGGAGAGCGTGCGTGTCTGGGGCTGAAGTTTCTCCGAAGCTGATTTGTGGCTGTCTGAATTTACGGCCTCAGAGGAAAGCAGGATCGACCAACTAGACCCATATGTGTTCAGTCCCCAAGCCTGGGTTTCAGAGAGCATGAAGGGGAGGACGGAGGGTGCAGGAGGAGAGATTGTTATTATGTTCCCGGCAATAGGTGGTGAATCAGGGCCTGTCAAACAACGGTTTTTAGAGGCACTTTTAGGACATCTCATCTTCTTCCTTCTCTCTCTCACCCAAGGTTGTCTGTACAGCCTTGAGCTGAGGGAACTTGCAGAAATAATTCAAAACCACAAACACATTCCACACTAGGAGACTGACACCTCAAGGTCACCTCCTTAGCCTGGCAGCTCCAAGAACACTTATCCTCGTGATGGCAACTCCGTGCTTCAAAGAGGATGGAGCTCAGCTTCCTTTGGGAGTTGGGAACTGGATGTCTTCACATCTGGACAAGTTTCAGGAGACCCTACAGCAGGACACAGGGCCTGATGTGTGCACAGGTCAGGTGGTGGCCGCCCAGCAGGACTGACCATTCCACCTCCTACCTGCTGCTTGCCTCCTATAACAGGTCTTGCCTGTCTGAGAGCTGGGAGATGAGTCAGACCTCCGCTGTGATGGGAATAGAAGGTGGGGCCTTGGGGAGGTGATTAGGATGAGATGAGGTCCTGAGGACAGAGCCCTCCTGAATGGGATCAGTGCCCTCATATGAGTCACAAGACAGCTTGCTGCTCTCTGCTGTCTGCCACGTGAGGATATGAGAGGGCAGCAGTCTGCAACACGGAAAAGGGCTCTCACCAGGACTCAACCCTGCTGGCACCCTGATCTGGGACTTTGAGTCTCCAGAACTGTGAGAAATAAATCTGTTGTTTATAAGCAGTCTACAGTGCTTACTTACAGCAGTCAGAACTAAGATAAGTGCTATGTTTTGAGCAACAGCTCTGTCATGTCCTAGCAGCGTGGTTTTGGGTAAGTCACTTACCTTCCCTGCATGTGAATTTATTCTGCTGGAAAAATGGATAATAATTCCTGCTCTGCTTACCTTTTTCGCAGTGTTGTTAGGAACACCAAAGGAGAGGATATACATGGAACGTTGTTTCATAGACTATACATTTCCTGAAACAGTCAGAAAAAAATTTCTGTGTTTGTTATTTAGTTATTTATTTCCAGATTTGGCAATGGATTCTTTCTGTTGTTGTTTTTTATTTCCACTTTAAGTTTTTTTTTTTTTTACTGAAGTAGAGTCGATTTACAATGTTGTGTTAGTTTCAGGTATACAGCACAGTGATTCAGTTATACAGATATATATTTTTCAGATTCTTTTCCCATATAGGTTATTACAAAATATTAAGTGTAGTTCCCTGTGCTATACAATGGATCCTTGCTGGTTATCTATTTTATATATAGTCACGTGTATCTGTTAGTCCTAACATCCCAATTTATCCCTCCCCACCCCTTTCCCCTTTGGTAACCGTAAGTTTGTTTTCTATGCCTGTGGAGTCTATTTCTGTAAAACCAAACCAAACCAAACCAAACCAAAACATAATACCACCATGGGGCTACTTATTTTTTTCTCACTAAGATTGAGAATGTTTCTCTCCATGGGATTCCAAAATAACGTCAGCTTCCTATTTTAGCTCTGAATTTCTACCTGCCATAACGTCTCTCTGTGAAGAAGCCAGGTTCCTCTTTGTGTGGATTCCTTGGTTTCTTCTCTGCCCACCCTGCTATCCTGAGACCTGGGAACCTGAGCCAGGCAGGAGAGAGCAAGAGACTCATCCAGAAATGCTGGTGTTGGGGAAAGATCCCGACCTCCGGATAATGAAGTGTGGATTGTTGGCAAACTTCTTAAGATAATAACGGTGGCAGGAAAAATAATGTTCAGTTAAAAAACTGCCAGTGGTTTCTTCAGGGAGAGAATTGTCTTTTGTTCAGCTGAATACCTTGATGGCTTTTTTGAGTATGAAAGGTGAGCTCGCCCCAGGACATGCCTCAGATGAGCTAGACTGAAGGTGGTTTTCAACCTTGGCTGCACAGATAGAGCTTTGGAAAATGATGCGTGCATGTACCCAGCTCCAGAGTCTCTGATGTAATTGGTCTGGGGTAGGGTCTGGGCAACGCTATTTTTAAAAGACTCCCCAGGAGATTCTATTGTGCAGCCAGGATTGAGATTCCCCAGCGCCCGACCCAAACAAGAAGCGGGCAGGGAGAACAGTGATAGAATTGGGGGGCTGGTAGTTTGGTGGGAGATGAGAGGGAAAGGGGAGTTGATCTGGATGGTGGTGGGCGGGTGCTGTCTGTGCAGAGATGACCAGTGAGGTGTTACTGGTGCCCAGAGGAGCCAGGGACTGTTAGCAAAGGAATCACCGGCATTTAATTTTAGGTTGTTTGCTGTGCTACACTGTAACACCACCCTAGAGTTTCAAATCCTCAGTGAAAGTCTCTACGTGCCCAATCTCGTGGCAGAAGTGCTGGAACCTAGGCTGGCCCCAGTGATGGACAAAGAAAGTCCAACACCTGCAGAAGATGAAAATGGGAGCCAGGATTGAAAATTCAGCAAGGGTAGGAAATTGGAGCTAGAGGGAGAACAAACGAAACCCCACCCCCCTCTGGGATATTGGGAGGGATGTTTGGTTTCCTACCGTTTGCGGAATAGGGCTTCAAGGTAATTTTATTTAAATCTCAGTGGATAGTGCCTCAGCTGCTGGAGGACACGAAGACTTACAAACAGCTGAGACTTGAGCCAGAGAATAATAAATAATTCACCACCTTCCCTCTTTCCACCTCACACGCTCCACGTGTGGAATATTTTATAGCTATCACAGTTCATTCACATTCATCTCTCTCTGAGCCTTCCAACAGGCCTGGGAGACGGGGAAGGAAGGAATCACAGCTGATTGCTGAGGAAGAGGGTCCTCAGCAGCTGCAGCTTGTGTGCAGTGGTGGGGCTTGAAGCATCACTAGCTTTGAACCATCACTTCTGGTCCTAACTGGGTGCTCAGGCCACCATTCCAGGCGAGTTGGTCTTCCAACTGCTTCGGAACTGGACGGAGATCTTCTGACTTAATGTTTTTTTTTAAAAAAAAAACAACAAAAACAACACGAGTTCCAGATCCCGGGTGTTTAATCTCTTCCCTCTCCCCTATTTTTTTCTGTCTCTTGTCTTTCTTCTCTCTCCTTTCCCCCTTGTCCATACCTCTTCTTGTCCCCGTGTCCTCATCTGCATCCATCCACCACTTACCATTTCCAGGCAATGCTCTCATTTGCAGATTTCCCCCTAGATTAGCATAGTCAGGCATGAATTCCACGAAAGAGTGTTTTTGAACCCTTCTTTATTATTTGGTCTTCTCTTGTTCTTTATCTAATTCCAGGATTAGTCAAATGTCTTTACCGGCATGTATTGCTGAATCACCCAGTTTCTAATCGGGAAACAGTCGCCCTGCTTCTGGGAGGAACTTCACAAACTTCCACGAGTTGTTGATGTAACACTAGCTCTCGGAAGATGGAGAGGACTCAATATATTAACAGGCTTCAGCCAACCTTTGATCTAGATTTAGACGAGAGGAATGGTGACCTGTTTCTCCCACATGGAAGCAAAGAGCCGAGTGTATTTTATGCCCAGGTGTTTGCCATATAGCTTGATACAAAACCATGTCCTGGAAAACTATAAGCCAATCTAATTTATAGAAATAAACTGAGTGAGAATCATTATTTTTTATTGGTACCACTTAATGTGAAGAAAACGCACATTTTCCAAAAATATGGAAAAAACGTTCCATTTGCCTTATTGGGTCCAAATGTTAGGTTTAAATTATTTTACTATGCAAACTTTCTTTCATATCTTGGCAGTAGTGATTTCCATTTTTATTCCTTTGGTATCCATAATCTTATGAGAATCAAAAACACATGCTTTGAGATCACTGGACAGCTCCTCCTCCAACATTTTAAAAATGCACAAGGAAGGTTATTGAGCTGGTAGCAAAAATAACAGGAACGCTACGGGAGAAGATTATGAGGACATCTAGGCAGAGTGGGAAAGAGGTTCAAAAGGTGCATTCTGGTTTCTATGCTTTTGATTTGCAAGTCATTAAGCTGGAAGAGCCCCTGCCTCCTGCTGACTGCCACTAGGAATGCATTTTTTTCCCTTCTCTAATAGAGGATGCTTATTCCATGACTCCAGGTTTGCAGTACTGGAGGAGGATGGGGATCTGGATTTTCCAGTGCTTCTAGAGAGGGGAAGCTTAGAGGAGTGGGCTAAGAGTCGATGGACTTCTGGCCTCCCTTTGTCTGCAGGGGTGGGTGCATTTCGCAGGGAGGGAGAAGCATCATGCAAGTTTCAGTCCCAGGAATTACAGACGGACAGAGAGAAGTCAGTGAAGAGGTGAGTGCTTTGTCTTCTCTCTTGAGAAAATAATTACTAGGGAAAAAAAATCGAGGACGGCCAGACATTAAAACATGAGGAAAGGAAGGCGCGAAGGGTGTGAAAGAAGAAGGAGAAGTGCAGATGGGAAGCCCAGTGTCCTTTAGGGGTAAGAGGTCAAGGGCTCAGGTCAGAGTCCAGACCTTGCATCAGCAGGTTACATGATGCTTAACAGGTGCTCAGTCAGCCAGGACTCTAATGTTTCCAGAAATACACCGGGCCGTGCCAACCTCTGCCTCCTAATACATATTTTCCATGCTTGTTTTCTCTGGGGCATAAGCCTTGCTCAGCATACACAGCTGTATACCCCGCTTTCCTCTGTCCTTCAATTTGAGATTAGTGAACAAGTGTTTTAATCCACAGGTAATTCTTGTATTTCTGCAGCCCCTTTTGTCCTCAACAAAGATGTTATGCGGAATGCCCTTTCTCCCCAGTCCATCTGGAAAACTCACTCTTCTTTCAAAATTGGCACAAGCATCTTATTCTCTATGAAACTCTACCTGATCTCCCCAAGCTAAGCTGTTTCGTCTCTCTTTTGAGGTCCCCTCTACCTTGTGGGTACATAACAACTATTGCCCTTATTTCTCTGTATCGCGCTTTTGTTCTCTACAGGTCTGAGAGCTCTTCTACAGCTAAACTCCTTGAGGGCAGAAACTGCCTTAATTACGCTGACTCTTCCTACATTTTAGTACCCAGCACGTAAGAGGTGTTTAGCAAATGTCCTGAATGAACGAATGGATGGCATTCATTCATCTAAGTCCTAATTGGTTGCAAGGATGAATGAAAAAATGTACTTCACCCACAAATATGCAAATGTAATTGAAGTAGCAGAATTATTCAAAAGATTTTTTCATATTATCCTATTAATTAATTTTTGTATCCCGGGAGTAAAAGGGAGAGCTGACAATTGTATGGTTAATAACCAAGTGGAATAATAAAGACCCCGTATACTAGAACTCCCTGACCTGTGTGCTACACCTCCCTGGACTTTCTGACGTTGACCATGGATGTTGATCAGATATGCCGAATGACTGTTGCATGACTCTCAGCTCATTTACCTCTGGAAATCAATACTGACTCTTTGCCAAACAAGACTTTAAAAATGAGGGGAGGCATTGGGGGTACAGTGTCTCCTTAGTTTGGGCGGGGAAGGCTTTTGATGACCGTAATTCAGGAAGCAGGTTTATGTCCATCTGTGGAGACTGGAGGGATCTACAAGTCCCACCAGGAACTCACATCTCAGGACCTCAGTCTTCTCCGAGGAAGCTCACTTCGAAGTTCCCAATAGCTGTCTCCTTGTTCCCCAGACTTGCCTCTGCAATTAGTCTCTCACTCTTCTATGAGTGGTTCCTTCTGTAGGTCCAAGTCCTGCTTAAAACTCTCTTCCTTAGGAGATATCTAAGGATTAAAGACAAGAGTGGCCTTGTGCTTGGTAGGCATGGGTGGAACACGTTAGTAATCAACCAGACTAAAGGAGTGGAAAACGCAGAGGGCTGGGAGCTAAGGGGATTCAGTGGTTGTCCTGGCCCCACCCATTTCCCCATCTTTAGCCCCACCCATTTTCCTAGCATTAGCCTCTGGCACGTTGCTTAACTTCTGAGTCTCACTTTTCTGCTTGCAATATGGGAGTAAAAATAGCATTTTGCTTGTATCTTAGAATTGTTATGAAGATTAAATGAAACAAAGACTGTCTTCTTATAATACCTAACATACCTTGTCTGTTTCCCTTCTCATTGTATTCATAGGGTCTTGCTGAGGGCCTGAGACGTAGGAAGGGGCTCAGATACTTGGAGAAGTTGATGGCCCTTTGAGAGACTGAAGAGCATCATGGTATATATGACTCCAGTACCAACTGGCTTAGTTCAAATCTCAGCTCCATCTCCTCCTAGCTGTGTAGACCTTGAGTAAGTTACTTAAACTGCCTGTGACCCAGTAACCCTTTCTGAGGACAATAAGAGCCTCTTTTCCTCTCAGGACGGTGGTGAGGTTTAAAAGAGGTCATGCACTTAAAGCTCTCAGTGCAGTTCCTGAAACGTATAACCTTACAATAAACATGAGCTACTGTTATCCCACCTTCAAGGGGCCACCGATGACCCATTGATATAGAATAATATTCACGTGTGAGAATACCTTGGGTAACTTTTATTTACACTATTCAGATCTCTTTGCCAGGACATCACAGCTTATAGGTAACTTGGTCAATGGACTGCAAAACATATACTGCTGGTCCCTCTTACACAAGTCTTATACAGATCTCTTTCTTACCTAAGAAATCAAGGGATATATTTGATTTTGTTTTGATTTTGTTTTTATATTTTGATTTTGGAAAAGCTCATGTTTGCTTTTCCTTTGATTCTCCTAAGGCTACATTCTTTTTTGTAAACTTTTCATTCTGGACTAATTTTAGATTTACAGAAAAGTTACCAAGATAGTATAGAGCATTCTTGTTTACCCTTCCCCAGTCTCCCCTAATGATAACATCTTATATAACTATGGCACATTTGTCAAAACTAAGAAATTAACGTTATACATTACTGTTGACTAAACAACAGATTTTATTTTGGATTTCACCAGTTTTCCCACTTACATCCTTTTTCTCTTCCAGGATTCCATACTGGATCCCACAGGATCCCAGACTGGATCCCACAGGACCATCTCTTTAGTCTCATCCCATCTGTGACAGTTTCTCAGTCTTTCTTTGTCTTCCATGACCCTGAAAGTTTTGAGGAGTCCTGGCTAAGCACTTTGTAGGCTGTTCCTCACCTTAGATTTGTCTGATGTTTTTCTCACGATTAGATTAGGGTTTTGGGAAGAGCACCACAGAAGTAAAGTGCTGAGCCCACACTGAATGAGAAATCTGTCTTTTCTGGCTTTCACTTCTCTTCAATTTCTCTTCCCCTCTTTTCTACTTATCCCCCTCACCCCCCATGGACTTACAGTCTAAGGAAACCAAAGGGTGAGAAATGAATTGGGCTCTGGAGGGAAATTAGAATCTGGAAGTGAATAAAGCCTTTTGCTTGCTTGAGTCTCCATCAGACTTGACATGTCAGAACCCACCATGAGGATATGGCCCCCCTTACTCCACCCACTCCCCCAATTTGCAGGAATTTGGGAGAGGCTTTGTACTCACACATGGCATAAATTGAAGGTTCCTGCGGTTTTAGCTTCATTTCAAGGTGCGGGTGCTAACATTTCATGACACTCCCTGTGGGTTGTCTGCTCCATGCCTCACAATGTGCAGGCCTCCACCTCTGCACACGCAGATCGCACCCTTTCTTTAGGACCCAGTTCACTTGCCACCTCTGTCTCTCCTCAGTCGGGCTGGAGTCCAAGGTGGGAATCCGGGCAGATGTACAGACACAGAGGAAGGCACATGCGGTGAGGGAGTCCAGAAAAAGGTTCGACACCTGGGCTAACAGAGAGGGCTCTGGGTGGATGTCCTCACACTTCATTTCTGGTCTCCACCACCAGCAGGATTGTGTTGATGCTTGACAAACCTCAACCCCACTCTCAGGTCGCAACCACGTGCCCACTGTTGCCCCCACCGCCCTCATGAGAGGCTCTAAAGTCATGAAGGAAGATAAGAGACAGCGAACTTGACTTTGTGCACTAAATCTTTGAAACAGAAGAACTTTCAGGTTGGGATTTTCATGTTTAAAATTTAGGACAGCAAGAGGACTTGGTTTCCAGTCCTAGATCTGCCTCTCCTGAAATCTGCATTTCCACCACTCACCAGATTGTGGTTGAATGGGGGTCACCACATCAGGACCATGGCAGCTATTTCATGCATGCATCTCATTTTCATCCAATTATGTGCTTCCTTTTGTATAGTTAAAAGTTCGGCAAAATTATACTTTGCACGCATATTATTTATTATACGGTGAATGCAACTGTAAAAACTCTATATATGTATATTTGCTATTCGAAATTTTTGTAAACCAACGACTTTATATACCGTAGAATACTTATGGGCAGTTTAAGGGATGTTCAAGAGTAATTTTGGCTATACCTTATTGTCCCCTTGGGGTCCAACTTTAGATCCTAACGTCTGAATAAGTTACAAATCCCCCGCCATACAAATTTCACTGGCTTTTGCTCTTATAACCTAGGACCCCTTTCACTTCCCCAGGTATTTCTGGGAGATCCCAGGGAAGTCACACATGAACTCATGAATGGCGCTCTCATGGCCTATGAACGAAGAACCTTCTGCGGCAGTGAGGGGCTGCGGAGGGAGGGGCGAGGAAGGATGAGGATGGGGGAACTATACCTGCAGTCACTAAGAGGCCATGGACGTCGATGCAAAGGCGGCCGCCCCCGGCTCTACCACAGCTACAAACGCTCGCAGCGCTCCCTCCTACGGCGCACCTCCCTCTGCGCACCTCCCACGGCGCATCTCCCTCTGCGCACCTCTCACGGCACATCTCCCTCTGCGCACCTTCCACGGCGCATGTTCTTGTTGTACCTCCCACTGCGCATCTCCTACTGCGCATCTCCCGTGGGCTCCTGCTGGAGCTCGTGTTCCCCAAGAGCCCAAGTTTGTGCAGACGGCACCTCTAGCTTCAGCCCGTGGACCTTCCCTACATAGGGCTCTTACCTGAATCTGTGAGGCAGACTAGAGCGTCAGTCTCTGAGACGGACGCCATCTCTCCGCCATTCTAAGACACCCTCACCCCTCACAAGAGCAGATGGCCTCTGCAAGCTGCTTGAGAGAAAAAGGAAGGAAACACCCGGAATCGGAAAGTCACCCAGCCTCCAGTAACTACCATCACCCCAAAACAGAAGTCCTTCACGGCTGGGGCTTCTGCAGTTCTCAGGCCTCAGGTTTGACTGCCTGCCTCCCAGCTCCAGGCTTCTCCAACCTCGCTTTCCCACCCCTGGCGATGCTGGTAAGGAGAAACTTTCGAAACAGATGACCCGGAGTGCGTTGCCTGAGAATTGCTAAATCATTTAACCGTAATACAAAAGGTTTTTGGAGGAAAACAGTATTATGGAAATAATATAAGGCTAGTGCTTAAAACTCGGATTAAAAATACCTCGGCTAATGGTTATTAACCTTCTGAAATTTAATTTAAATTTTTAAAATTTTGAAGTGAGTTAAAAGAAGGGGGAAATCCACAAAGAGCTGGCAAATTTCAGTCTGAATATTTAATTTTCACCCGATTTAGGCCAAGACGCTCTGCAATTTGTAGGTTTGTGAAGGTTAAAATTCCTCAGACCACATGTTTTCTTGAGTTGCAAAATCATGACTGGGGGCTTACTAAGGACATCTTCAGCAGCAAATATTTGTTGGGGGAAAAGCCTGTTTTAAACATAAGACAGAAAGCGAAACTGATATTCTTCATGCATTTCTTTGCGTTACAGCCTGGTCTGGCGTTCATTTAAACCAAATATCGTTCCTGCTCCGCCTCCTCTGTGGCAGGACAAATCAGAAAGGGCCCAGGGCTAATCCATAAACTGCGAGCATTCGAAGCTGCTTGATGTGGATTCAGGCAGAACAGACTGGAGAACATCCCCAATTATGTGTTCTGTGTTCAAAGAAACCACAATTTCTCCGCCCCCCCCCCCCCCGCCATCATTTCACCAAAGGCAGCATGCTATGATGATAGCAGGAGTACGGGCTTGGGGAAATCAGTGTCTGAGGTTCAAGTCTTGGCCCCTTTGTATGCTAACTGTGAGGTCCTGGGTAAGTTACTTGGTTTTCCAAGTTTCGGTTTGATCATTTGTAAAGTAGGGCAAATTATTCCCACCTTTCAAAGTCATTATGAATATTACAATAGTTCCCGGTGGGAAAACCTCTAGTATAGCTGCTGGAATATGGAAGGTATTTAATAGGCATCATTTGATTTCTGCACCATAGAATTCTGCTCTTTTGTTATTTCTGTAGTTGGGCTGTAAAGAAACAGAAGGATCTTCTGGAGCTTATGATGGAAAATGAGCCTTTGTCCATTCTACTGGCTTATTCCCACTGATTATGACCGAAGGGCGCTGGTAAATGTTACGGCACTAGGGGCCGTGTTACCTTTGGTCCTGCTGATCAGAGCAGGGAGGGAAAAATGATTTGAGTTACAGTCTGGTCTGGCAGAGTGCAAGGAGCACCGTACTTTAAGTCCGTGAAGGTTTCATCCCATCCTCAGAGATTTTTCTTTCAGTGCTTCGCTTTGTGGGGTCTCTGCCTTCTATGGACCATCGTTCTGAGCTTGACGCTCCACACTACTTGCTCTTAAATCTGGCTCCAGTTAAGGGACTCAGTGATCAGACTTCGGCTTAATTTATTCCACCTCTGCTGACTTGAGTGACTCTCTGACCTCACTGAGATGCCCAGTCCATCGACCCTCATACTTTCTCACTACTCCCCGCTTCCCCATGGCTTCAGTTCCCTCCTGACCAAGCTCTGGTTCCTCATCAGCACCGTCTCCACTCCCTCACAAAGTTCTTACCTACCCTTAGCCATTTTTCCTCCATATCATACTTGCCCAGAAACCCCCAACCTGGTTAGACCCAGCTATCCACTTACACTGAGTCATACCTGAGCATCTGGACGCTGCTGGAGAAAAAAAAAATCACATCATAACTGTGCTGGTTGGATTCTCTTTAAATTAATGACCACAGACCTCAAATTTCATACCTTCTCTTACCCCTAAAAATCTCCAAAAGACACTCTCTTTCAGCTGATGAACTGACTTTGTATCATATAGAAAAAAATGGTTGTGTTCCTATTCCTATACAAAGCCAAACCCTTCTGCTGTGCTCTGGAGAAGCTACAGTGTAGCTGGGTAAGTGACATGTTATCTTCAGTAAGAGATGGATTAAAATAGAGTCCCATTCTACATTTAAGCCCAAATCAGCATAGTTCTAACCCTCACCCCCTTCCCAGAGTTTGTTAATCAGGGACTAAATCCCCTCAAATCATGTCAGTTTTTCTCAGCAACAATCTCCAGTGACGTCTGCAAGTTCTTTTCTTCTGTCCTTTGTCTGTTGCTTTCAGAACCACCTGAAGGTGGCTCATGGCTCCCAGCACTGATGCCGACCATTGTGAGGACACCACTGTCTGTTTCAGAGATGACCTTGCTGCAGTCTCTTAAATTCACTAATCTCTGGACGTTAAAGCTCTTCTGATTCTCTGCAAAAGTGGGAAGAACGTTCTCTGTATCTCTGAACTCTGGTGGTATAAATTGTTGTCCATCCTGCCTACTTCTGGATCAGTCCTAATTGCTACTTACTCGCAGTTGCCCTCCCCTTAAAGTTCTCAGAGCTTTTATTCCTTCTTCCAGAAAAGAGCAAACATGGGATTAATTAGTGTTTTGGTAATGTTTTGTGAAAACAGAAAATCAGAGGGCATTTTGCCAGATATAATATCTACTCCCCCAGTGATGGATGATAGAAGTCTGCTGAACCTGGGTACAATTTAGATGGTTTCTCTCTGTCTCATCCTTGTGGGGGTGTCGTGTATTAGAAGCACAGCCCCTGACACCCCCAGTGCTCTCACCCAGGGGCTCTGCTCCTCATTTGTTTAATTAAAAGGGTTGGACTAGAGGATTTTTAAGGGTACTTCTAGCTCTGGAATTTTAATTTCAAGAAACATCTTGAATGATACCATGCATAAAAATCTCTTTAAACTGTTTTAAGGTCCCTGAATGGAAAATCCCCAGGAAACAAGCCAGAAGTCCCTGAATTTGAGTCTTCAACAGCCCATCAATTTCCTGGTACAAAAGCCAGTCTATGAAATAATCACAGCATCTATCTTCTGATGTATCACAGCTGATTAAGTCACTACAGAGGCAGGGGGCAACACTTTCGCATGTGTTCCCGTGCACGTCAGGGGGAAATGGAACAATTCAAGGCTAGGGTGGCGCTGGTGGGTGGTCCCTCTCTCGAATAGTGGTAAGAAAGCAAACCTCCGTGTGGATTCTAATTGTAGACACCAAGTGTGTGACCTTGGGCATATCTCTCTGAGCCTTGGTTTCCTCCTCTGTAAAATGAGTATAAAAATAATTCCCATCTCTGATTGTTTTGAGGATTGAATATGTAAAGTTCTTAGCACATGACAGCACTTAACATGCTATCAACAATATTACTTATTATTTATTATTATTACCATTGAGTATCGAGATGAGAATTAAAGGAGGGTTCCTTCAAGGCTGATGATAGGTTCTGGCGCCCAGGGGCCTTTCTTGACGCTCCTGATGTCAGGTATGGAGACAGCCACTTCAGCTTGCTAAGCTTAGCCCTAGTTTTCAGCTTCACATCGTGCCTCCTCTAGACCCTCATGGCTTCTCTGCCTCAGAATCAAACTCCAAGAAGACCTCATCTCTGCAATTTCTGGCGCTGGGCTAAGGGGAAACCAAAGCTGCTGGCTCTGGCTCCCTGGGAAAGGCTGTGCAGAATACACACTCCCCTCGCACCACAGCGCACGAGCTTTTCTCTTCCCCTCAGGACAGCAGAAGGGGCTTCTTTCATGAACTTAAACCCCAGCTTAATTTGAAAAGGTCTCCACTTTCTTTTCCCAGGTCCTGGTTCCCCATGTCTTTTGGCAGCTTGAACCATTGAAGAACTTAGCCAGTGTCCCAGCAATTGTGCTGGCTCTTAAACTTTTGTGTTCTGACAGAATCATGTCAATCCTGAAGACTCTGAGCTGCTAATCTCCTGTCCATGGCGTTCTTGGCCTTCTGACTGAGAATTAGCCTAGTGATTTTGTAGAATTAGAAGGAGAACTGGACTTGACCTTGGGAGATCTGGGTTCAGATCTCAGCTCTGCCCTTCAGTAGTAACCACGTGACCTTGGGCAGAGAGATTTACCTTCCTGACCCTTAGTTTCTGATTTGTGAAATGAGGATGATAATAGTATCTAGGAGGAGGTAGATCTCCATCTGTTGGCAAAAATACCCTGACATACCTTTAAGTAAAAAGGAAGGCTCTACAGTGTTGTGTCTAGTATGATTACATTTTTGGAAAAGGAAAGTCCATATGCACAGAAAAGAGGCTGAAAAGGATAGTCACAAAATGTATGGAGTTGTCTCTGGGTAATAAAATGGCAACTGATTTGTAATTATTTTCTTTGAGTATTATTGTTTTTGTAATCAGAAATTAAAATACAAGAGCAAAATGAAAGGTATTTCCTTTTTTAAAAAAACAATGCACTTTCCTCAGGGTTTTGGCAGTTTAGTAGGAGAGGAACAAATCTCTGTAAGGCACTCGGGCAAGGGCTGGGTGAATAGCTCTAGCTGGGCTACTGGGGGTCAGACTTCCTCGAATCACTGAAAGCTGAGTGGTGAGGAAGCCTGCAAGGAAATGAAACTTCAGTTCTTAAGATGACAGAAAAAAACCAGACATACTTGATAATTTCAGGCAGGTATTTTGGTGCCTCACCAGCATCATTTGTTCAGCATTCCAAAATGGTAGTGGCCAAACCAATAAATTATCTTTAAACATCTCTAATGTGCTGGGGTCTTATGAAAATTTTGCCCTAGTCCCTATTTGTTTATGTTTTCTTTTTAAATAAAATAATAGGAATCTTTTTTAACATTAGAATTAAGAATTTGGCAAATATTAAATGTATCCCCCAAAGAGCAGTATTCATATACATGTTGTGTAGATAATACCCCCTTACACATATATTTATATATTCATAGATATATGTATAATTAATTTTCTTCTTTGTCTGTTGGTGTAAATATTAAAAGTGTAGCATAAGAGAGAAAACATTCAGATTCACTTGAACCAGCAGTCCTGAGTTTGGACACAGGCAAGAAGACAAAAACACGCTCTCCAGAAAGTAGTTTCCTTGGAGCTTGAGAACAACCGCCGGGCAAGCCCCTCATGATCTGATGCTGGGAGTTCCCAGTGCGAAGGGAGGGGCCGTCTGGTGACACGGAGCAGCTGGCCTGGCCAGTGGTGGTGGAGGCAATCGACCCCAAGTACACTGGCCATCGAAGTCTCAGCTTCTCTTTGTTTTGTCAATTTTAGATATAAATGGTTACATAATGTTCTAGGAGAAGGCACATCCAGGGGAGCTCAAGAAAGATCAAAGCAGCCTGCATGGGGGAGGCACCAAGCAGATTTGGGGTCTTCTGTGAAGGGCCAAATCAACCATGCAGGTTTCTCTCTGGTCCCTTCTCCCTGCACTCAACTCAAAGCCAGTCTGAGCTACTGAATATATATGTGTTCTTAAGTCTTTGTGCCTGGAACGTGTTACAACTTTTCCATTTAATGTGTTGCTTTGCACTCTTCTGGCAAACAGTTTCATCATTGATAACTCTTATTCTCGCTTGACTGCTGCTTGTGTTTCAAAATTTCTTGCATTTTTAAAAATGGCAGTTATTTGTTTGCTTACCTCTTTGAATATTCTAAACACAATTATAGTGTTTATAGTATAGTCTTCTAAAAGACTATATTCCATGGGATTAATTTCATCTGGTATGAATTCCTGCTCTGATATTATTGGCTGTCTTTGGAGCGTTAAGTTTCTTCCTGGGTTTTGGAATTGGGATTTGCAGTCTCACTTTGTGTGTGATGTTTTTATTATTTTCTCTCTATCTCTCTCTCTCTCTCTCTCTCTCTCTCTCTCTCTCATTCTGTGCTCACCCAGGAGGTTTCCCTCAGTTGTCCCCAGTCTAGAATCAGATATAATGGGAGTTCAGGGTTTCTGCTCCAGGGTGGCGTGGGGACGTTCCATACCCAGTCACCAGGCCAGTGGGCAGTTTGGTTCTGTTTCTAGTGATTGAGGCATTGTCTTCCTTCTTTAGCAATCCTGGATCTTGGTCCTATGAAACGGTAGTCCCAGGGAGTTGGGGAGAAACAGGTTTAACTCTGTGTGAGGATGGTGTGGAATCTTACCCCTGTCCTGCCTTTAAGCAGAGACCCCGCCTATAACCCCTGTCCTGACATCTCTGCTTCCACAAGCCTGAAGCTCAGCCAGCTTGTCCCTGGATGTTTCTGTTCCCCTTCTAGTCCATCATGAATGTGTCTTGGTTTCCATAGTGACTCTGCCTTTTTGTTCCCCATTTTGCATTTTCCCTGTATTGTGAACAGAGAGGGTATGTAGGCTTTGAAGTAACTGCCACTTTGACTGAATGGGTCTCTTCCCCTTTGAGTTACTGAATGTTTTCATATGTCTGGAAATTATTCTCAGGTAGGGGTCATGTTCCACTCAGTCTGACAGAAAGACATTATTGAAGTTTCTCCTTGTCTGCTGAGAGTTCCAATGATTAGTGTGAGAGAGGACTGAAGACTCAGAGATGTGGCCATCCGTGTGGGAATTTCACTTCTGCTCAGGAGCAGATTGAGAGCCTGCTGTCTTGGAAGTCTAGAGCTGGCCGCTTTAGCAAATCCCTCTCCAGCTGGTCAGCGTGTCCTGGGTCCAGCTCCTGCTGTACGTAGCAGGCTGTAGGGGCAGCCTGAGCGGCCAGAGCCTGAGGAGTCCTCCTGCTCCCCAGCTGTTGGGTTGCTTTTTTGCATCTCTAGTCCTTGCTCTGGTCAAGGGGACTTTGGGGGGTCTGGAGGCAGGGAGGGGGCAGAGGCAGTGTGATGGCCCGCCTGCTCCATTGCAGGACTTTGCACCCAGGTGGTGGTTGGTGGCAGATAGGAAGGCACTTCTCTGATGCCCTGACTCTGCTCTTGCCTGCACAGCAACCTGCACAAATGCCTGAAGGATTCAGGTCAATGTGTGGCACCCATCTCTAGTGTAGGCCTTCCTCATAATGCTGGTTTCGTCATTTCAGAAGGCAGTTGGGTGAAGGAGGAATTCAGCTGCATGGCATCTTGGAAGTACTCTTGATATTATGTCTTAAATGTCTCAGCATGCCTTACAGGACCTAGAACAGGGCAGGGAGCAATAGCTATTTAGATCTTGTTTGACTGATTGAAAATCCAGATGATTTTCCCATTTGAAAACAAAAGGCTTAATTTCTCTTTGCAATAAATCGATGCAGGCACACAATGTGTGGCCAGTTCTGTGGTGCTTCTCTAAAGTGCCAGCCCGTTCTGTGGTGTCCTCTGTTTTTGTCGGGATCCTTCCAATTGCAAGTGACAGACACCCAGGAGAATTGATTGACTTCAGTGACTAGAGGATCCAGAGGTGAAACAGGCCACAGGTGCACCTGGATGTGGGACCAAGCCAGCCACCAGCGGCCTCTTCTCCATTCCCTGACTCTGCTTTCCTGCTAGGCTGGCTTCATTCCTTTCTGCTGTTGGAGACAGTAGAGCACAGTGGTTAAGAGCAAGCTCTGGAGGCTGACTGCTGTGTGACCTTGAACAAGTTAACTAACCTCTCTGGGCCTCAGTTTCATCGTCTAGAGAAATATCATGATAATAATGGGAATCCACTCATGAGTTGTTGAGAAGCTTACACTGGCGAGTGTGTGTTAACCTTCAGGGCAGTGCCTGGCCCACCGTAAGCACTGTGTGAGTCTTGCCCTTGATGTTGTTGTTTTCTATCTACAGATTGGGGAAAAGGACATGGCCTTAGATGGTTGTGGACTTACATCATCGCAGCCCAGAGGAAAGAAGTTTTCTTTTGTCAGCATCCACGTACACAGGTCTCTGGGGGAATCTCATTTTCTTTTCTTGGTTCACATGCCCAGAGCTTGGACCCATTGCCATGGCCAGGGTTGAGGGTTACTGTGATTGACAGGTCCACCATAATTACAGGGACTTGGGGACCAACAGCTCCCCAAAGAGGAGGGAGGCATTTTACTATTCACTCATCCATTTACTCATTGAATGTTGGTTACTTGTCTGTTAGGGGCCAGGTTCCGTTCTAGCCTTGGGGTTACAGCAGTGGCAAGAGAGAAGAGTTCTCTGCCTTCATGGAACTTACGTTCTGCTGATAGAACGAAGGGTCACGTGGTATACCAATGAATGAAAGGAAATATTGGATGTGATAAGTGCCGTGTTTAATATAAAATAAGGAGATGTCTGGGGGGGTGACTCAGGGCTGGTCAGGAAAGGCGTCTCTGACTAGGCCACCTTGAAGCTGAGACCTGCGTACCAGGAAGGAGCCACCATGTGTAGATCTGCATGCGTTCCAGGCACATAGAGTAAGCTAGTTCAGTGTCCCCAAGGCAGGGACGAGCTCTGGGTGTTTGAGAATGACAGAGGCAGAAAGAGTGGCTGGTGCTCGCTAAGGCGAGGGAGAGGGGTATGCAGCCAGGTGGAATGGAGAGACACAGCCAGGGAGAATTCACTGCTGCTCTTAAGAAACTGATGTTGTCCAAAGAGCTTTCTGGCTGCTGAGAAGGGAGGTAGGCGTGAAAGCAGGGGAGGAGTCGGGAGGCTGCCGCAGTGTCCAGGTGAGGGAGGGGCAGCTTGGCAGCCAGCAAGTGGGGATATGGGTCCAGATACGATTGGAAGCAGGGTAGGCAGGACTGGCAGGTGGATTGGACGTGGAGGAGGAATTCCAGGATGACGTCTGGGCTTCTGTTTTGAGCTGGGTGGACAGTGGTGTCCTTTAAAAAGAAGGTGAAGGGGCTTCCCTGGTGGCGCAGTGGTTGCGCGTCCGCCTGCCGATGCAGGGGACGCGGGTTCGTGCCCCGGTCCCGGAGGATCCCACGTGCCGC
>NC_041225.1:39659287-39678280 GCF_002837175.3 Physeter macrocephalus
GAGGCCACAACAGTGAGAGGCCCGCGTATGGCAAAAAAAAAAAAAAAAAGAAGGTGAAGATTGGAGAGGGGAAAGGGAAAGAAAATCTAGAGTTCTGTGTTCGATTTGCTGAGTTTACGGATTCTAGGCGATAACCAGGTGGAGAGAGCGAGTAGGCACTTAGAAATGTGCCTTGGGAATTTGGGGGAGAGGGCAGGGCTGGGAATGGAGTCATCAGCAGGTATATGATATTAAAACTGGGCAGGATGAGATCATCGTGGGAATGCGTGAAGATGGAGCCAGGGCAGAGCTGGGAAGGAGGAGGGAGGGAATGCAGGCAGACTTAAAGAATACTGTTCACCCCCTTTTCTGAGAAAGGTAAGGCATCTTTGGTGCAAAATTCTTTAAGGGAGGCTCAGTCAAAAAGAGAAGGGAAAGAATTCCTTTGGTCCTCCTGGCGGCTCACCTTCACTAGGTTACCTGAATGTTCCTGAAGCTGAACCACTCAGCTTTGAACAATCTTGCTTAATTTTCTCAGGCATTAATTTTATCGGTTAATTGATCTTTGCCCCAGCTCTTCTGGGGGATTTTATTTTTGTTAAGCTTGCCATGGTTTTGCATCTTTTAGGAGTTTTTCAAAATTTAGAAGCTCTGGATTTGCATACTGTTCTCACAGAGGGGTCCTTTGCAGGTCCTGCTTCGATGGGGGAGTTTGAGGGGTCAGGGAAGAGATTACTGGAACTCTGCACCCTCATTTCAACAACACAGTTGTACATTTTGCTGTTTTATACGGCAATCCGTGGGGGATTATGTTATGTTGAGTCATTTGAAGGTAGAATTCTGCAGCCACAGAAGCATGAGAGCTGCAGTGACAGAGCATCAGCTTGTTGAAGGCAGAGCCCCTGCTTTGCACCCAGCAGACTCTCAGTAAACTGTTGTTGAATGGAGTTGCAGCAGAAGTCTGAAGCCTTGAAGGGTAGCAGCCCTAACACAGAGGCTGTGTTCCACAGGGATGCAGATTCTCAGCCTCTAATTGTACATCAGAGGTGATTACTATGGCTGCAAAAACTTCCTATGCAGCATGGAAACAATTACATTAAAATGCAGTTGGAAATTCCAGTAATCTCCTTGGAGTAGACAAATAAACTTTGAAATCGTTTACAAATGATGCACCAAGTCTGTGGGGCATCTGCTCATCGTAGGAGGAAAATGGGTTTCTTCCACGAGGCTTTTCATGTGATGGCATTGCTGCTTTCTTATGATGAGGAAGGAAAATAGGAGGAGCTTGCTGGGCCTACCCCATATTGGACCTGGAGTCCAGGCATCGTGTGTGTGTGTGTGTGTGTGTGTGTGTGTGTGTGTGTGTGTGTGTGTGTGTGTGTGTGTGTGTGTGTGTGTGTGTGTGTGTATATGCTGAGAGCCGGTCTTCCTGTCCAGGGCCGGCCTCTCACTCCTTGGAAACTGTTCTGGTGTGAGATGGGGGTAGGCGTGCTGGCTACCACTCAGCTCCTGGGAGGATGTTTTCTCAGCTTTGCCTTTTCGAGTCTGGTGACAGGAGGCTGCCCTTTGACAGGCTTTGATGACAAGCCAAGAAGCTAGGAGAGCGTGTCCCAGACATACTCTCCTGGCGTGTCCTTATGCTTGGCCCCCAAGCCAAGAAGGAGGCGATTCAGAGTGGCCACATTGTATGTGAGAGACACATTCCTGAAGGCCTTGCCTAATTCAAATCTTACATAATTCAAGACTAATTTTCTTATAAATAACTCTTTGATAAATACAATTATTAGACTGTATAAAGTGGAGAGAATGCATTCTCGAAGTGTGTAAATTTCTACTTTTGGAGTCTGGGGCATATTATATGACATTCTTGGGCGGCCATGTCAGCAGAAAAATTTCCATTATCCTTGAATATATATGACTAACTTTTGCAAACTTAAAGGTGCAACTGCTTTAGTGCTGCTTTTACTTTTCTAGCATTCTCTGTGGTCATTGTCTTAGTGCTGCCTGCTAAATTAACAGTGGTGCTTGTCTGGTTTTCTTCATAGGTTGTTATCACATCTCATTTCTGTTCCAAGGTATTATTGCTGCTTATCACTTAATGAATGCTTGGATGATATTGTTCTAAGATATAAAAAAAGATTTTCAGTTATAATAATAGTAAACGTTGACGAACCCACACAAATTGTGAGTGCAAATACAACAGCATGATTTACGGGATATTGTTAAAAGATGGTGGGCTGTTCTGCTTAATAGCTAAAATGGTTCTAACATGTGATCTTAATGTGAAACATAGTTTATAATCCCTTCAGCCAGATAGCTTGGAAATGATGTGATCCCAGAGGAATTTTCAAAAACAGTTTGAGGACTCACATTGTTTCAAACTTTGTATACAAAGTTAATTTTTAAAATTTTGTGCTATTTCAAATTTGGAGGATTCAAATTCACAGAGCATTCATGCTAGTATCAGCTAGGATTCTTTTGGTTGTAGATTATGGAACAGCTAACTCAAAATCTCTTAAGTAAATGAGGGACTGTATTGTAAGGATACCAGTGTATCTCAGAGAAGCCTCGGGGCCCTGTACCTGGGCCTCAGGAACAGTTGGAACCTGGGCCTTCAAAGCTGTCAGTGCTTCTTCCCTCAATTTTTTCTTTTGTTTCTACAAAGCTGGCTACACCATTTGTGGGGTCCTGTGCAAACTGAAGTGTGGGTCACTTTGTTCAAAAAGCAGAAAAAAGATTTTCCTTATTTACATAGCCTTTTAAAAAAAAATAAATTCCACGAACATTTAATAATAAGCTCTGTGCCAGATTTCGTGCTAGGTAGCAGGGGGGTGGGGGGCGCGGGTGGTTACCACAGGGAGGAGACATGGGCCGTGTCTTACGTCTCATGTAGCTCACGGTCCAGTGAGGGTCTAGAAGAAGGTGTCATCCAATTTCAAGTTACAGACTGGAGCGATGAAGACATTCCTAGGCCCTGCTATCTTCAGCATTGGGAGTTGCCCATCCTACTTTGCTTTAAACCTTCCAGGTCAACCTTAATATGAGGATGTTGTTAATAGGTTGAATTCATTTCTCCTCTCAAGGATCTTAACTTTTCCAAAGAGGCTTACTGGTCAATCTGTGCATTCCTTTGCAGGAAATACCTGCTGTTTACCTACCACAGAAAAAGTAAGAATACTGCTTGCAAAGAACTGGGAGTAACAGCGCCCAGGGATGTCCATAGCCTTTCTTTAAACCTATTATGGGTTTTTTATTTGCTATTTAATTCTGCTGTCTCCAGGGCACGGGGATACTTGCAGGGCAAGTGCGAAGCGACCCTCATTTAGTGTGGGCATTGTGACTCAGTGTGCGAGATGTATGTACCCCTCCCAGCCTCCCTGCCTGGGGAGGAGGGTAACAGGGGGTCACTGACTAGGGACAGGAGAGGGGACAGCCCAGAATCCATTCAGGGAAGGCGGGGAGGTGGCAGGAGGCTCTGAGCCTCTGTTGCATGATCCATTGTCCCATCAGACTCCATTACTGTGTAAGTTTCCTAGAGGAGCTGTAACAAGTACCACATCTGTGTGGCTTAGACAACAGAATTTATTGTCTCACAGTTCTGGAGGCTGGATATCTGCAGGGTTAGTTGCTTTTGAGGGCTGCGGGGAAGAAGCTGTTCCACGCCCCTCCCTCAGCTCCTGGTGGTCTTAGACGGTCTTTGATTTGTAGAAGGTGATCTCCTTGTGCCTTCACCTCATCCTCTTTTTGTGTGTGTCTGTCTCTGTGTTCAAATTTCCTTTTTATAAGGACGCCAGACATGTTGGATTAAGTCCCACCTCATTCCAGTATGACCTCATCTTAATTTAACTAATTACATCTGCAACAGCCTTATTTCCAAATAAGGGCACATTCTGAGACGCTGGGAGTTAGGACATCAACATAGAAATTTTGGGGGGGGACAGAGCTCAACCCAGACCACTTAGAAAACCGAAACTCAAAGATACAACAATTAAAGAATTTCAAAATGGCCACTGCCCAGCATTAACCCCCAGGCGTGGGCTCCCCTTGGGATCTCGGGGCCCTGGGGGCTGCACAGAGCATTCACCCTGCGTGCCCAGCATGGCCCACGGGGCAGAAAATATGACGCTTTAGATTTAACTCCTTGGAGAGAGATGACTCTACCCTCTGACTCCTGGGTACATATGTTACAGGGCTTTATCTCTGAGCCTGCAGTTGGCACTAGGGCCCCCAGCAGAAACCCTCAGGCACTGTCGAGTCTGTGTTCCAAAGACAGCTGTCAGCAAGCAGTGAGACTGCTGCCCACCCGCCGTCCCCTCCCTGACCAGAGCTTACTAACAGCTGGCAAAACTATCTCCACTTCCATCACCAACACCGACCACCTGCCCTACCCCCAGACTTCATAAGCAGGGACACTGTCTTTGTGGGAATTGCGGTGCGATCCTGGCTGGTCTCTCCTAGCACCACAGAGGGCATCAACAACTAGTCTGGGTCAGCAGCAGATGAAGCCAGAACCCCTAGTCATGAGCCTGTAACCGCGGGCAGTTAACTATCCTGCTCCCTCCCCCAAGCCAGGCCGGGGAAGTGAGGGGAGGAGTTACCCCAGTGCCAGACTAGACTCCCCCTGCCGGGTGCAAGAGTGGGAGGAGGAGTGAAGGAGGAGTCCATCTCTACTCCTGGCTGACACAGAAGCTACCTGGTGTGTTGAGGGAGCAGCAGAGCAGAGAATGCAGGGACGGCTCTGATGGTGGCTCTGGAACAGGCAGGTTTCATTTAGAGCGACGCTGAGTGTACAGTGCCCGACACGATGGTGGACCTGTGATGACCAGATACCCCGTGGGACAGGAAGAGGAATTTGAAAAAAAAGCAGAATCCAGGGGAGACCGACAGGGCGGCTCGCTCCTTAGCTACGCTGGACGGGAGTTTGCATATACCGTGCTGTAGAATCCACTATAGGGTATAGAAATAGGATGATATCTCTATTTTTGTGTACATGTTTCTGCATAAGGTTAAAAGTTTAGCTCCTTGCGGGAATGACAGGTAAGGTATTGTCAGTGAGTCTTTTTGACATGTCCCCTCCTTCATATATGATGATATACAGTGATCTAAGATGGGTATGCTCTGCCTGACATGTTTTCTGCCTGAGTTTACTGAATATTACAAAAACAGTTGCTAAATCCTGTCCGGTTAACCTCTGTAATATCCCTAATATCTGTTCATTTTATCAGACACTTCAGGAAGCTCTCCCTGCTTCTGGCCTCTCCCCACGTTTCTCAGTCCTTCATTGGAAATGACTTTGCTAGAAAGAAAGCATTCTATTGAGTGAATTCTCATTAATGCTTGAACGACTGACAGGCCCATGATAATCCTGGAAGTTACTTGCATTTTAAAGTAAGGGTTAGTTAACCCATGACTTTTTAAATAGTGGTTTTTCAAACTGCTTAATAAATACACGTGCAAGATGTCAGATCTAAGGTGGAAATGGTTTGGGGCAGGGAGGAAACCTGTCACCAGGCTGACCCTGCCCGTCATTACTCAGTTAGGTCCCCGTTGCAGACTGCTTGGGCTCCTGCTAACTTGGTGAACTGGGCTAGTTACTCATCTATAAAAGAGGCTAATAATATAGAATTTCCCTATTTTGTTATTGTGAGGATTATATATGATAATCCCACATATTTATTTAGCAGAATATCCGGCACAGATTTGGTGTTCAGTAGATGCTCGCTATTGTCATCATCATTGTGTGCCTGCTTTTCAATACTTTGTCCCTTCCTCTGTTTTTAAAGATGTTACTTTTGTGTTTATTTGTTTACTTTTTCTTTGTGACTGGTGGCATGACAAAGGGAGGAGATCAGTGGTTGCATGTGTTTGCTCCTGGGATCTCCATTTAAAAAACTATTTAAATCAGTTTGTCTCTCTGTGTTGTAGCGTGCTGTCTTGACATCTGGTAGGGCATGTTCCCTATTTGTTCTTTTTCAGTACAGTCTTCACTGTTCTTGGCCCATTACTCTTTGATATAACTTTTAGACTCAGTTTGTTAAATTTCACACAAAAAGTTGGAATTTTGGTTGGAATGGCATTAAATCTATATATAAATTTGCAAGAAAATTGATATTTTTACCAAACTGAGCCCTCTAACACTAAGCATTTATTAAGGCATTGTTTACTATCTTCAGTGAAGTTTTTATAATTTCCTCCATAAAAGGGTTTTCATATCTTATGTTAGATTGATTCCTAAATATTTTCTATTTTTGATGGTGTAGTAAATGATATCTATTTTAAAATTTTATTTTAAAACTCTTCCTGGATTGTTTGGAAATATAATTGACCTTTAAATATTGATTTTGTATACAACAGCCTTGTTAAGTTAACTTATTAATTCTAATGGTTGTCTTTAACTTCTTTTGGGCTTTCTCCTTGGGAATCATACCACATTTGGATGATGACATTTTTGTTTCTGACTCTCAACTTTATATCTACTATTTCTTTTTCTTGCCTTACAGCACTGGCTATGATTTATAGGACATTAGTCAATTGAAGATGTGAGAATAGACATTCTTGATTTGCCTGGATTTTAAAGGGAAAGATGTCTCCGGTAGATTTTTTAAAATAGAAAGTCAAAGAAATTATCTTCTGTTATTAACTTGCCAACTTAATTGTATTATTATGGGTGGGTATTAAAGTCTATTAAATGCTTTTTATACATTTGTTGAAATATTGATCATTATATATTATATTTTATACATTGCTGGATTCAGTTTGTTAGTATATTAATTTTTCAGTAATATCCGTATTAAATTTTATAATTAAAGTCAGCCAGACCTTTTGAAATGATTGGGGGGTGTGTTCTCTTTTCTACTGTTCCCTGGAATATTTTATCTAAGACTACAATTCTTTGTTCCATAAATACTTGGTAGATCTTGTTTGTAAATCATCTGGGCCTGGTTTGATGGGTTATGTTTTGTGAGTGTATATGTAGTGTGAGGTATTTAAAATTCAGATTCCATTTATTTATCAGTTTTTGGACCATTAGAGTTTAGTTTTTTCTTAAGTCAATTTTGGCAAGCTGTGTTGTTTTAGGAATTTGTCTGTTTTCTCTGTTATCAAATTTATTGACATGAAGGTATTCATATGAATATATGCTGCATTTTTTTCTTTCCTACATGTTTACTCATGCCAGATCCCTTCATTTTTTGGAAGCATTCTTACCAGAAGTTTGTTGATTTCATTGAGCTTCTTAAAGAGCTAACTACTGGCTTTGTTTTATATTTTATTAATTTCTGTGTATAATCTTTATTATTTTCTTCCTCCTACTTTCTTTAGATTTATTCTGTCATTTTCTCTTAGTGTTTAAACTGAGTGGTTAGCTCATTAATATTCAGCCTTTTTTCTTTTCTTTTAAAGGCATTTTGGCCTAGAAGTTTTCCTATTAAAATAGAATTATCTTCATCTTACATGCTATATGTCCCACATGAGATGTTAGTTGCTTTTTAATCATGCAATTCTATATATATTCTAATTTTGTTTTTGACCCCTCAGTTAATTAGATACACATTTCTTAATTCCCAAACCTATGGGTGTTTCTAGTTATCTTTTTATTGAATTTTAAATTTTATTGCATTGTGATCTGAGCAGATCAGAGAATGTGATCTGTATGACACCAATACTGAGAAGTATATTGTGGTTTATTTTATGGCCAAATATGTGTCAATTTTCATAAGCGTTCCTTGTACATGTACTTAGAAATAATGTGTATTCCCTAGTACTTGGATTTAATGTTCTATAGTCATCTGTCAGATCAAATTTCTCATGGTATGTCCTTATGGAGGGCAATTTGGCATTATGTAACAAAATTACAAATGCATTTTCTCATTATTTCAGTATTTTCGGTTGCAGATATAAGGTAAATGCTGATATACTTTTCCAATTTCCATAACAAATTCTTTGTTATGCAAAGATACAATTGGTTTATTATAGTGCCTATTATAGCAAAAACAACTTAAGTGCCCATTAATAGGGGACTGTTCGTAGAAATTAGATTTCAGCTTTACAACTGGCTACTATGTAGCTATAAAAAAGAATCATCAGGAGAATTCCAATTAATAAATGTAGAAGGAATAAGGGAAAGATAACATATCCATTAGAACATCACAGTAATAGTTGCTGCAGGCAAGATACAGATCAGTGCTAACATTAGTGGATGAAACTTTAAGGAGAAACAGGATATTTCATAGCCTCAAATTATCTGTCTCAAAATATTTATTAACTACTGTGATGCTCACAAATCAAGACATGAGCATAGCCTAGATGAAAAAGTTTATGAAATTACAAAAGGACATGAAAGGAGGCTTGAGCAAATGGAAAGATCTACAAAATTACAAAGATGTCAGTTATTCATAAATAGGATCGCTATGTCTTCTTGGTGGATTGACCCCTTTATTATTATACACTGTCCTTTTCTGTCCCTGGCAATTATCTTTGCTCTGACATCTGCTTTTACCTGATGATAATATAGCCACTCCTGCTTTCTTTTGACTAGGATTTGTATGGTGTATCTTTTTCCATTGTTTTACTTTCAACTTACCTCTATCATTATATGTGAATTGAATTTATTTTAGATAGCACCTAGTTAGATTATATTCTTTTCAGCCACTCTGCTGATCTTTGTTAGTTGATGTATTTAGACCATTTACACTTAATGTGACTATATGTTAAGGCTTAAGTCTGACATTTTATATTTTTGATTTCTGTTTGTTCCTCTACATTTCATTTCTTTGTTTTCTTTTTTTTTTCAACTTCTTGTGGGTTAAACTTATTTTTAGAATTTTATTTTGATTTACCTATGGTGTGTGTGAGTATACCTTTTTGAATAAAATTTTTAGTGGTTGCTTATGGCATTAAGATATACGTAAATAACTTATCACAATTTACTAGTTTGAGTGAAGTATAGACACCTTATATCTTTTTAAGTCTCTTTACCCATGCCCACTAAAACTGCCTTAAATATTTCTTCTATATACTTTGAGAGCCACATCAAACAATGTTTAGATAACTTAAGAGAAGGAAAGTCTGTGGTGTTTACCCATACTTTTGCTCTTTCCATTGTTCTTATTGCCTTCCTTCCTGATGTTCTAAGATTACTTTTTAAAAATCATTTTCCTTCTGTTTAGAGAAATTCTCTTAATCATTCTTTTAGGATAGATCTGCTGGTAACAGACTTTCTTAGTTTTCCCTCACCTGAGAATGTCTTTATTTACCTTTTGTTTCTGAAAGAGAAATTTGCTGGCTGTAGAATTTGGGGTTGACAGTTCTTTTCTTTAAGCAGTTGAAAAATGTTTTTTACTTCCTTCTGGCCTTCCACTGTCATTTAAATTATTTTACCATATAGATAAGGTGTGCTTTTTTCTCATTGCTTTTGAAATATATTCTTTGTCTTTAATTTGAGAAGTTTCATTATAATGTGTCTTGGTGTGGATTTCTTTGGGTTTATCCTCTTTGGAGTCTCTCAAAATCTGGAATTTGGAAGTTTGCATCTTTTGCCAAATTTGGGAAATTTTCAGCTTTATTTCTTTGAGTATTTTTTTTTTTTTTTTTTTTGCAGTATGCAGGCCTCTCACCGCTGCGGCCTCTCCCGTCGTGGAGCACAGGCTCCGGACGCACAGGCTCAGCGGCCATGGCCCACGGGCCCAGCCGCTCTGTGACATGTGGGATCTTCCCGGACTGGGGCACAAACCCGCATCCCCTGCATCGGCAGGCGGACTCTCAACCACTGTGCCACCAGGGAAGCCCCTCTTTGAGTATTTTTTAACAAATCCTTTTTTCATTTCCTTCTGGGATTCTGAAAATACAAATATTAGACCTTTTGTTGTTGTCCACATGCCCCTGAGGTGCTGTTAATTTTTTTAGTCTACCTTCTCTGTGTTGTTCAGATTGGGTAATCTCTACTGTTCTAAGTTCACCGATTCTTCCCTCTGTTTTTTGCCATTCTGCTGTTGAGCCCATCCCATTGAGTTTTTATTTTGGCTCTCATATTCTTCAGTTCTAAAATATCCATTTGGTTCTACTTTATATGTTTTATTTCTTGGTGAGACTTAACTATTTTTTCATTTGTTACAAGTGTGCTCTTAATTACTCGTTGAAGTATTTTCATGATGGCTACTTTGAAATATTTTTCAGATACTTCCAACATCTGTGTCAACTTGGTTTTGGCATCTGTTGATTGTCTTTACTTACTCAAGTTGAGATTTTTCTGGTTTTAAGTATGCTGAATGATTTTTCATCTTGTCTTGGACGTTTTTGGTTTTATGTTATGAGGCTCTAGATTTTATTTAAGTCTATTTTAGAAAGGCTTGTTTGACATCACACTGCAAGGGGAGTGAGGGTCCCAGGTGATGTGGAAGTCCTAGTTGTCTACAATGTGTGGACACTGTGGAGCGGGGGTTGGAAGATGAGGAAAGGGCAGCTTGTTCCTCCTTGGGTAGGAGTAGAAATTCAGGTTGCTCACTAGGCCTCTGTTGATACCACCCTGGTTGGGAAGAAAGGGGTCCTTGTTTCTGCTCCCCATGGGACCTCTGTTGACCCCCACACTGGTGAGGAGTCCTTGTTCCCACAGGATGGTGATGAAAGTCCTGACTCTCCACTAGGCTGGATGGGAAGGGACACCTCGTTACCTTTTGTTGGGAGTAGAAGTTCAAGATTCTCACATGACCTTAACTGACTCAGTGGGGACGGACCTTGTTATAGCCAGCCATGGATGAAAATCCTGCTTCCCACTTGGTCTTCCCTGATAGCACACTTGCAGTGGCGATGTGTTTGGTGTGTGGGTCAGGGCTCCACATTACAGCCAGATGAAGGTGAAGGTCTAGGCTCCCCACTCAGCCTTTGCTGATTGGGGTGAGGGTCATGTTTTTTTTTTTTTCCCATGGTGTTTCTCTAGGGTGGAGAGGTTATTGTCTGAACACTTGTGTCTTGCTGGTTGTTTTCCTCTTCCTTTCTCCAGAGAGAGTTGACTTTGGGGGCTTTATTTTTTGTCTGTTCCCATTGATGTTTATGGCTTTTTGGCTTCTCCAGCATCCAGTCTGGGATTTATGAGGCAAAAAGAACAGCAGGGAACTCACTACCATGATTTTCCTTGGGTTTCAAGGTCCCTAGCCAGTCTGAGTTCTTCTTTCTATCTTTCAGAATTCTTTTGTTTATTTTATATATAATGCTCAGGGTTTTTAGCAGGAGGCATAGGAGAAACATTTTAACAGGAGTGAAAAGTTTTTTAATAAGAGGAATAGGGGGCTTCCCTGGTGGTGCAGTGGTTAAGAATCTGCCTGCCAATGCAGGGGACACGGGTTCGAGCCCTGGTCTGGGAAGATCCCACGTGCCAAGGAGTGACTAAGCTCATGCGCCACAACTGCTGAGCCTGTGCTCTAGAGCCTGCGAGCCACAACTACTGAGCCCGCACGCCTAGAGCCCGTGCTTCACAACAAGAGAAGCCACCGCGATGAGAAGCCCTCGCACCGCAATGAAGAGTAGCTCCCGCTCACCACAACTAGGGAAAGCCCATGCACAGCAATGAAGACCCAACACAGCCAAAAATAAATAAATAAATAAAATAAAATAAATTAATTTTTAAAAATAATCTATAAATGATATATTTTTTAAAAAAGGAGTAGGAAGAGTGCTTCTACTCCATGTTGGTCTGAAAGGAGAACTTCTCCCTTCCAATTTTTGTATATATATATTTTTTCTGTGAATACTTTTGTTACAGCATGACACTATGGTAATGTGTACTACTTTTGGCTTCAGAGGGATTGTCTCTAGTATTTACCAATGGAGCTTTTAAGAAGAAGTGGCATCTTTTCCTTTTTTATTGTTACTTCTTTTTAACGTCAAGAATCACCACTGAATTTTTGTCAAAACTTTCTGGTTTTGGTATCTGTGGAGATAATTAGGAGGATGCATTCATTCCCATTTGACAGGTAAGAGAGCCGAGACTCAAAGAAGTGGAATAACATGCCCTACATCGCATAGCCAGGATGTATTAGAGCCAGGATTCTACCTGAGGTCTGCCTGGCTTCAGAGGGCACAGACTTTACAACTTAATGCTTGTGACACAGAAAGGACAGTTGCCAGGTGCCTTTGTTGACACAGTTCAGCAGTTTATAGAGTGGAAGGCTGCGACACTGGGTGATATTACTAGGCTATGATTATTTTCTGTCTTGCATTTGCTGAAGTTCAACATATGGCTTTTGTCATGCTGCTCCTGTAGAGCTTTCTTTTAATTTACCTGCTCAGGAAGTCTCAATTTTCACACAGTGTTTGGTTTCCAGCAGAAACCTACTCTGATATCATTTTCTGGCTCGTCTGATTAGCGCCTGTCAAAGTCCAGCGGTTTTTTCCACAGGTCACACATCTAGTGCAAGTGAGTCAGAAGCTGTGGCTGCTGGATCTTAAATTCAGAATCCACACGGCTCCCGATTCTTTACGACGGCCACCAGGCCATCTTCCTTGCTGAGCATATGACAAAACACTGCCTACTGAATGGGAAACATATTTCAGAGAGGCTAACACTGAGGTGAAAAATAGATTTGGGACTTTCTGAAGGGGAGATCTTACTTAAAGGCATGAACATTCTATTGGTCTCTGAGGCAATAAGACAATTTTTTAGGTAGTGCTTCTCCACGGGGGTGCCAGGTGCATGCGCTGAGTTGCTACAAATGGATTACAGGTGTGTCTGAGGTGTGGAGTCCCTTAATTCTTGGGGGTAGCCACGCAGGTCCTGGGGCCCTCCAGAGCTGTGGCTTAGTTACCTCCAGCTGTGAGCAGTCTCATCTATTTACCCCTAGGGAGCCACGCAAAAGGTATTTTCTATGTGTACCAAGAAGAGAAAAAGGTTGGGGAGCACTGTGATGTCTACAGAGCCAGGGACCATATTGGGAAGTTGATTAGCACCAGTTGCCTGACGCTATGGTAAGCTCCAGTTAAATTAGGACCAGAGGGCTTTCTTGGGGGACAGCCCTTCTGACCAAGAAGATGAGGAGTGGTGGAGCGCGGGACGAGTCTCTGAGAAGGCATGAGGGGCGAGGATGACATTAACATGTCTTTGTTCACCAAGTCATGGAATTCTGGAGTGAAGGGGGGGAGCACTCCCTGAAGCCAAGAAAGAGAAGCTGGTGAAAAGTTACAAAATCCAATTCATTCAGTGGTATTAAAAATTAAGAAATGAAAATACCTTCAAACTGAAAGATAAAGAACCAAAGGTTTTCTGTAAGGTCACAATCGGCTTTTGTGTCTCTTAGGGACATTAGGGTGCTTGGAGGACATCCTTACCCTTTGAGGTTGATATCAGGTGGACAACAAGGTCCATTTAAGAGTCCTTGCCTCTGCTCTCAGGGATACATTATGTGGCCTTTGGGGCCATCTCTGCTATCTTCAGTTCTGTTGTGTGTCCTGTTTTCCCTTTTGAGCCCCACTGAAGCCCCTTGCTTCACTAGCCATCCTCAGGGCCCTGGAGCCAGTGCAGCTGTGCTGGTCTACCCAAGAAGCTGAGAGCAGAGGAGCGTTCGGAAATGAGCTTTTTGAGAAGCCAGTGGAGAAATAGGTTTGTTGCCTATTGAACTTCTGATACTTTTGATTATTATTGGAACTTCCTGCCTCATATTTGAGTTCCTTGAGGGTAGGTAAAGAGATTTACTTCAGTTATGAGAGCACACGTGAGCTGGAGAGAGGCCTGCACGGGACGAGTAGGAGGCTGCAGAGGCTTTGGGGACGGCTGACAGTGTGCGTCCAGCTCAGGCTGGAAGCAGAGGACACTGTCAGAGGGGCGTGGCAATCTCCAGTTCTTATCTGTTTTTATGGTTGCTGCTCCTACAGCTATTGTATTATTACTATTATCATATTATTATTAAATTAGTACCACTTACTTATGGCTGATTATAAGTAAAGCCTTATGCAGAATCCTTCATATGCATTATCTTACTTAGTCTTCACACCAGCCCTGCAGCTTTGGTCTCGTTGTCCAGATGAGGAAATTGGGAGTGGAGACAGTGAACAAGAGACACACAGCTCTTAAATGGTAGAGGGAGGACCTAAACCCTGCCTGCCTTCAAGGTTCATGCATTTTTCACCTCCCTGCGCTCCCTTCTTGATGAGGCAAAATTTCCGGGTCATAGGTTGAAGGGGCAGTGGAGTATTCCGACAGCAGGGGCTAAAACAACAGGAAATCAGGATGTGTGGGGTAGGAGGGATCCTGAAGTACTGAAGAAGTAGTGAGAGAGCTCTTAGCTGGGGCTGTGGATTTGGGAGACCTCAGTGTGTGGGTTGAAGCCAGGAGAATGGAGGCGAAGTGTAAAGAGTGATAAGAGCAGGGGGTCAAAGAGAAGTTTGAAAAGTATGGAAAGGTAAGGGCTGGGCAGAAGGGGAGGAGTCCAGGGAGGGGGCGGGGCTGGGAAAGAGCGGCCAGACTGGCTGGAAGAGAGAGAGGAAGGTGAGTGGGTGGGATGTGTGCGGGCCGTAGAGATGGGAAGAGCTCGGGCATCTTGGCTTTCAGAGCTTGAGCCTTCTGTTCAGTTGGCTGAACTGGCCCTTACGGCGGAAGCTGCGTCGAATAACAAGGAGCAAAGGCTGCACGCCAAGAGTCCTACCAGGAGCAGAGAGCAGACCGGATCCCAGAGCCAACCTTCCCTGCCCCCCACAGACAGGTGAGCTCCGTCCAGCTTGTTCCAAGTGTGGTTCCTGCTGTTTGTTCACTGTCAGAATCCTTCTGCTCAATCTCTGCAAAGCGCCTGGATGATGCAGATCGTCAACCCCATGCAAAGCACCAGTCCGAGGCTAATACTGTTCTTCAGAGCCGCACGTACGTGATCGCGTCTGGGAGGGGCTTCCGCCCCTGCTCGTCATCTACACCTTTGGAGTCAGAGGCAACCGAACTGTTTGCCTCTATTCTTGTAGTTTTTAAAGCCTGAGGCTTTGGGTTTGGTTAACAGAATGCCTTGAGGAGTGTCATTTCCTTTTGCCATTTTTGACACCTTCAAGATGTCCTCAAGATGTTGTACGGGCAAATCCTCATTTTATTTTGGACTACACTCTGGGATGGTATTGTAATGAGAGGTGTATTGCGAATATTTTTTAATATTTTGGAAAGTTTGCCTTCTTTTAAGACACCCTTCCAGCCCTGAGAAGAAGGGTGAAGGGTTCCCCCTGGACATTTTCACGGCTGGCAGAAGTACGGGATTCTGAATGCTTACAGAAAGGGAATCTCCTAATAGACTAAGCCAGGTTTAGTGGGTTATCAGTGAGGATTAGGCAGTGGAGGTGGGAAACTGGCAGAGACAGAAGTAGGAGGAAGAGAAGGAGGAGAAAGTGGGAGGCAGAACAAAGAGATAGACATTTCATTTCCACAGCCAAGGATTTGCAGGCTGGAAACAGTGACCCCAAAGTGCACATCAGGACTGTTGGCTCACAAGAGAGGTGTGGTAGGACCTTTTCTTCTCTTTCCCAGTCACCTCTGACATTATTTGACTCACCTTCCTGGAAATATTTCTAGCTGTACCTCTGAACCCTGAACGTTTCCCAAGCTCATTGCAATGCACAAATGAAAATTATTCATCTGCTTGGAGATTACACAGAGCTGAGAATGCTGTCAGAAGTAAATGGATACAGTTACACAATCAGATCCATCCTGAGAAAAGGAAAGCTTTGCTAGTAACATCCCAACGGGCCAAGGGCTGAAGACAGGTAAGGGAAGATGAGTCACTCGTCAGGGTGGAGAGACAGGTGCCCAGAGCAGATGCTTAAAAGGACTCACATCCATCAAGGCAGGTGACCCAGAGCTGGATGCTGGTCACCCAGCTGGTCGTATGGAATCTGCAGGGGTGACTCAGAGCGTGTAAAATCAAAAGCAACGGAGAGAGAGCAGACGGAAGAGCGCCAACTCGCTCTCGGACCAAGACTGCGCTGGGTTGCTCAGGGTCAGGGCATTGGATAGTGAGTCAGAATCTTGGGACCTCTCTTCCTGTTTCTGCAAGGATCAAAGAAGTGATCATCTGTCTTACTAAGCCACTTAACAGACTTCTCTTTACAAAAGAGGACTTGTAAATCTTTCTCCAAAGCATGAGTAAACGCATCTGTGTATTTTCCAGGAAAGTTACTGCTGGAAGGAAATATACTTATATGACTTAAGAGCAGGGCCAGCTTTGCCCCAGGGAGCTCAGTGGTACTCTCCGTGGCGTGCTTGGGGGTGCTCGAAGGGTCTCCATACAAGAATCTTGCTCATTGTGCCAGAAATCCCACTATTGCAGTTCATTCCTATGGGCTAAGCGCTACTGTCTCTAGCCACCCCACTGTCGCCTGGAAAAGAGGTGACATCAGAATGGCTGCAGGATACAAATGAGATCTCTTCTGTCCGGGGCAGCGTGAGCGTTCTGGATACTTGGAGGTGAGAGGAGGAAGGTTATGGAAGGGGAAGAAGCATATGGAAAGGAAGAGGGTGGTACTTGGATGCTGCCTTCTGGAAGTCTTCAGAGAATTAAAAGCCCCAAACTTCCAAAGTAACTCCAAATGGTACTTTATGACACGTGGAATACAAAAAATTGTGGTCACTTTTTTCTTGGAGATATTTCTTCTCTTTTTAGGTTTCTTCTTGCATGTCAGCATTTTTGGGTACATAGAATCGTGGACTTTCAGAGTTGGTGACAGTATCATGTTCTGGGTTAAGCATGGAGTCAGCAGCAAGAGGTGGAAGCTCTTGCTTACCATTTCTGTGTGTCTGTGATCATATTATTTAACCACTCTGAGCTTCTGATTTCTTTATAAAGTGGGCCTAGTGATACCAGTTTCCCAGATTTTCCATGAAGTTAGAATAAAAATACTACATAGTGAAAGGTTCAGCACAGTCCCTGGAAAATTTACCTAGATCCCAATAAAATGCAAGCTCTTCCCTCTTGTGCAGGAATCCCCTCTTTGGCTCCCGACTCCCCTGGTCTGTTAGAGAACTAGAGTGGCAGTGACAGGGAACTCATTCCTGCCGGAGGCAGCTCTCTCTTTTCTGGGCTATTATGAGTGTTGGGAAATTCTTTTTTGAATCAATACCTTCCTTTCTGTACCTTCTACCTGTAAATTGTAGTTTTACCGCTTGGTAAAACTTTCAGTATACCTCTTAGAATTCCCTTATTTCTGCCATGATAATTGTAAGATTTTTTTTTTGAAGACAGGGATGATGTATTCTTGAGTTTTTAACTTTTCAAGGCTAAAAAGCTCTATTTCTTTTTTTAAAAAAGTTTTTCATTGACGTATAGTTGATTTTCAGTGTTGTTTAGTTTCTGATGTATAGCAAAGTGTTTCAGTTATATATATATATACATATATGTATATATATTCTTTTTCATATTCTTTTTCATTATAGTTTTTTACAAGATATTGAATGTAGTTCCTTGTGCTCTACAGTAGGACCTTGTTTATCTATTTTATATATAGTAGTTTGCATTTTCTAATCCCAAACTCCTAATTTATGCCCCCGCCTTCCCCCTTTGGTAACCATAAGTTTTTTTTCTATGTCTGTGAGTCTGTTTCTGTTTTGTAAATAAGTTCATTTGTATCATATTTTATTTTTAAAAATTTTTATTTATTTTTAAAATTTGTTTATTTGTCTCCGTTGGGTCTTAGCTGCGGCACGTGGGATCTTTTGTTGCGGCATGTGGGATCTTTTGTTGTGGTGAGTGGACTCTTCGTTGTGGTGCACGGGCTTCTCTCGAGTTGTGGCGTGGGTATATCATATTTTAGATTCCACATATAAGTGATATCATATGATATTTGTCTTTCTCTGAGTTACTTCATTTAGTATGATAATCTCTCGGTCCATCCATGTTGTTGCAAATAGCATGATTTCATTCTTTTTTATGGCTGAGTAATATTCCAGTGTGTGTGTGTGGGTGTGTGTGTGGGGGTGTGTGTGTGTGTATTATATATATATGTAATATATATAAATATATACCACATTTTCTTTATACATTCATCTGTCCATGGACATTTAGGCTGCTTCCATGTCTTGGCTATTGTAAACATTGCTGCTGTGAACATAGGGGTGCATGTATCTTTTCGAATTAGAGGTATCTCCATATAATTGCCCAGGAGTGGGATTGCTGGGTCATATGGTAGTTCTATTTTTAGTTTTTGAAGGAACCTGCATACTGTTCTCCATAGTGGCTATACCAATTTACATTCCTACCAAAAGTATAGGAGGGTTCCCTTTTCTCAACACTCTCTCCAGGATTTATTGTTTGTAGATTGTTCTGGTGATGGTCATTCTGACTTCTGTGAGGTGATATCTCATTGTAGTTTTGATTTTCATTTCTCTAATAATTAGAGATGTTGAACATCTTTCATGTGCCTCTTGGTCATCTGTATGTCTTCTTTGGAGAAACGTCTATTTAGGTCTTGTGCCCATTTTTTGAATTTATTGTCTGTTTGTTTCTAGATTTTTTGATAATGGCCATTCTGACTGGTGTGAGGTGATACCTCATTGTAGTTTTGATTTGCATTTCTCTAATATTAATGATGTTGAGCAGCTTTTCACGTGCTTCTTGGCCATCTGTAGGTCTTCTTTGGAGAAATGTCTATTTAGGTCTTCTGCCCATTTTTGGATTGGGTTGTTTGTTTTTTTTAATATTGAGCTGCAAGAACTGTTTATATATTTTGGAGATTAATCCTTCGTCCGTTGATTCGTTTGCAAATATTTTCTCCCATTCTAAGGGTTCTCTTTTCCTCTTGTTTATGGTTTCCTTTGCTGTGAAAAAGCTTTGAAGTTTCATTAGGTCCCATTTGTTTATTTTTGTGTTTATTGCCATTAACCTAGGAGGTGGATCAAAAAAGATCTTGCTGTGATTTATGTCAAAGAGTGTTCTTCCTATGCTTTCCTCGAAGAGTTTTATAGTGTTCCATCTTACATTTAGGTCTCTAATCCATTTTGAGTTTATTTTTGTGTATGGTGTTAGGGAGTGTTCTAATTTCATTCTTTTACATGTAGCTGTC